>NC_080848.1:12752454-13087997 GCF_030435755.1 Ochotona princeps
ATGGATAAAGAACGTGTAATATAGCTATTCTATGGAATATACTCAGTCATTAAAAAGAATGAAATTCTACCATTTGCAACAAGATGGTCCCAACTAGAGACCATTATGCTCAGTGAAACAAGCAATCCCAAAAGGACAAACACCATATGTACTCTCTGATATAAGGCAAACTTCATGCAAAATAAAAGATTAATCGGTAAATACCTAAACATGTATGTACACAAAGTCATACAGAGGACCTGTGTAATAGAGATGATCATAATGAGATGTGAAGATAAAATGCAGTATGCATCTCTACTTCCAAATCAAAGATGGTTTCTCAATGAAACTGTTAAATATATCTTGACAATAGGATGCTGGACTCTCTGCCATTGTCCATACCTACAATGTCAGGATACTTTTAAATAGCAGAATGATGGACTTACGAGTATTTTTGAAGGACTCTACTATTGCAGCAATATAGAGGAAATCATTGTGGGGAGGGAACTTGGGGAGATTGAAAGGGAAATCCCAGAGCCTTTGGACCTGTATCATAAAATAAAAATAACAAGAAAAGAATGGCATGGCTGTTCTGGTTCATCTGACTTATCCCTGTGTCAGTGATGTCCCCACCAACACTGTCAGAGTACATGTGCACTCCAGCGGGGCACTGCTCATGGAGCTGTTCTGACACACTGCCTTTTTTTTTTTGTAATTAGCTGCAGCATCAAAACTCCGTTCTGAGGTTATAAGGGACATTTCTCTTCTATTCCACAAATTCCCACCACTCTGGAACAGGGAGGGATCCACAGGCCCCCACAGCTGTAATGACAGCCACAGTCTGGTAGCTCCAGGAGTAACATAACCTTTTCCCTGTATTCCAACCAAGGGGGTTAAGCCAGGCATTCCTATGGCTCTAAGAATATAGGAAAGGTGTCCATGTACAAGTTGTGGGACCACCTTCTTACGACTATTTCCATCCAGAATAGTCCTTTTTGCCAGGGTCCATAGAAAGAAGTCACAAATTCACCTTGAATAAAAGTGTGTGTGTGTGTGTGCTTGTTTTCTTTTATAATTTCGATACCTCAACCATCAACCACTTGAGACAACTGCCAAGGTGTAAGATAATCAGTATTGATGTCTTCATTCATTCTACAGTGCATGTTAGGATCCACAGAAAGATAAAGAATTCTAACCTTTACTTGTCCTTCATTGATGTTATCTGGTAAACTGACTTCTTCCAGTTGGAAATACCCTGCCACTGGATTACCATTTTTCCAGTTTGAGAATTCAACACCTCTCTTACAATCAGTCCTGTTTATTCTTTGGCCTCACATTGTTTCTGTATGAAATAACTCCTGGCTTCCAGTGCTTCTGCACGAGCAGACTGCCACGCATGTCTTGTAGCCATGGTTTGAATTTTGATGGCAAAGCTCTCAATTTGGTTTTTATCATCTTCTGATCAAATTCCTTAAATTACTACCAATCTTCCATTACTTTTATTATATAAACTTAAAATTCCATTTCTTTTTTGAAAAATTTGGGAATTATTGAGGGAGTGGAGAGTTTTATTTTTATAATAAAAATAGAAGATCAATTGTTTTGTTCCAATTTCACTATATGTGCTACCAAAGAGAGCACAAGATCAATTGTTCTGATCTTCAGTGTGATATTTAGTTTGTATTCAGTAGGTAGGAACGCTGGTAGTATTTTCTGTTTTAACACGTTGGCAACAGAATCCATCAGCATGATCTGCTTTTCACTCACCTTTAAGAGATTTCACACTTTCTAGCAATCTGTTTTGGAAGATCTTTTCATCATCTGTAAGAAAATAACATGATTCAAATCACAAAGAAACATGGATCATCATTACAATACTCTCAAGAAAATGGCTTTCCAAACATTTTTATGAGAAATTTTTAATAAAACTTGAGAAAGCTGAGTAAATTAGCAAATCAGTCACTGTTCTGTGTTTATTCTGCCCAAGTTCAGCTTTTATTTGCATAATATCAACTATCAATCCTGTTCCACTTTCAACAAATCCCAGATTAACTTTTTTTTAAAACACTTATGTAATGGTTCCTTGTAATGGGGGATATTGTTTCCCAATAGAAAAGTGTAAATATATAGTTATTCACATCAGGTATAAATGTTAATTGGACCTTTTTCCTTTTTTTTTTTTAAATAAACTTCTTCTATTCTGAAGTTTAGGAAGTGGAGATAGGTTTTTAGACAAAGAAAACTAAACCTCGCTTTTTATTATGTTGTTATTTGAAATACTTACCATCAAATGGCAGGTTTTTCATAAGTTCCAAGAATTCCTCATCATTGAGTTCTATCCCCATATTTTCCAGAACAGTTCTCACATCATTGACATCAACCTCTCCTCCTTAATAAAATATTAAAATAATGTCAAATATGCCATTTAAGTACAGTGTGGTAGTATAAGTAAATACACTTATGAGAATAAGATGAGGTAATAACATAGCTATAATGTCATTCATACAAAAATAATTTGGTTTCAAAAGACAGATAAGAGAGGCCCCTCTTGATGGTAGCCTGTGTGCTTGTAGGACCTCCAACTACAGAAAACATTAGCTGATTAGGGACTTCAATAATTGCTTTGCAATTCCTGTATTTGCAGTAAGGTCACACTGATATACTTCTATTGACCCCTGATTGACATTAGGAGAGGAACCTGTTCTTAGGATTCCTGGAGCGGAGAGCCTTTCCAGACCTTCCTTAGACTGTATGACTATCTAGGGTGCTCACATCCAGTCAGTCTCTCTCTCTCTCTCTCTCTCTCTCTCTCTCTCTCTCTCTCTCTATCTCTATCTCTATCTCTATCTCTATCTCTTTTCTCCTGCTCATTATCCTCCTACTCTTTCTTCTTCTGTATCTGGGATTAGAATAGCCTGACAGATATCCATTTTTGTTACACACATAATTTCATCCAATAATGTCCTTGCCCAGTTGAACCCGTCTTATCTGTTTTTCAAAGAGCTATGTTAACACACTCATAAAAACTAAAAATCAGTATTAATGAATCTCTCTCTTCAGTTAATAGATTGCAAATGGTTTATTTTAATAACTCTACTAACATGTAGAGTCTAAAATCTCTCCTTTAAGTGATTGCTAGGATAATTTTTGAAGATTCATTAAAGCTTTCAATGTAGATTTTGACTGTCTTAAAATGAAAAAAAAAAAATCAAGTATATTGCCTACTCTCCCCAAAAAGCCACACCAGACAACACTCCAATTTGGGACTATTACATATCAAAATTAAACAAACACAATGATAGAATTAATACAGCAATATAAAGAAAAACTGGGATTGTGTGTTTACATTAACTTCTCACCTGTGACTGCTTTCAATCCATCCATCACCTTATTCAGATCAACTCTTCCATTAGCTATGAAGGAAAGGGCCAACTGAGTCACATAATCAACGTCATGAGCTCAGAAAAACATACATGAACGATGTATATTGTGAGAAAATCCATATACATTCTACTCATATAATTTCATGCATACATACAAATCTCCAGATTTCAAGACTTTAAGCATAGTATACATGCAACAAGATGTCTTGGCAGATATCTTCTTTCTGGTTCTTTTTGAGCTATTAGCACTGGTCAATTGTCTGACGACCCTTACCTTCAGGTATAACCAACAAGCTCAGGATCCACTGATGCAAACCATGAGTTAAGTGAATGTCACCTGAAGCACGGACTCCTGAGGGTGTGAAAATATTTTAACTACAGGAGAGGAAGAGAGGATACAGTCTTCTACATGGAAGACAGACTGATAAATAGGAAAACAAACCCAAGTGACATATATGTAATGCACACATATGCAATGTATGGAGAACTACAGACAGCTCAACATGGCAGAAGAATGAAGTACATATCACGGAGAGTACAGTTCATACTAACGAGCTAGCAGGGTCCATCACTGAAGGAGGGACATCAATGATATTTAGAGGAGCTTAGTTTTTATCATTAGATTATGTGGAGTCACTGAGGGCTTACAAATTAACAAATTATATGGATTATTTTCTTTTTACAAGTATTTTTTCTTTTTATAAAATTTTTTATAAATATTATTTTCTTTTAAAAATTTTATAAATAATTTTATTACTATAAAATTCCATTTACATTGAAAGATAAAAATCAATACAAACTACAGACAAAAGTTCTTCCTTCCACTCCACCTCCAATTTCTTACTCTGGGTGCTATTTCTCAACAAAAACTATATATTTTTGCTATATTTACTTATAGCTATTTGGGTTGTTTATTTTACAACTCTAAATCAAATGCATATTTATGTATTTATTGAATAATCAATAAGAACATATGTCTAATTTGTTGTTTGTTATAAGAGGCTAAAATTGATCTAATTTCCAACACTTTTATCCTTCAGTTCATTTTTCTGTTTTGAGAGATTTTTTTTAACATAGTGCTTTATTTTAAAATATTTATTCATTTTTATTGGTAAGGCAGATTTATAGAGAAAAAAAGAGACATAGAGAAAGATCTTCTATCAACTGGTTCATTTCCCAAGTATCCAAAAATGGCTGAAACTTAGCTGATCCCTAGCCAGGAGCCAGGATCCTCTTCTGGGATTTCCATATGGGTGCAGCATCCCAAGGCTTGGGCTCATCTTCTGATGTTCTCTCAGGCCGCAAGCAGGGAGCTGAATGGAAAGTTAAGCTGTTGGGACATGAACTGGCACCCGTATGGGATCCCAGCGTTTGGTTCAGCCAATTGAATCATTCACTGGACTCCTATGTAGTACTTTTACAACTTTAAAACATACTTGGACCTTTAACTTTTAGGTTTATTTATTTAAAAATTTATTTAATATGAAAGAGTTAGCGAGAGAAATATTAGAGATCTTCCATCTGTTGGTTCCATCTTGAATGGCCACAACAGCCAGGGCTGAGCCAGACCAAAGCCAAGAGCTTTGAACTCCAAGTTTTCTATGTGCCTGGCAGGGTTCCAAGCATTCAGGCCATCTAATGCTACTTTACTAAGTGCACCAGCAGGGAACTGAACGGCAAGTGGAGCAGAAGAGATTGAATTCCATGCTCATTTGGAATACTAGCCTTGCAGGCAGTAGTTTAGCGCCTGCGCCATAATATCGGCTTCATTTTTGGTTGATTTTAACTATAATTCATTATTATTTATTATTCGAATTCTGAAACTATAATAGTTTCGCTTTGGACCACTGTTTACTCATTTATGCTAATCACTAAGTAGGTCCTCTATGCACATCTATGTCCTTTACTTTTTCAGAAATATTCTCAGCTTTTTAAAAAAGATTTATTTATTTTTATTATAAAGTCAGATTTACAGAGAGGAGAAACTTTCTCCCCTTTTTCTCTACAACTGGAAATTTCAGTATCTTGATATATTTCTTTTCTTTCTAAAAATCTTGTTCTTGATAATATTAAGTATACATATTTATGAGCCTTAATGATGTGTTTCAATATATGTAACCATTGTTGGATGACCCAACCAGAATAATTAACATATCCATTATCTAATATATCATATTTTAATTTTTATCATTTATTTTTAAATGATTATTTTATGATACAGTTCCAAAGGCTCTGAGATTTCCCCTTCCCCTTGGCAAGCTCCCTCTCTCCACTGATTATTAATTGCCTCATGATTCAATTTTGGAATATCATATGTGTTCAAAAATCTATCCACTTTTTGAAAGTCTTCTGATTTGTTGACATATTGTTGCTTGCAATTGTTCCTGGTTATTCTATGTTATGTCTGAGATATCCATTGTTATATTTCCTTTTCTTGTCTCTATGCTACTGATTCATATCTTCTCCCTTCTTTTTCTGATTAGTTGAGCTAATGGGAAACCTATTTTACTAATTTTCTTCAACAAGCTCTGATTCATTGATCTTAAGTATTGCTCTTTTGATATCCATTTGGTTTATTTCCTCCCTTATTTTGGTTATTTCTTTGTTTCCTGATAATCTAGTGATTGCTTTGCTATTATTTTTCCAGCTCTTTCAAATGTATGGTTTGCTCTTTTACTTGGTGCCATCTGGGGCTATGGCAGTCGCAAATTCTATAGCTTTGTAATTAGCTTTGATATCAGGTATCACAACACCTCCTGTTTATTTAACTCAGGTTAAATAGGGTTAACTCAGGGTTAAATAGAATCTTTTGTGATTCCAAATTTTAGAGTTTTTTTTAAATTTTGCAAGGAATGTCATTGGTGTTTTGATAGGTTATGTGTTGAATCTGTAGACTGTTTTAGGTAATATGATCGTTTTCAATGCATGAACAAGGATTATCTTTCTAATATTTTGTGATTTCTTTTGCTAGTTTCATAATTTTATTATATAGATCTTTCATTTCTTTGGTTAAATGTATTGTGAAGTATTTAATTTCAGTACCTATCAACAATACGTTTTAAAAATTTTTTTTCAGGAAAGTCATTATTAATATATAAAATATTTTTATCCTTTCTTTTTCATTATTTCCTCTCTTATCTCTTTCTGTGTGTTAATTTACCATCCAAGAATATTACTCATGCTCCTTTAGATTTAAAGTTTTCCTTATATAGTTCTTGCTTCTTGATGAATTTATTTCTAGATATTTGATAGTCGTCATGGACATTGCAAATCAAATATTGTTGTTTCTATTTCTACTTAGGCATTTCTACCTTAGGAAAAGTAATTGAGTTTTGCATATTTATCATGTATTGAAACCTGAATCAAAGTGGCCTAAGATTTAATGTTTTTATTGATTGATTGATTTGGAAGGTAGAGGGATGGAGAGAAAAGGGAGATACACACAGAGAGAAATGTTTTATTCACTGATTCCCTCTCCAAATGCCTGTAATCACTCAGGCTGGGTCAGGCTAAAGCCAGGAGCCAGGCAACACATCCCAATCTCCCACATGGGTGGAAGGACTCAGCAATTTAGCAATTAGCGGGAAGCTGGATAGGAAGTGAAGTAACCTGCACTGAAGCCAGCTCTCTTACATGGGAAATAAGAATCCGAAGCAACCTCTTGACCCACGGAGCTACAATACCGCCCTTCAATAATTTTACTAATAATTTTATTATTGTTCTTTTACTTTTCCCTGGGTTTTCTAGGCATAGATTCATATAATCTGAAATTACAGGTAGCAGTACCTCTTTCCTAATATTACATTGACATATGCAGAAATTTAAAGGCAATGTTCAGTGACAGAAGCTATAGTTGGTATCTATGTCTTAATCTTCATGTTAGAGTTCTTTAAGATTTTAAACACTTATATCAGTTCAGTCAAGTTTTTAGAGATTCTTAGGATAAGAACAGAAAAAATTACTCTGAGGAGGGCCAGAGGTATTTACTAAGCATACCATGCACAGGCAGGCTGTCTCTCAGTTGTGTAAGCTCTTGTTCCGTGAGTTTGATATCCATATTTTCCAGGATAGGATTCAGGTTGTTTATGTCAACCTTTCCTCCTTAAGAAAAACAGAAAAGAAATGTGAGAGTGATTGAATGATCTGAAACACAAACATGTTTGCATTTGGAATGATGAATACATATAACTTTTACCACAAAAAGGCAACAACAAAAATGTATATCCTTATGTTGTTAATATTTATTATAAGGGCATAATTTCCATTTGACTTTTCTAGAAATAAAGAGAAAGTCAATAGTAATAACAGAAGTGAAATGGATGTCCTTAAAATCTATGCTGGTGACAAGCCTACACAGCAAGTAAATGATTGATGGTGGCATTGCTTAAGAGTAATTGGACTGGAGTTCACTCACATATTAGCTTCAATACTTCTTATTTAAAGAGTTTATTTTATCAGCCATACTTGTGGATTGGTTATGTGTGTTGCTGAACATCTATCCTACAAATTCTGAAGTGACTCTAATCCTCCATTTCAATTTTATTGTCCTATATTTTTATGTATATATATATACTTGTATTTAGGTTACTGTTACTACTTGTGAAAGAAATTGGAAAATTCCAAGAATGACATTATGAAGCTAAAAGAATAAAAATAACATCTGTATAAAGTGTACTACACAAGATAAAAGATGACACTAAAAATCTTACACAAACTCAGTATTTCAGACAGAAGCACAGTATAGTACAGTCGTTACTCACTTTTCAAAGATTTTACGCCTTTCAGTAATCTATTTTGGTACACTGTTCCATCATCTGTTAGTGAAAATGAGTGATAGTTAGTTCATGACACCATGAAACAGTGAGGAATTTCATAAAGACAGATGATATTTCTTTTATTTTAAAATTTTAAATTTTAAAATTTTTAATTGTTATTATCATTTTACGACACAGTTCCATAGGCCCTGGGGTTTCCCTAGCCCCTCCTCAACCTACCCCTTACATTGAGTTCCCCCATATCATTACAACAGCATAGTTCCTCATAAACAGTCATAAGTCCATCACTGCAGGCATGAACAATGGCAGAGTCCAGTATCCCATTGTCAAGACACATCCAACAGTTTCACTAGCAGTCCACCCTCGATCCGGAAGTAGAGATGCACACTGCACCATATCCTCACACCTGGACACGTCAGTCTCCACTACACAGTCACTATATATCCCCCCACAAAATAAAATCAACAGGAACAAAGACAGAAATTTACAATGTCACAAAGTTAAACAACATGCCAGTGGATATGACAGTCTTCATTACACAGTTATTATACATCCCCTTAAATGAAAAGCCAAAAAATAAAATCAGCAACAGGAGGAAAAAATTTACAAACCCATGAAGTTAAATAGCATGATATTGAATGACTAATATGTTGCTGAATAAATGAAAATGAAAATCAAGAACCTTCATGAAGAAAATGATTTTTCTGTATGATCTATGAATCAGTGAAGAATTTAATGAGAAGAAAAGTGTTTTGAAGAAACGAAACTGGGCCCGGCGGCGTGGCCTAGAGGCTAAAGTCCTCGCTTTGAAAGCCCCGGGATCCCATATGGGCGCCGGTTCTAATCCCGGCAGCTCCACTTCCCATCCAGCTCCCTGCTTGTGGCCTGCGAAAGCAGTTGAGGACAGCCCAAAGCCTTGGGACCCTGCACCCGTGTGGGAAACCTGGAAGAGGTTCCTGGTTCCTGGCATCGGATCGGTGCACACCAGCCCGTTGCAGCTCACTTGGGGAGTGAAACATCGGATGGAAGATCTTCCTCTCTGTCTCTCCTCCTCTCTGTATATCCGGCTTTCCAATATTAATAAAATCTTTGAAAAAAAAAAAAAGAAACGAAACTAAAAACAAACACATCAAAATCCATGACATGCAATTTCTGCTGCTCTTTGTTGGTGAGATGTATCTCCTGTAGGCAACAAATAGATGGCTTTTGTGTTTTCAATCTAGTTTACTAATCTATGATGTTTGATTGATGACTTCAATCCATTTACATTCAGGTTTAATACAAATAGGTGGTAATTTCATCTTGTCATTTAGCAATGAGTTGTTCACTGATTTAGTCTTCTGTTATTTTTACTGGGTTGTTCTTCACATTTGCCTTTGGTTTTGGTGGGCACTATTCCTTTTCTCTATCAAGAAGACACCTTAAAGTATCATTTGTAGGGCAGGTTTGAAAGAGGCATATTCTTTTAACTTTTCTTTACTGTGGAAGAATTTTATTTTATTTTCAAAGACAAAGGAAAGCTTTGCTGGGTATGTTATTCTGGGCTGACAATGTCCTGCTTTTAGAAACTGGAATATGTCGCTCCATTCTCTTTTGGCCTGTAGAGTTTCCTGTAAGAAGTCAGCTGTACATTTAATTGCCATTGCTCTATGTGTCAACTGATCTTTTTTTCACGTGCACACTTAAGAATCTTTTCCTTATGTTTAATTGAAGAGAGCTTGATTATCATGTGTCATGGTGAAGATCACTTTTGGTCAAGCATGTTGGAAGTTCTTTGCCCCTCCTGGATGTTTTTCCCAATTCTTTCTCCAGATGAGGGAAATTTTCCTTTATTATTTCATTAAATACATTTATAAAATCAGCTTCTCTTTTGCACCTCTGGAACTTCCATAACTCTTATATTTGGCCTTTTAATAGAGTTTCTTAATTTTTGAATACATTTTTTAGCTTGACCCAGTTCCACTTCCAGTTATTTGATTGTTTTCCTATTGTGATAAGAAATATCTATCAATTCTGAGATTCTTTCTTCTTCCTTATTCATTCTATTATTGAGACTTTCTACTGAAATTTTAATTTGTTCTATTACATCCACCATTTCCAATAACTTGGCCTGATTTTGTTTCAGTGTTGCTATTTCCTGTGTGACATATTCCTTAAATTCCTTGAACTCTTGTATTACATGCTTCTCATTTTGATATGAAGCTTTATAACAAGTGTTTTGAATTCTACATCCCTCACTGTTTTGATGTATTCCTCAGTTAATTCTGAGGTTGGCAAGAGCTTTTGCTTCTGTGCAGGGGAGTCTTCAATAATATTAATTGTGTTTCTGTCTCTTGTTCTTGGTCATTGTACTCCTGGTTAGCAGATTCTTTTTAGAGCAGACTTCTAAGCTGTGTTATCCACAGGTCTACACCTCAATTTTACTTATTGTGGTTGGCACATGGCTCTTTTTTTGCAGTCACTTCTGCCACTCCCTCTAGATCTGGGCTCTTATGTTAGACTTCCACCAAGGTCCTTGTAGCCCCAGCTCCTGTCTCATCACTCTCCACCTCCTGTGATACGGTGCTGAGCACGTACTATTGTCTGTACAACCTTTCTCCTGCTTCCGGTTTGAGCAGTTCCCAGTTTTAGGGAGACACAAGGTATCCTAGCTAGCTAGCTTGTTGGTTGTGCCGATCTTGCCGGAACCTACCTACCATTAGGTCTGAGGGTCTCAGGGACCTATTTTGACCCGTATGATGCCAAAGTTGGTATTATTTTCAATGTGGGATCAGTGCAATGCACTGAGCTCAGTGAGTTTACTGCCAGCTCAGTACATGTTCAGCTCACTATTTCCCCTGCAGTCTCAAAGCTTTTGCCACAATGTACAAAATGGTACCTGATGTGCCACTGGTGGAGTTCTTGATCTGCTGGCCATTAGGTCTGGGTACTACCTACAGTTATTTTGGGTAGAACCTGTAGGATGACACGTTACTGCAGTTCATTGAGCTATAAATGAGTTTGCTCACAGCTTAGTGCATGTGCAGTCCTGTCCCATGGCCTTTGCCTCTCTACACAAAATGGTACCTGATTCAGCTCTACTCTATTTCTTATATTAAAAAAAAACAAATAAGCTATCCTCTAAGATTTATTCTAGTTTGCTTTTAAGTAAGAAAAAGTTAAGGGATGCTGAAATCTTTAAACATACAGAATTTCATTGTGCTGTCAAAGAGAAGTTGAGTAGATCCTTTTATGCTGAAATACGCTTCAATATATTTTTTAAAAGGGGCAGTTACTTCAGGCACTTCATGATTGTTTACACATGCATGTTGATACCTTATTTCCAATGTCCACTTTCTTGTTGCTGGGCATTTATTTTAAAAAGACATGTTTAGAGAACAGCATTGTGATTTAGTGGGTAAAGTCACCACTTGTGACACCAGCATTCCATTTACTACTGGTTTATGTTTCTGCTGCTCCACTTCTGATCCAAATTCTTAACAGCTTGAGAAAAACAGTGGAAGATGTCCCAAGTACTTGGGCACCTACTGCTGGCTCTTGGCTTCTGTTTAGCTCAGGTTCTGGCCATTGAAGCCACAAGGAGATCTCTCTCTCTCTCTCTCTCTCTCTCTCTCTCTCTTTGTCTCTCTCAATCCCTTTATAATTTTGTCTTTCAAATAAGTAAATTGTCAAGTGATACAGTTTTGTAGGTATACAATCTTCTTTTTTTTCTTTTTCTTTTTTTAAGACTTCTTTTGGGGCTGGCTTGATGGCTCAACTAACTAATCCTCTTCCTACAAAAGTTGGCATTCCACATGGGCACCAGTTCAAGTTCTAGCTTCTCCACTTCCCGTCCAAAACTCTGTTTATAGCCTGGGAGAGCAGTGGAGAATGACCCAAGTCTTTGGGTCTCTGCATCCATGTGGAAGATTTGAAGGAGGCTCCTGGCTCCTGGGTTCAGTTGACTCAATTCTAGCTGTAATGGCCAGGTATCCCAGTATAGGAAGTGTCTTAAGCAGGATGTTAATCATTGTGTCAAATGCCTGTCCCTGAGTCTTACATTTTTCAAGAGTACAAGCCATTTATTTTGTAGACTATTCTTCAGTACGTGAAGAGGCTTTTAAAAAATAATCCGGAATTGAAAATTTAAAAAAAACTTACAGTTAAATTCCTAAGCTTTGGAATTTTCTTTCCTGGCTTACTATACCTAATTCTACAGAAGGTTTGAGCAGCATTTTTAAAGCTTACCATTAACTGGCAGTGTTTTCATCAGCTTTGTGTATTCCCCTTCAGAAAGTTTGACCCCCATGTTTTCCAGTACTGTTTCCAGGTTATTGACATTAATCTTTTCACCTATAAAAAGGGATGGTGACATGTATACATATTAATATCTTGGAGAAAATGGGATTTTAGTACTTCAAAATCTGGCTTTATATTATAGGGGGAAACGTTCTATGACATATAGGTGGCAGTATGCTATTCTCCACTATATATTTTCTTTAGGTGAATGTATGTACATACATGTTTACCTATATAATGATCTATCTTGTATTTTGCATGAAAGCTGCCTTATATCAGAGAAAGCATATGATATTTGTGCTTTTGGAATTGGTTTATAACAATGTTAATTCTTCAAAAATTCATAATGCCATTTATTGGGCCTGACAAGAATTTCATGGAGGGAACTAATAGAATGAAAAATTGGGCCCGGCGCCGTGGCCTAGTGGCTTAAGTCCTCTCCTTGAATGCACCAGGATCCCATATGGGCGCCGGTTCTAATCCCGGCAGCTCCACTTCCCATCCAGCTCCCTGCTTGTGGCCTGGGAAAGCAGTTGAGGACAGCCCAATGCATTGGGACCCTGCACCCGTGTGGGAGACCTGGAACAGGTTCCTGGTTCCCAGCTTCGGATCGGCGTAGCACCGGCTGCTGTGGCCACTTGGGGAGTAAATCATTCGACGGAAGATCTTCCTCTCTGTCTCTCCTCCTCACTGTATATCTGACTTTGTAATAAAAATAAATAAATCTTTAAAAAAAGAAACAGAATTTGGACATTCTAAGATTTAGTTCTTTAGGTATTTTTGTATTGCTTTTCTTCATGTTGCAAAATTGTAAATCAAGATTAAACTTTTCATTGGTCAAGTGGTAGTATATTGAGAAAACATAATAGAATAATATAAATTACTGTAAAGTTTTTGCAGTCTGTTTATTTAGTGATTTATCACTAACCTGTGAAATCTTTAACTCTACTCATCACTTTTTTCAAGTCAACTTTCCCATCAACTGTAAGAAAGCATGTAAAATACATCAATTTAAAACACTTAATAGAAACCGAAGCAAAAATAATTTAGTAAAGTATTCGCTCCAGAATTTAGTCCCACTTTCTACCTTTATTGGTGTGATTTAGCTTTCAATTTCATAGTTCCATTACACTAACAAAAGAACAATGACTTTTGTTTTAAAACATTAGGTCTTGCAGCCATAAAAACGATATATAAAGGTGGTACCTTTATCTTAGTTACTTTTAAGCATTTTGATCTTAGAAGATTCTCTATATTCTAGCTAGATTGCTGACACAATATTTAAAAAGAAGACACCATATTTCAGTGTTTAAAGTTTCAAAGATTTTCATTCAAGTAAAGTTGGCACAAATGATTATTCACTATTGCAATTAAATTAAAATACTTCATCGATTCCTTGAGTTACATGTGCAAATTATAAAAGCAAATTAACAAAATGTCTTTCATGAAAGTTTGTTTCTGACAAACAGAAAGTAATACATGGCCAAAGCTCTGCTAAATGTTATTTGAGTGTGATAAAGGGCGGGGGGACGCACTTGTCCACTGGGAGTGGATGAGCAGCAAATGTTGCAGGTGAAACATTCCTTGATCTGAGTGGAATCTTCTCAGGTTAATATTTTCTAAATCTTGTACTTGTTTGTGAATTGTCATTCTCCAATGCTACATTCTCCATCTCTTAAAGGTCAAAGCTTTTTTTCCAGCGAACTGAAGTCTAGTACCAGATCTTTATCTTTTCCACAATGAGTTTATATGCTAACATCATATATCCATATAATTTTTCTTCCAGGTCTTGTAGAAAAGAATTCAGTTGCCTTATATTTTCTGAATTACTTACATCTTACCAGTAAGAGGAAACCCTGACTCTTTTTGCCTTTCTCTCTATGTATTTTACACTGAGCCTAGAAAACATGATTCTTGCACATCTTCAGCACTTGGTGGGTAGATTTTAACTATTATGTCTGAGGTATAAATCTGTGTCTCCTTCATTTACTTTGACTTTATTTCTAACTCTCTGGGCTTCCACTACTGTAGGAGCTCTGCTTTCTGTGTCATTCTCCCACTCATTTTCTTTTTCTTTAGCTTTTTGGCATTTCAATAGCCTAGGTAATATTCTCAGAAATGTGTGTTCACTCACAGTGTAAGAAGTTACCAACACTAATGCACACGCTAACAGAAAGGATTTCTTACTTTAATATTGCATTTCTTTCGAGGGTTTTCCAGATGGCTTGATTTCGAGGTAGAGGTACAAACATATAATCCTATTAGCCTTAACATTCATGGGATCTTAGTAACAGTAGCAAGGATTATAACAATGATAACAATGTTAATAAGAGCCTTAATAGAACACTTACTACTATGTGCCAGCTCTGGGTATAATTTAATCATCATAAATTCTAGGTACCTTTTTCAGAGGTGAGGAAAACAAGGTACAGAAACATTGAGGTGACTCCTCTGTTAAGCATATGGCCCATAGCAGAAATCCAGGTAACCTGGCTTTAGAATTACTGCTTTTAAATATTATACTGTTCTGGGTTCATGGGAGCCTGGATGCTTACCATTCACTGGTAGGCCCTGTGTCAGATCTTCAAGTTCTGTGCCTGTGAGACTCACCCCCATGTTTCCAAGAAGCGTATCTAGTTTATTGACATCAATTTTCCCCCCTTAACAAAAGAAAAGGTAAAGAGAAAAATACAAGAATTTCAAAATGTTCAAAAAAAGAACAGTCTAATTTTTTGAAGCAATTAGTAACATGGCATTTGTTTTAGTCTGGTTGATTTTGGTATTGATAAGTGGAAGTTTTTGCCGTTATTCTTTTTTATGGCACATATTTCAATCTTGATTATTTCAAGTTCTATCAAAATTTGGGCAATTCCAAAGAATTATGAGACATTGTCCTAAAACTCAACATATAAAGTTCAATAGTATCCACTTACGTCCCTAGAAGAAGTACATTCACAAGAAGTAGAATAGAGGTTACCAGGCTTAGAGAGGGAGGAGGAAATAGGAAGTTACTCCTTAATCACAACCATTTCTGCTTGTGTAATGATTGGCTCTGCAAACAGAACGTTTGCAAGACATGTGAACATGCTGAATGTTACTGAATTGCACCCTAAACATTGGCTAAATGTAAATTTCATATTATATATCTTTTATCTAATTTTAAAAGATGAACTACACAGCAATCTATAGAACTGTGATGTGTTTCCTTATTGCTTCAGCTAGAATCCCTCTTTAAACCATTTATTTAGAAGTGAATAAGCCTTGTACCTTAGGATCACTACTTTGACCATTTTGGCTTCTCAAGTGAATCAAGAGATCTCAGAGAAAATACTTTTTATCCTATTCACCTTCCCCAACCCATGGTAATACATGTACTTCTAGACTTGAGGAATATTACAAATGACTTTAAGAATATAGTCAAAGAGGGCCCGGTGGCGTGGCCTAGCAGCTAAAGTCCTCGCCTTGAAAGCCCTGGGATCCCATATGGGCGCTGGTTCTAATCCCGGCAGCTCCCTGCTTGTGGCCTGGGAAAGCAGTCGAGGACGGCCCAATGCATTGGGACCCTGCACCCGCATGGGAGACCCGGAAGAGGTTCCAGGTTCCCGGCTTTGGATCGGCGCACATCGGCCCGTTGCGGCTCACTTGGGGAGTGAATCATCGGACGGAAGATCTTCCTCTCTGTCTCTCCTCCTCTGTGTATATCTGGCTGTAATAAAAATGAATAAATCTAAAAAAAAAAAAAGAATATAGTAAAAGTATACCTCAGGGAAAAATACACATGTACATAGAGTAAAGCTTTGTACACAATTTCAGAAGTACACATGGGTATCTGGCCTAGCACATGTTTAATGAATACTGATCATTATTATGAAGACAACATCAGGTATACAGATGAGGTTAGCAGATGAACCCCTTAGAGTTGTGTCTTGGCTAATTACTATATGACTTTTGAGAGTTAATTTAGCTTGTGTCTTAGTACACTCCTGCAACATGGGAATAATAATAAATAATAATTTTCCTTTTAATCTTGGTGAAAAACTAGGAGAGACAATAAGGTGTTCATTGTGTTTGGCTGTTAAAATGTACTTAATGATTTTATATGTTTTTCTGTGTTAAACCATCTGATCAGATAGTCGACACAGGATTTACATTTGGGTTTGTCTGACTCCCAAAATAACTGGAGCTAGACAAACTAGAATATAAATACATGCCTTAACCATTTACTAACCACCGCAGTCAAATCAATGGGACCGTCTACAACACAATCTACATTCTCTCACGTAGCACAAAAATGGGTTAGTGCCTTCTTGTGTATAAATAAAATTATGAAAAACATCTGAGATCACCGAGAAGGAAGGCACAGAATTTGTCTCCAGTGGCTTTACAGTCTCTTTGAGAAAGAAGATACTGAAGAGATGAACAATAAGAAAGGCTTCACAAACGAAGTGCAAATTCCCTGTGCAGGTGACAGCAGGTGAAGCAAAGGACGCCGAGCAGGCCCTCTGGGAAGGCTGCAGAGACCGACACGGGCAGCCAAGGCTTTTCCACCGCATCCGACATATTTAACAGACATTTATTCGTGTGGCTTTTGTGTTACTCTCATCAGTTTTTGCTTTTGTTGTGCCTTGTTTTTTCATTTGATTTTACTGATTTTATGAGGCTGCTGCATAGTGAATTGTTACTTTCAGTATATTATCACAAAACAATATATACTAGCTTTCTGTCAAAAGTCAGAACGACTTCTTAAATTGCTTTGATGATTTATAAGGCTGATTTTAGTGCGATGTTTTACTTTATGATGACTAGATTTTGTTACCTAAAAGGGACTGTACATGTTTTGCAGAATAAATGTAGACCAACTGCAAAACCAATTGTAAAAAAAAAAAAAGACAGAAATATACAGATTCAAATTTAAATCTCTAGGAAATAAGTGCAAATCAACAGAATTTCAAACTCATCTAGTTTTTCACTATGATTCTGTCTTACCTCTAAGAGTCTTTATACCTTCCAGCAATTTGTTCTGCAGGATTTTTCTGTCAGCTGTAAGAAAATACACAATCCAAATTAAAGAGAACTTAGTTATGGAAATGGTTATAATTTCACAACGAAGGGTCTACTTTCTTACAATTTTGTAACTGATTATATTTTAGTACATAGCATTGTTATATAATTATATATAATATTGTATAACTTCAGAAATAAGAATCTCCATTAAAACATGAAACACAACATTAATATTTTGGCTATTTTTTTCTCTTTGGCATATAAGGCCACTATCACATTTTAATTTTGTGTTAAAACACAGTTTTTTTATTCTTTATTTTCCTTATTTTGATTTTTAATATATGGCCAAAGGTCTTTTTCCTTAAGTTTCCTTTCTAAACTTAAATATTCATACTTAAGTATTCTTAGTAGAACTAAGAATGGTGACAGACATTTATTTCTCAGCCCAGATTTATATTTTTTCTTGATTTCCAAATAAAGAAGAAAATTACAGTTAAAAATTTATCATTCCTATAACAAACTTTTCACTTGAGAGTGGAATGTGACACATTGTTCCACAGCAGCAGAAATGCCCAAGGTCCTTAGAGGCCATATTGCTGACTTTTTCAACACCAGCACTCTGACATCTGAAAAGAATTCCTTGTTGGGAGGTTATGAGGTTATGAGGATCTGTGTGTTCCTTCTGGGATGGTCACTAGGACATGAATTCTGTCTACTGTATGCCATGGTACCTACTGCTCTCCAACCAGAAATACGTTCCCTGATACTGACAAATCTCTACTCAGCAGCACTGCCTCCAGCTAAAGAATCATGACCTGAACATATTAAATGCTTACCACAAGCTGATAATTTTTCCACCAGTTCCATGCATTCCTTATCTGTAAGTTCTATTCCCAAATTTTGTACAACATCTTTTATGGCATCAATATCAACGTCTTCTCCTTCAATAATGACAAAATAGATTTCAAAAAATTCAAAGATTTAAAATATAAAAATAAATAATATTTTCCTATATAGCATTTATCAAGAGTTTCTGGATCAATAGCAAAGCTTTATGCAGAAATTATCTCATGTGGGCAGAAAAATATAGTACACAATGACATACATGGATATATGCAAAATATCACTATAAATTGGAATGTTTTAAATGGTTTGGTTTACAATTTAGTCATTGGATGTGTGGATGAATTCATGTTAGTCTCTATGCAAATATCTGTATCTTTGTTGAAGTTTGATTTAACTGTAAACTAATTAACTAATTTTTACATTTATTTATGTTGAAAGTCAGAATTACAGAGAGATGGAAAAATAGAGAAAGAGGGAGAGATTTTGCATCTGTTGTTTCATTCCCCAAATGGCCACAAGGGCTATGGCTGGGTCTTGCCAAAGTTGAGAGCCAGGAGATTTATCAGGGTCTACCATGCAGGTACAGGAAACAAGCACTTTAACCATCTTTCGTTGACTTCCCACACACATTAGCAAGGAGCTGGGTTGGAAGTGGAGCAGCCAGGCCTTTAACGGAGGCCCCCATGGGATGCTGGTGCTGCAGGTGTTGGCTTTACTTGCTGCAACATGCCACTGGCTCCCTGAGTTCATTTTTGGTTATGAGTCAAGACACAGATTTAAACTTTTTGCATAAAGATATTCATGTTTTCCACCATCTTTTGTAAAAGTAAAGCAAAAAACAATCCTCTTCTTTTTAATTGCCTTTGCAACTTTGTCAGAAATGAGTGTCCACTTATGCATAGGAATATTTCTTGACTGCTCTTTTGTTCCACTGAGCCACACATATTTGCCTTCTTTGACATCAGAACCACACAGTCTTAATTCATTAGATTACCAGAGCTATGTGTGTATTGAAATCAGGCAATGTCAGATCTCTCTAATTTTCTTCTTCTCCCCAAAGATTTGGACCATTTTAGGTCCTTTCTATTTTCCCATTTCTATTAAAACAGCCTACAAGGGTTTTAATTGGAATTACATTTATTCTTTCTAAAATATTTTTAATTTTATTTATTTATTTTTTGAATTTTGATTTATACGGTGCAATTCCATAGAATCTAGCAATTCACCCCCCCAAATGACCACTCCCAACTGATTTTCCCCATATTGTTACAATAGTATAGTCCTTCACATGGAGTCACAATTCTATCAGTCTCTTATTTAAGTGTGCCCTGACATTGCTGTTACATACAATGTCAAACAGTCGAGCATCCCATTGTCTAGATATGTCCAACAGCTTCATTGGGATTTCATGTTTGATTTGGAAGTAGAGATGCATATTACATTGCATCTTCACATCTGGGTATAGTAGTCTCTGTTACTCCATCACTAAAAAGGTCAACAACAGGTATGAAGTTAAAACAAGAAGAAGAAAAAAAAATACAGCACCATGGAGTCTAAAAAAACACGCTACTGAATAATCAAAGGGATTTAGGGTGGCCACTTGAGGACTGGATAAACACTGGGAGGAGCTCGAGGGATTTAGGGTGGCCACTTGAGGATTGGATAAACACTGGGAGGAGCTAGGCAGAGTATAAAAGGCAGCCTGGAGTTTCAATAAAGATCATTCGCATTCGGCATTCTCCTTACAAGCATGGTCCACTGTGTGTTGTCTTGTGTTGTCTTTTTTGTAACTCTAGTCCCTCCGCTGGGCTCGGGGTATGCGGTGACGTGGGCATTGCCGACATTTTCTGTTCACTGCAACCCTGTTCAGCTATTGCTACTGCTTCCCTGTGTCCAGGGAGTCTCCAGGTACCCCGCTGCCAACTGCCTGACCTCTATCTTTTCCTGTAATCTGCTCCCTGTACTTCACCCTAATGACTTTCCATCATCCCAAACATGCCTGCACTCTATGCCACATCTTGCCTCCTCCAAAGTTATTTTATTTGTAGTGTTAACCTATACTTTGGTCATTTAAACTAAGAGGTTATGAAATCTTATTAAAGATAGTTCATAGAACTATAGATTCACTATCAAGATTTTACACTTATATACAGTTACCAAACTAGAGATCACTCTGGAAAATTAGATATACACCATTCAGTAATGAAAATGAAATGTGCCTAGTGAGATAATAATCATTATGATGAAAAATCATTAAAATAATTCAGTGTAATTAATTATGCTTTTAAGTTCAGAGTATTTTCTCACTTGCCTGTAGCATCTTTCACTTCACCTATTAGGTTGTTGAGAACAATCTTTCCATTAGCTAGTAGAAAAGAAATAGCATACGTTACTGTTCAGAAATAAATTATAAAATACTTGTTTATAGTTCCAAACCAAAATTTACCATCCTGATATTTTCTAAAGCTGTATTAAATTTAAAATTAATAGATTTGGGGGTAATTCATCCATCAAAATTAAGAACAAGCTATTTCCAGGATGACATAATCTCCCTAATTCATGAGATACAGTGCTTTACAAGCAGTACAATATTTGACTAGTGCTACAATAAGGTCATCTAAAATGGAAAATAGTTTACACTTTGCTTATTCAATCTTTTGTCAAAATGCTCTTTTTTTATATTTTCAGTTATCATGTCTTGCTGGAAATATTTGATCTTTATATATTTGAGGTAATTATTAAGACTTTAAACATCCCATAACATTTTTTGTCTATTAATTTAGCAAATATGCAATTTGTTGTTAATATGAATTAGTCTATGTTATGGGATTTGGTGGTAATTGGCAAATATTTATGTTTGTCTTGTGTTTACTCATTGTTCTTGTATGACAAAACAACTATTTTTAATAACTCTTATTAATGAATAATTGTTTATTTGAAATGCAGAAATACAGAAATTGAAGGAGAGACAGAGAGAGATGTTCTATGTGCTAATTCACTCTCCAAATGACTACAACAGCTAGAGTTAGGCCAGTAACAAACCAGGAGCCAGGAGCCAGGAGCTTCTTCTGGTCTCCCACATGGGTACAGAGATCCAAGCACCTGGATCATCCTCCACTGCTCTGACAGGTATCCCAGCAGGGAGCAAAACTACAAATGGAGCAGCTGGGACTCTAAGCTGTGCCCATATGGAATCACAGGTTTGTCTGCTATGCCACAGCATTGGCCTCAAGATAATTCTAATTTGGTAATCTTCTCTCATGTGGCTAGGCTATATACCTGAGGTCAGAATGAGCGCTTTATAATACCCAGAACATTAACAATGTCCAGCTAACCAAAAGGTAGTAGAAGGAAGGAAACAGTAAACGTTATTTGTAAGTAATTACAACAAATGAAATGTAAAAACAGAATCAAGAAAACACCCGTTTGTGTCCTGGCTGCTCCACGTCCCATTCACCTCCCTGCTTGTGGCATAGGAAAGCAGTGGAGGATAGTTCAAGGTTTTGGGACCATGCACCCACATGGGAGACCCTGAAGAAGCTTCTAGTTCCTGGCTTTGGGGAGTGAACCAGTGGATGGAAGATCTTTTTCTGTCTCTCTCCTTCTCTCTGTAGATCTGCCCTTAAAATAAAAAAAAACCAAATGTTTAAAAAGTTTAATAGAAAATGGAAAAATAAATATGAAAAGGCAATATACAGCACGCTAAAAGATCAGTAAACACATGAAATGATAACTTCATTGACTATGAAAAAACACAGTGTAAAAACATAAGTTGCCATTTAATATTAACTAAGTTAAAAATATTTAAATATCTGATAGCACCAAATATTGAGGAAATAGGAAGTTTGGAGTACACATACTACTTTAACAGCTTTTGGAATTGATCAAAAGCCATGGATGACAAGGACCACTGTCAAGAGTTAGGGATGAATTGAAGACATTTTTAGGATGTTAAACTGAATTGAATTGAGGGTAAATAGGAGGCTTTAAATTTATCAGAGACACACAGAACATGAGGTAGAAATAAAAATACAATGAATTCCTTTCTGGTTATATTGAACTTTATAATCCCTGGAGACATGTAACTAGAGATACCTGGCAGATATATGAATGTAACTTTTTGAAGCCCAGGGATTCTTTCACATAATTTTATATATTGCGCTCACCATTGACTGGAAGTTTTTTTGTCAGATCTTCAAATTCTTTTTCTGTGCGTTTAATTTCCATATTTTCAAGAACTTTGTTGAAGTCACTAACATTAATCATCCCTTCTTACAAAAGAGAACAAAACAAAATTAGTCAAATTAAATGGCATTAAAACATTAAAACTTACTCCCATTGTTTATTTTATACAATAATTTTTATTCTATAAGACATTGATAACAATGATAAAAATGATAGTCATGATTGAGAAAGTCTATAGCAAAGTTATGAAGAGAACTTGTTCAAGCTATAATTCGATAATAAAGGCACATAGTAACTGGACCCAACACACACGTGCCCTTGCATGTGCATGGTTCTAATTATCAGCCAATTTATGTAACCAATTCGATATGTCTTTAAACAGATCTTCCTTTTCACTTACAGTCATAATTTCTTCATGTAATTTCTCCATTGATTGTAAAGGTATTCATTTTCCCATTGTATTCTCAAGTTATGATTGATTCTTTATTGGTATAAACTTTCATAGACACTTGTCAGTTGAAAAATCTGCCACTCCAACTTTCACTTTTATTTTTCCATAGAATGACATTTTAGAGTCTAAGGAAAAATGTTTCTAGAATTACAAAATAAGAAAGTCTTTTGTGTGTGTGTCCGTGTCCTTGCAATTTTCATTCTGATGTGAATTTACCTTTCTATTAGATGCTGGTCAAGTGGTTCAGAGTAGGATCTGGGATAGTTTAAAATCTCTCAAAGGTGATAGTTTAAATATGAAACTCCTGACCAGGTGAAAAATCATTTGAGATTCATCTATACTGGTCAAAGAATTGTTCTGGAAATTTGTCCAAGTCATTTGGAAGCTTAAGTGACAAGAACACCTCCTTTGTGACTCAGCTAAGAGCTCTTCATAGCCAATACTTGAGTTTCCATGCTTACCCTGCAGGAAGTGGGGAAAGTCCTTTCCATTTCCCTTGGCTCAGGGCCTAAGGCTGACCAGGCACAAGACCTGGCATCAACCGTGCTCACCAGGGAACTTGGGGAAGGGCCCATCTGCCTTCCACAGCTCCAGGCTCACTGCCAGTCTCATCCACCTTCACAAGTCTCATATGAGCTCCACAACTTCAAGGCAGTGGCTGTTGAGGCTATAAGCCCTAGTGCCGCCTGTGCTCACCCAGTGGGACTGAAACAGTTCCTTCTGCCTCCTGCAGCTTTAAGACTGCAGCTGGAGTGGTTATAAACCCCAGTGTTAGCTGCACTCATCCCAGGGTGAGATCTCTACAGCAACCTAATGCAATGAGACTGTGGCTGTTAGTGTTACAATACGTATCCTCAGTCATGCATGCTTAGTCCAGGGGGCCTTGGGAAAGTGCCATCTCTGCCCTACAGCTCAAGGTCCATAGCTGCCACAGACCCTATGGGACTTGGGTAAGAATGAGAAAACTAAGTTCTTAACTATTAACGCTTATGTTCTTAAAACATGAAATATATGAAATATATAAATATATGATAACTGGTCATTTTTCTGCCCAATTATTGTTTATAGCCATTATCTATACTCCAACTAAACTAAGATCTTTTTTGTTTTTTGCTTGTTAAAGTTATTATTCAGTGAAATATTAAGCATTTTACTGATGCACAAATAAAATATGCTGTTTCAAAAGTTACAAAAATGAGAGTGAAAAAGAAAAGGAGCAAGTTAGGTGAGCTGAAGGAAGGAGGGGATGAGGGAAATGTGACTGCGTTCTCAGAAATGCAAGAAATTACTAGAAATGAACAAAAATGACAACACAACATATCAAAATGTATAGAAACGGCAGTAGCAGCATTGAGAGGGAATTTTCTACCATTTAGTGGCCACATCAAGATACTGAAAAGGTATCGAATAATGGATCTAATAAAGTACCTAAGGATTTAGAAAAACAAGAATAAATCAAATCCCAAATTAGTAAGAGGACAGGAATAACAAAAATTAGAGAATAAGCAAAATTGAAACAAAAATTATTTTTTAAAATAATTAGAAATTAGAGTTGATTTCTTGACAAAAAAAAAAAAAAACAAGCAAAGTTGATAAACCATTGGCTCAACTAACCCCCCACTCCAATAGGGTGAAGACTCCATAACATCAAATATGTAAAAGGAGATGTCACAATGGATACCACAGAAATAAAAAGAATCATCAGGAATTGCTAAAAATAGCTATCTGGAAGATAGATATAGATATAGATATAGATATAGATATAGATATAGATATAGATATATGTTTCTGAACACATATAATCTATCAAAATTGAGTGATCAAGATACAGAAAACCTAGTGGCCAATAATAAAAACAGTGACAGAATCAATAATAAAGATCTTCCTAACAAGAAAGGCCCAGTACCAGAGGGCTTCAGTGGTGACCTTCACCACACTGTAAAGGAAGAACTTATTCCAACTCTTCTCAAACTAGTCAAAACAAATGAAAGTGACAAGATCCTCTCTAATGCCTATGAAGTCAGCATCATCTTAATTTCAAGACGAGTAAAATACAAGAAAGAGAACATAGATGTAAAAAAATCCTCAACAAATACCTTCTAACTGAAGTGAACAACACAAGAAAAAGATCATTCACTCAGACCAAGCTGGATTTATTCCTGTTAGGTAGGAGTGGCTCAACATACGCAAGTCAATAAATGTGATACATCGTATCAACAAACTGAAGGAAACAGCCCACATGATTATGACAATAGACACAGAAAGCATTTGATGAAATGCAGCACCCTTTCATAATAAAACCTTAAGCAAATCGGTTATAGAAAGAACATTCTTCCATACAATCATGGCAAAATATTACAGATCCACAGTCAGTATTGTATTGAATAGCTAGAAGTGTTTTCCATTAAAATGTGGACCCAGATGTGGATTCCTACTATCATTATTACTATTCAATATAGCTTTGGAAATTTTAGCCAAAGCCATTATGCAAGAAAAACAAATAAAAAGAGAGAAATTAGAAAGGAGTTGATCAAACTTGAACAGAAATGGCCTAAACATTTGTAATTTCATTACTTTGTGACCAAATGTGCCAAACTAGAGACCATTATGCTAAGAGAAATGAGTCAATCCCAAAAGGTCAGATATCATATGATGTAAAATCTAAGGATTTTACCTGTGAATTCTACCTTATTGCACCTCCTAGTTATTTGTACCCTTGAAAATAAGACCTTGCGTTGTAACACATTTATCGGGGTCCCTTGTCCCACGAGCAAGACCCCGATACGACATGATCTCTTCACAAAGCTTTATTAATTAAGCAGCATAGATAAAGTAAAAGAACAGAAAATCCAAGTGCAAAGCAAAAAGGGAGTAGCCATAGCACAATGTCCTTGAGCAGCAAAGCAAGGCTAAGCAAAGCGAAAGCTAAAGGCAGAAAGCAGCCTCCCTCCCCCAAATCCTCACAGAATATACTCTTTTCCAGCCAGTCCACTTAAAGGTCACCAAGGCATGCAGTAAGCACACCAACCACAACTCTGATCATGCGCGCACCACGCAGACTTCACGAGACCTTGAACCAATCCTCTGCAACTTCCTGAAACCTGTTTACTGCCAAGAGGAGGAACGGCCTCGGGCCATCTTAGGGCAGGGCACTCGTGCAGTGCTCCCAACACGCATTAATCAATCATCCATAAGAGAATGATTATTTGTAATCATCTGAGATTGTTAATGCCCCTTTTATCACTGTTACTGCTATTGCCCATAAATAACGAGGATCTCGTCCTCCTCGTGTCTTCATTTGTGCCTTGGGACACACACTGGCATTTATTCCTACGTGAAAAAGCTGGACAATCTTTATCACCACCTGTTTGTCACAGTGATACCTTTGTTATATGTTCGTTAACTTCATGTGGATTAAGTTTCACTATTTATTTCTCCCTATGGTGGGAATGCATTATGGAAATGTGGCAGAAATTAATATGTTCATAGGTGGAAACAGAGAGAAGTAAATCCTCATGCATGCACCACAAGGATGGACTCAAAATGAAAGGCTGATGATCTCCTACATTGTTGTGAGACACCTCAGAGGTAGCACGATGGACTTCTGAAAATTCAAAAGGCACCCATTGTAAGACTGCAGGGAAAAACAGAGGGGAGGGGATGAAACTTGGGAGGGGAAGGGAAATCCCAGTGTCTATTAAACTGTACCATAAAACAATAAAGAAGCATAATGTACCTATAATCCAAAGTAGCTACAAGAGAGGTTTTAGAATTCTCTAATAACAAAGAAATGATAAATTTGGGAGGTGATACATATGCTAATTATCTTCTTTATATAATATATGCATTCATTACATTATACCCCAATATCTGTACAATTATTATGTGTTAATTAAAACAAAAATAAGAGAATTCTGAATTGTGGCTGTAAATGTACAGAACTATAAAGAGTGTTGAGGGATGTGACTTTTTTTGGCAACAAATATGCCAAAAAATGACCCAGGTAAATTAGATCCTGGACAGGCAAAAATGGCATTTAAAAACACATGCACTTTCTCTGATGAAAAAGATACTAAAAATAATGTGATGGTTAATTTAAACCAGTTGAATGTTAGGTAAACTACTCAATCTTTCTACTGACATTGTATTGAAAGAGAAAATAGACTACTAGTTACATTGATACAAGAGAGAGATATACAGGGACTTGAAACATAGCCAGTGGTTGCAGAGGCACATAAATTAGCAATAAATTAAAGAAATACACCAAAGCCCTTTAATAGAATGTTGACAAAAAAGGGAGAAGATACTGAGAAGGATGATATAATAGTCTTTGGCTTGAATAAGCAGGTGGTAAAGGTCATCAATTGAGAAGAAATTGTAGGAGCAAGAGTAAGTTTGGAAAGAAAGCAAATGCATTTAGATTCAGAATTCTTGGGTCTTAATTATCAAAGGTTCATTCCTGTTCTTAGTTCAAATTGACATGTAAATATATAAAGTTGAAGCCACAAATAGAAACGAAAGTAGAGATAGAGATGTGGAAGTCTATGAGTGTCAAAGGGACTGGATGAGAAATATCATTTACTGAGGTCACAATTTCTTTTCACTCCCTTTTTGTTCCCTCGACTTTTTTTTTTGAAGATTTATTCCATTTTCATTACAAAGTCAGATATACTGAGAGGAGGAGAGACAGAGAGGAAGTGGAGCTGCCGGGATTAGAACCAGCAGCCATATGGGATCAAGGCGAGGACCTTAGCCACTAGGCCACGCCACCGAGCCCTTGTTCCCTCAACTTTTATTCAGTACCTTAAGCACTGTCTTGATCAAGTAATGATCTTAGTTTTGCTATGAGACATGTCTCATCTTTTTGAGAAGTTGATGTCTTCAGATTTTAAAAATGAACTCAGGATTTTTTTAATGCTTTCTATAAAAGGCTATCTGATAAAAATGATTTTAAAGCTGACAGTTTCAGAAACTGTGTACACCAATTTAGAAATCTTAGGAAAGACACAATAAAACATGTAATGTTTACCGTCAACTGCCAAATCTCCCGGTTCTGCTTCTGAAGGTTTGATCCCTTTGTGTTGCCGAGCGATGTCTATGCCGTTAACATTAGCCTTCCCTCCTTTTGAGACACAAGTCAGGAGTAAAGAAATATGAATGCTTCCAAAACCATAAATGTTATTTTAATGACTATATGCTACTATAATATTCAGTACTTATGTGCTAATATTAAAATGATAAATAAAAATTCAATATGGTTAATATGTTTGTGTTATTTCTATTCATAATTTTCCCGAGAGAACAGATAATGTCAACAGGAGAATTAAACCAGACTCTGTGAACTTAAATTTTATTGTTGGGTCAAGTTCACACTTAAAAATACTTAAGAGATGAACAACTTTGAAGCTTATACTTTTGAACAAAAATAAGAAAGTTCTATTTGCATTTCCTAAATTTTCAGATTAATTATTACTGCTTCTTCTGGTCATACTTTAAATTTTAATGCTTCTTTTTTTCTTTTGCAATATCAAACTCCAAAATAATTCTTTTGGAATAAAATTTGGGAAATTCCAAAAAATTTGGCCTAATGCAAAGGCATATATTAAACATGAGCTGGTAAATTATAAATATGCTTTTAAAAAAGTAGAAATTACACATTATTTAAAAGAAAGACAGAATTTACAACCACAAGACAAATATTACAAACTGAGCGTTTAAGAAAGTCTTGTTAAGAGTTTTTGTAACAACCTTTGAGAGACTTCAGTTCATCCAATAATCTATTCTAAAATATCATCCAATAATGACAATTATGGATGATATTTATTCATGATTCTCTTAATTTCAAGATCTGAGTTCATACCTAGTTATTAACTAGAGTCAAGAGCATAGTCATGGCATAAAGAAAACTGAAAGTGGGCCTGGCACAATAGCCTACTGGGTAAATCCTTGCCTTAAAAACCACTGGGATCCTATATTGGCATTGGTGTGTGTCCTGGCTGCTCCACTTCCCTTCCAGCTCCCTGCCTGTAGCCTGGGAAAGCAGTGGAGGACAGCCCAAAGCCTTGGAATCCTGTGCCCATGTGAGAGACCCTGAAGAAGCTCCAGGCTACTGGCTTTGGATCAGCTCAGCTCTGGCCATTGTGGCCACTTGGAGAGTGAACCAGCAGATGGAAGATCTTTTTTTGTGTCTCTCCTTCTCTCTGTGAATCTGCCTTTCCAATAAAAAAAAATCTTTAAAAAAGAATGTTGAAAACTATGCAGTTAATAAGAGAAATTCGAATACACTATTTTGGCTACTCCAGTTCTTTTAATCTTTGGTATGATGTTTCACGTAAGACTCAGCCATTTTTAGCATACCAAGTGAGAAATACTGTTTATGTGAAATTATTGTATCTTTTATGTTAGTTTATTTTAGGCTTAAGTTTTTCTAAATGTTTCCTTGTTTCCAAACAAATTTTTTTTTAAGTTCTTCAAAAAATTTAAGTCTAGCTGTCCTGGAGGTAGGGGACAGGAGGTTCTATTATGTCTTAAGTACTTACCATTCACTGGTAGGTTCTTTGCAATATCTTTGAATTCCTTTTCTGAAATTTTCATCCCCATGTTTCCTAATACTGTGTCCAGTTTGTTGAGATCAAGCTTTCCTCCTTAGCGGACAAAAGTTCATTAACAAAACAATGGAACGTGACAAATATGATTATTTTCCAGATATTATAGAAGTTTCAATGTAAGAATCACAACTCATTGCAGTAAATTAAATGTATAAAAATGGTCACTAATAAAGTGAAAGTAAAAGCAGTTATGTTTAACCTATTTTGAGGATCCAGCAGTACAAAAACTTTTTAAAGATTTGCATAAACCTCAGTGAATTCATCAGTAAAGTCCTTAATGTAATGACCCTTTACACAGTAGCATAGAGAAGTCATTTTTATGCTGAACTAATCTTTCAGATTAATTTGTTTAGCTCCTAAGTAGATTTTCGGACAACCAACAGTGCTATCTGCTTTGCTATTAATTGTTCACACTTTATTTTGTGCTATACCTAAAAATTGTAGAAGAAAACAAGACTTTAATCCAGTGGAAATATGTTAAATTATTGCTATGTAGTAGAAAATCTATAGATGAGGCATAAGTACGAAATCATATACATTTTGAAAATATAAATATATGTGAAGAATTGACAATCCAATTACAAGAAAATATTATAGGTAGAAAACATGTCAATATCCACTGTTCCAATGATTTTCACTTACCTTCAAGAGCTTTCACACCATTCATCATCCTATCATCAGCTGTAAGAAAAGCAATAGTTCAAGTCAAAGAGATATAAAAATTCATAGTAAAGTTGCACGGAAGTAATAATTTCAGAGAGATGAATTTTATTATTTCTGATTTATTATAAAATAAGAATAAAACATGTAGTCTTTGCTATTCAAGACAATGAACTTATTAGCTAAACAACTTATATGCTAAACAATACTTCTTTTCTACTTGCATTTCCCTTGTGTGCCTCTTTAATTCCTTTAGGACACTTCTTAAAATTTTCAAAATTTTATTTTCCAGAATTAAATCTCTCAGTAAAATTGAAGAGTAAAATTGGGTTTTTACGTTTTGAGAACACCACTTTTGATCAAAGAGGCAGATGTAAATCTAATGTATGCTACCTCCAAATTCAAAGAGAGAGAAAGAGAGAAAAGGAGAAAGAGGGAGGTTAGGAGGGAGCAGAAGAAAGGGAGGAAAATGTCATTGTGTTCTTAGAATTGTTTCTATAAATCACATTGTATCTGTTAAGTACTAATTAAAAATTAAAATAAAAATTAAAAATTTGATATTCCTGTTGACTAAAGACATACCTTAAAAATTTTAGAGGAAAATATAGGATACCTTTAAGACCATATAGAAGAAACACACAATAGTACAAACTGTAAGGAAATTTGGATATAGTTTAAGAAGTATGGGCCCGGCACAATAGCCTAGTGGCCAAAGTCCTCCCATTGCATGCACCAGGATCCCATGTGGTTGCCAGTTCTAATCCTGGCGGCCTGCTTCCTGTCCAGCTCCATACTTGTGGCCTGGAAAGACAGTGGAGGATGGCCCAAGACCTTGGGACCCTGTACCCCTATGGGAGACCCAGAGGATCCTGGCTCCTGGCTTCGGATTGGCACAACTCCAGCCTTTGTGGTCACTTGGGGAGAGAATCAGTGGACAGAAGATCTTCCTCTCTGTCTCACCTCCTTTCTGTATACCGGACTGTCAAATAAAAATTAGTAAATCTTAAAAAAAAAGTATGGTACACCATGATGAAAGTGTAAAGCCAAATGAAAATTTTAAAACACATGTTGCTAAATAACAACAACCAAAAAACCCACAACAGAGATCAGTAAAGTACGGGCAGGAAGCCACTGACCCTCCATCTTATAGTTTTACTCAAGATAGCTATGTCTATCCACTTACATATTAACTAGGGGTACTTCAACCTACTACAAAATGTATAGAGTTGAGTAGCTGCAAAGAGGCAGTAAGCATAAAACATTTCCCATTTTTTCCCCAAAAAGGTTTGTCTGTATCTTTATCTAGAATATAAAAAATTCTTAAAATTGCTAACAAAAATAGAAGCAAACCAATAGGAAGTTGGACAAGAGACAGAATACACAAAAATAGGAAACACAATTTTTTATAAGCTTATGAAATTTGAAAATAGTACATTCCATACTCCATTAGCAAACATTTGAAAAACCAAATGTTACTACTTTGTGTTATGGGTACAACAATAAAATTGTTTCCTCAAAACTAACGCAAATATTTAAATTCTAATGTCTTAGTGTTAGTGACTGATTGAGGATGTGGACTTGATCTAGCAATGGTGTTTGAGAGGTGGGTCCAACAGATCTTTGGGACATTGGGGCATGCCACTGGAGGGTATTTCTCCCAAGAAGTCTGCTTATTTGAGTTCCAGTTCTCCCAGCTGTTCTGTTTTCTGCCCCACCATGTGATCATGCCTCTGCATTAGTATGACCAGCTTCCATCATATTCCGGCCTATGGGGCTGCCTCATCCTATAACCTCCAACTGTGGGTTTCAACAAACTTTTATTTCTCAGTGACGTTCCTCTTGGGAATTTAAACTAAAGTAGTGAAAAACAGGACCCAGCACCCATTAGCCCAAAAGACATTTTGAGGAAAAACTACGCTGTTGTTGTTTTATGCAATTGTTGTTGTTGTTCTTTATCTTTGTTTTTTAAGTGCCTGGCGATACACTTTCAAGGAATCTGAGTGTAAACCTCAGAGAACGACAGGTAAACTCTGTTAGGTATCAAAAAGTAAGTATTTTAGGCCTTGTAGCTCATAAGGTTTTAGTCATTACTAGTCAATTATTACAGCATAACAACACCTGTAATATTTAAATGAGCAGGAATGTTTGAAGGGAACTCTACATTCTCTTCATTCTTGATGTTCCCTTAGCTATCAAAATGAGAGTTTTCCTCACAATTAAGAGCTCTGAAGGCTGCTGTGTGACATGCCTACCATCAGCAGGTGATGTTTTCACGGACTCTGAATCTTCCTTCTCTGTGAGATCCACGCCCATAGCTTCATGAATGCTCTTGACTTCTCTGATATTTGCTTCACCTCCTTCAATGCAGGTAGAAATAAGAACAAATGTGGAATTTATGTATTACTTAATGACTAGAAAAAAAATTTTTAATTACGTACAAATACTTGGTACCCCATACGGGCACTGGTTCGAGTACTAGTACTCCATTTATGGTCCAGCTCCCTACTAATGGCCTAGGAGAGCAGCAGAGTATGGCTCAAGTCCTTGGATCCCTGCACCCATGCAGGAAACAACCAGGAAACTCTTGGCTCCCAGCTTTGGATCAGTTCAGCTCTAGGTCTTTGTGCTTTGTGCCCATTTGAGGGTTGAATCAGCAGATGGAAGAGCTCTCTCTCGCCTTAATTCTGTAACTCTGCCTTTCAAATAAAAATAAATCTTCAAAAAATTATCTGTTGACACTCAATATTATCTCTACTGCTAGATAAACAAAGGCATAAGATGGTCTAGTCAATTAGCTACTCCTAATGGGATTTTAAAAAGAGAACCTTTGCACTTGATCCTAGTAAACTGTTATTTATAACAAGGCGATACAGCACCCAATAAAATATAAACAGAATTTAATTTAATTTTGAAAATTTAGATAATATATCTAAATAAGTACGTAATTATGAGATATCCTAAATATTCTCTAAATTATGAAATTACCTGTATCTACCAAAACTTTACTGTATTAATTTATAATTTGACTTTCTTAGAGTATTGACAGTACACTTTCCAAAAATACCAAGAATAAAATCCTACTTTTAACAAAGGGAAGTTAAAATAGAGCAATGTGCAAATTTGGACAATTAGATACAAATGAAAATAAAGACAAGAACAAGATAATTATTAACTGTCAATAACTGGGTCTGTTAACAATTTGAGTCTTGGATTTATAACAATTCATTTCTCACCTGTCAACATTTTCACTTCATCCATCAGCTCACTGAAATTAATATTCCCAGAATCTATAAGAAACAATGATGATTAAGGAACAGAAAATGTCAAAGACACAGGTCAAAAATCAAAATAAAATGTACAGACCATTGTCTAAGTAAATTTTCCCCACTATTTTTATGTCATCCTTTAATTACTAGACTTGAGAGATGAACAAACAATATTTTAGTGAAAGCCCATCTGTCCCCTGAAACAAGAGGGTAGTTTAAGGAAAGGAGTGATTTCTAGTCTTTAGATGATACTCTATATTTTAAGTATAGTTAGACAGTAACTCTAGTATTGTTTATTGATACAAACTTCTGTCACTATCAAGTTCAGATAGTGATATTTAAAGGACTGAGAAGTAACTAAATTTCCTGTCTCCCTTCCCAATATTCTCTTCTGAGCATATTTAACTCTTGAAAATTGTCTCCTGAGGATTTAAATTTATGACTATCCTGGGATTATTTTTTATACTTTATCTCTTCATTCATCCATTCTTCACCTATACATCCATTAAAGATATATATTTTAAAGTTTTATATTTTTGCTTTAAGGAATTAATACCTATTAATACCTTAGCTTCTCAAAATTACAGCAAATGCAAGATATCTCACAAAATTATTGTTAATATGATAATGCAAAAATGATTCCATGAAGTTCATAGATAACACTCCTTCTCTCACTCCCTCTCTTTCCTTATTAACTTTTGGGATAGTATTTTAAATTTACATTACAGCAAAAAACTTATTATTAAATAGATATTGCAACAAGTTAAAATTAAAAATATGATAGCTCAACAGGGATATAGGCAAGGGCTATAAACAACAATCATATGAAAAGATGTCCATTTCACTCATATATAATAAATTTTAAAATAATCAGAGATCATTACAACTATACTAGTATAGGATTCTTAGTCACTGGTTTGACTAAGACATAAACCAAGATTTGACAAAACTATTCACTAATAATATGGGAATTTATTTCTTTTGCTGCTTTTTTTATCTTTCAATTTTCGCTTGCACATATAAGAGAACATGCAGTATGTGTCTGTGTTTGGTTTACTTCACTAAACATGACATCCTCAAATTCCTCAAATTTGATAGCCTCAAATTTTTAGGGTGATGGTAGAATTTCATTCTATTTATACCTGAATACTTTTCCTCTGTGTGTGTGTATCACATTTTCTTTATCCATTCATCTAATTATGGATACCTTGGTTTTTTTCTGTATTTAGGCTACTGTAAACAGCCATGCTGTAAGCACGTTGGTGCAGGTACCTCTCTGACACAATGAGTTCATGTCTTTCAGGGACACCCAGTAGCAGAATTGTGAGATCATATGACAAGTCTATTTCTAGATTTACGAAATCTCCACCCTGTTTTTCACAGTGGCTGCACTAATTTACATTTCCACACTCTTTACATTCACATTTTTCCACACGCTGGTCAGCATTCTGTCTTGGACCGCAGCCGTTGCCAGAGGTAAGGTGATACATTGCTGTGGTTTGCATTTTCTTCATAGGTAGCAATGTTGAGCAGTTTTTCATATATTTGTCGGCCATTTGTATTTCATCTTTTGAGAAGTTTTTGCTTTTGTTTTAAGAACTGTCCTTTGCCCCTTCCTTTCTTCCTTCTTACCTTCCTTCCTTCTTTCTTTCCTTCGTTCCTCCCATCCTCCCTCCCCTCATCCCTTCCTCTCTTTCTTCCTTTTAAAGACAAAATATCCCTTTACTTTAAATAACAAACATGTGCCCAGCTGGTGGCCTAATGGCTAAGGTCCTTGCTTTGCACGTGCTGGGGTCCCATTTGGGCCACCAGTTCTAATCCCAGCAACCCCACTTCCCATCCAGCTCCCTGCTTGTGGCCTGGGAAAGCAGTCACGGACGGCCCAAACCTTGGGACCTTGCACCTGCGTGGGAGACTTGGAAGGGGCTTCTGGCTCCTGGCTTCGGATGGGCTCAGCTCAGCCACTGCAGCCGCTTGGGGAGTGAATCAATGGACAAAAGATCTTCCTCTGTCTCTCCTCATCTCTGTATATCTGACTTCCCAATAAATGTAAATCAATCTTAACACACACACACACACAGTATGAAACAGGAACGTGAAGCTGGCAGCGGAGGACAGCCCAAGTGCTTGAGCCTCTGCAGCCATGTAAGAGACCCACAAGAAACTTGGACCTCCTGCTTTGGCCTGGCCCAGAGCCCGGGTTACTGCAGTGCAGGAAGATCATCTTCCGTTCTCCCTCTCCCTCCCCCCAACCCCACATGTGTCTCTGTTTCTCTCCTCTTCTCTCTGTAACTCTGTCAGTGAAATAAATAAAGAAAGAAATGTTTTTAAAAGTAGAATGAGGAGAATAAGCACTGCTGGAGAAGGGAGGGTATATTATAGCAGGGTATATGGAGGAGCTTCTGATATGGCTGGGATAGTTCTATTTCTTAATTTAGGGGCTGGCTTTGAAAGTGTTCATTTTATAATAATTTTTGTGTGGTTTTCCATGTCATATTGAACAATTAAAAACCTATTTTAAAAAATAAGTGCAGGCAGCAATGGCAGAGGTTAAAGTCACCACTTTGAACACTTGCTTCACATACTGAGAATGCCTGACTTGAGCCCTAGCTACTCCGCTTTGGATCCAGCTTCCTGATCATGTGCAGTGTGAGAAATAATGGCCCAAGTACTTGGGTCCCTGCCATCCACATTAGAAACTTGGATTGAGCCCTTGACTCATGACTTTGGCCTGATGGAGACCTGGTAGCTATGGGCTTCTGGGAAGTGAATCAGTGAACAGAACATCTCAGCTTGTCTTTCTGTATCTCTCTCTCCCCCCTTTGTGTCTGGGGTTGATTTCTGCCTCTGGCTCCCACTCCAACTTTCTGCTATTGTGGATCCTGGGAAGTAGCAATGAAGATTCCTGGCATTTATGTGGGAGACCTAGATTGACGATCTGACTCCAAGCTTCAGATCATCTCAGTCTTGGCTATCGTAAGCTTTTGGAGAACAATTTTCTCTCTTTCTCTTTTCTCCTTCCCTCCATCTGTTCCTCCATCTCTCCTTCCTGCCTCTCATTTAAGTAAAAATTTATAAAATAGAGAGATGGACAGGGCTCTACAATCCTTGCTCCCATTCCCATTCTGGAAGACTGAGTCTATGGAAACTTTTTAGCCAGGTAACCAAGAGACAGCAGAACAAGATTCCTGCCACAGGGGGCAGGGCAGGAAAGTGAATTTAGGAGTGCCACAAAGTTCAAACCCAGTACTTTAGCTGTGAGACAACACCACCTGACAGGGCCTGAGGCCTCCTTCCGTCTGTTCACAGACAGAATCTCTCGACTTTGCTGGCATGAGAGAGAGCTGTGCACCAGACACACACAGACTCATTTCCGTGGATGTCACCACATCCTTCTATCAGCCCAGCAAGTACTCCCAAGATAGGTTAGGGCCTGGTAACAGTGACAGTCCGGAGTGATCAGGCTTAGTGTCAGCCTAGGAGTCCAAGGACTGAACTAAATTTATCACTCCTTTCACAACCTTGGGCAAACAGCAAGGAACCACGGGGCTGTATCTTGGGACTCCATGCCAGGCAGGCAAGACCCATCTGGAAGATCCTAACAGTGCCCCTCTTCAGGCCAGTGCTGTTTATGCAGCCTCTGGACTTGCCCTGATGGCACCTGGAGTCTTGTAGCCGCTGTAGATCCCAGTACCATCACCTGTGAATCTACTCCAGCAACGGAAAGTCCATAGCAGTGTAGGCTTTGTTCTCAGAAGACTGCAGGCTCTAAATGTGACCTATATCTGTGACACTGGTGACGACGGAACCAGGTATAAGGGCCTTCCTCAGTCATATGGGCCCACTCAAAGGAAGAAGCTTTTCAGGATGCAGTACCCCATTTTAGAAACCCCCTCGGTTCATTTTTTTTAAATTGTACTAATGCAAAAAAAACAAAAACCAGATTTCACATATTAAACAGGTACTTTCCTCCTCCTCTCTCTTTTCTTAAAACCCCCGCCCGCCTTCCTTCCTTTTGTTTTTTAATTTTTATAAGAACATAATTTCAGTCAATTCTATAATCACAAGCCTAATGTAACATTAACCAACAAATAAAAAGTATATGGATCATAATTACACATGAGTATAAACAAAGGCTAAAAACAGCAATCAGACCACAAGATGTCCATTTTTTCTTATAGATTTTTAAACTACTTAATATTAACTACTACATAAAAGACATATTTGTTTTTTGGGGGACTGACTTATTTATGAAATATAGTTGCATCCATTTTGTTGAAAAAGATGGGATTACATTTATTTTTAAACCTCGTTTTATTCTTAAGACATCACTATAGATTTGAGACAAAAATGGGCTTAGGTTATTATCTATGACTGAAAAAGGCAGAATACAACAACAGTAGATTTATGATGAATCTTGATGGAGGGTGTCATCTAGTGCCGAACTAGCAGAAGTGTCCACAGGCTCAAAGAAAATAAGCATGATATTTAGAGTTTCTGGAAGGCTCGGCAAACCCAAATTCAGATTATGCAGACTGGAAGGACTCCTAGCATCTCAATGTGCAGGAGATCCTGAATGCCAGCAAGTATCAAACCTTTAGGAACCATGATTTCACGTAACAGACAAAATCAAGTAACAGAAATTGATCTTCTGGCAAATTATCTGCAAACCCTGGCAAATAATTCAAAATGGCTGTTTCAAGGAAAGTCAGTGAGTTTCAACAAAAATAAATCAAACTTTAACAGAAATAAAGGACAATTAAAGAAAAAAAAACAGAAATCCTTGGGCATAATAAACAAAACAGATTAAAAGGAGGAAGCAACTAGTTAACTCAAAGCTAGAATATTTGAAAATACATAACCAGAGAAGAAAAGGAAAGAATATGAAGAAAGTTTATAGAAATTTTGGGGACAGTATTAAAAGCAAATATCGGAGTTAGTGGGGTTAATCAGAAACTTGAGAATGCCAAAGGACAGAAAACTGATTCAGAGGTAATAACAGAAATCTCCTTTTACCATTGGTAATACCGATTTCAAAAACATTCACACTTAAGTTTGTAAGCAAACATTCTACTGAAAAGCACCGTAATAACCATAGTACTCACCACTGACTGGTATCTTTTCTGCTAGATCTTCAAGCTCCTGTTCTGTGAGTTTAATTCCCAAGTTTTCTAGAACACTACCCCTTTTACTGTTTTGAACTTTCCCTCCTTAGAAAAAGAAAGTGAGAAAATGATTAAGATGTAAGAAATATGTTAAGCTTTAGAAATGTATTAATATGTTTTACAATTAGGAAAAGATTAAGAGAAAAATATAATCTTTCAGTGTTAGTAATCCCTACCTTTAATCATAACAATAACTTTGGATGAACGGCTTCCTTAAACTTTAAGGAAGTTATCTTGCTGAAACAATACCCAAGAAATAGTTCATAAAAAGAATTGTAAACTAATGAAATGTTCAGTAGAGAGGATTTTGAGAAATTTCTCATTGCTAGAAAACTAACATTTGTTTCCACTGACATTCTGAAATTACTCTATGTGGTTTTTCCATGGAGTGAAACAAGTTTATAAGTATAGATTATTTTTTCATTAGCAAACTATGTGTTTAATGGCAATGAATATATGTTTATTAACTAGCTGTTATGATATCAAAGATGACTTAACTATAAACACTGAGAAGATGAAGTAAGAGTTGAGTTGTGAGTACATGGAGAGAGAGATACACTTTAAAAGGTACAAAACAGGAGTCAGAACTGAAGACCGTAGGTGTGTCTCCTGGGATAGATGGAAGGAACTACAGGAGGAGTGAAAAATCACATTTCTTGCAATCAGAGCCCCATTTTTTAAAAATGACATTTAATTTAGTTGACAAAAATACAGAGTCGATTACAAAATGGGAAATAACATGAGCAGCTTCAACACAACTTCCACATGAGTTTCTCCACAAAATAATTTTGCTGTCTTAGAGGCCTGTGAACGCTAGGAGACATTTCCTGTGTGGCAGAAAACTTCTTTCGACACGTGTCAACTTTTTCTTCATTACCCTGACTCCATTCTCCTGGTGTCCCCCCTCCCTTTCTCTTCCCTCCCCTTTTTCCTCTCCTCTCCTTTCCTCCCCCCTTCCCTTCACTTCCCTCTCCTCTCTTCCCCTCACTTTACCCCCTCCTTCCCCTTCCCCCTTCCTCTCTTCTCCTCTCCCCTCCTCTCCCCTTCCCGCCCCTCCCTTCCCCCTCCTTCCTCCCCACCCTGTCCTCTTCTTTCTTCTCTATCTCTGTCATCTCCTATTTCCTGTCTTCTTTCCTGCCCTCCCCTCTCCCTTCCCCTCCCCTTCCTGTCTTCTCTTCCCCTCTTTTCCCTCCCCTGTCCTCTTCCTTCTTTTCTTCTCTCTCTCCCATCTGTCCTCTCTCTCCTCTATCCTCTTTCCTCCCTCAAGTACTAGGAAAAGGGACAGAATAAAGAAAAAAAGAAAGAAAGAAAATGCCTTAGCTACAAGGATACCTTGGATTGCAAATTTTAAGGTGACTTCACCTAAAATATGTTCTGTTTAAGAATAATAATAATGGGGCCCGGCAGCGTGGCCTAGCGGCTAAAATCCTCACCTTGAACGCCCCGGGATCCCATATGGGTACCGGTTCTAATCCTGGCAGCTCCACTTCCCATCCAGCTCCCTGCTTGTGGCCTGGGAAAGCAATCAAGGACGGACCAAACCTTTGGGACACTGCACCCATGTGGGAGACCTAGAGGAGGTTCCAGGTTCCTGGCTTCGGATTGGCGCAGCACCGGCCCGTTGCACTCACTTGGGGAGTGAATCATCGGACAGAAGATCTTCCTCTCTGTCTCTCCTCCTCTCTGTATATCTGACTTTGTAATAAAAATAAATAAATCTTTAAAAAAAAGGAATAATAACAATGAATCTTATTTAATGGATTTAATTCTATTAGAAAACAATATCTACCCTTTCTGAAAACAGGCAGGAAGTATTTTTAGTTGTCTTTGCCTCTTTTTTCACTCCTAAAATAGCTACCTAACAATGTCTTCAGGTTTTTTTCTAATTACTTAGAATTCAAGTTACACTTTGAGGGATAAGTTTTGTAAAGTTTAACAGATTATGAGGCCTTTTATAAGGATTTTAGGACAGCACATAGGAAAGTAAACATAAAACGAAAGACCTAAATTGTAAAATCAATTCATAGAGAGTATATTATTTAATAATATTACTTAAAGCTTTAAATCTTAAATTGTTACTCACCCTTGAAAGACTTCACACCACTCAACAATCTATTCCTGTAGATCTCCCCAGAAGCTGAAATGCAAAACATACTATGTCAAACAGAACATGTTACATATGCTCATAAAAGATATATACATTTCATAACTTAAGGAACAATTTTATTATTTATTAGTATCATCTTATCCTCTAATTTGAGAAATGAGTAAGAGAACCATCAAGTGAGGAGGTACACAGTTTTGAACAACGAAGACAACTACTAGTAGATTCTGTTATGCTGATGCTACTTTGCTTGTTTTTTTTATTCTTTCCACCTAATTCTAAAAATGACTTCATCATTTTCCCTTCATTTCCTTTTTTAGTATAATTTTACCATTGGTTGGAGGATATGACATTGAAACCTTGGCCTTAGTCACCAATGGCGTGGGGTTAAAGAAATTAAAGAGTATCTATACAAAGAAAAATTTATTTTTTCTAATTGTTTTACATTTCTAAAGACTCTGAGCAGAAAGCACAAAAATACCCTCTTCCTGTAGCTCCATAAAACAGAAGTTTCCAGAAGGCTCACCATCAACTGGCAGATTCTTCAGCAGCTTCATTTGTTCTTTGTCTGTTAGCTCAATGCCCACATTGCTCAGAACATCAGGTAGATCTCGCACATCAATCTTTTCTCCTTTGAAAAATATGAAATGTTATTATTCAGTAAATTTATATATTACTTATTTCAAACAATCATGTAATAATACATTTCTTCTTATCTTGAGGTAGTTTTAGATAAAACATAGATATCTATACAGAAGCAACAGAAGTGACATAGCAAATTTACTTGTTCATTTAAAATGTTGCAAAATATGACTTCCTAATATGAAAATGAGTCAAAGAGAATAAATTCTATGTGACTAACTGGTTAAAAATCAGATTCAATTCATGAATAAATAATAAACTGGAGAACATTAAACAGTTTTATTTTTATGTATTATATTATTTTTTATCATACTGACAATAAAAAGTATTGTTACTTGATCTATTCTGATTTGAGAACGTATTAATAATGTTACAGAGAATGACATGCTTATATAAAAACTCTAGAAAGTTCGCGTTGCTAGAAGCTTATAGACATTTAAGTGCTACATGTAGAAGAAAATTATAGGATGTGTTCTACTAGAAAATGTGTTCTACTAGAAAATGTTAAAAGCTAAATAATTAAAATTATGCTATGACATAGAAATTGAACATTATGTTAATACAGTATCTTCTCCTAACCCGTAAAAAGTTTCAATGCATCAAACAATTCTCTCATTTCAACTTTCCCATCTACTGTAAGAAAAAAATGTAAATCATGAAAACAAATTGTGACACTTGGACGTTTAATGTGGAGAAGATTTTATAAACATTTATTTCAATAACTTTCTCTACTTATACCCTCTTCCTGGGAATGAATTAAAGAAATACAATATAAAAATTTTAATAATTTCATCAATGTAAATTGTTATTTGAGTCTTCCATAGAAAATCAACCATAACTAGTCAAGGAATAAAATTCAAAAGATATATCCAAAGATCTACTTTTAGCACTAAGATTCTCAAAAATTTTGGACCAAATTACAACAATATGATTTAATTTTGATATATACTATTCAATAATGTTTCTTTTTTAAAGTTTTTAAAAATTTCTTTTTACTATTGTTTACATAGTTGAGTTTACACGCATAGTATTTTTTACATGCATGCCCATGTGGGCCACTGATTAGAGTGTGGAGGGTCAGGTATGGAGGAAAGTAGGTGGGACATTTTTTTTCCTTGCTTCTGCAGGGGAGGAGACAGCTCCTTGCTGTCAAACTACATCAGCACCCAGGGATGGGGGCAGTCCTTTGATGACACCCTAAAGACGCCGATGTGGGGGAGAGTGTTTCTGAGGGTGTTACTTCATGGTTTTGACAGTTCTGAGAAGTGGTTGGTTTCATTGCTCCAAGGTTGAGAAAATCTGTCCAAGGTCTGTTGGTTGACAAAGTCCACCTTACTGCATCCATAGACCCAGGAACATGCTGCAAGGCTTAGCCAGGAGAATTACCCAACCTGTTCTGCTTTCCGTACTCTGACATGGCACTCCACATCCTATGCTGGCCTAGAAGAGCTGGATGCCACATACCCTGTGTGCATCAGGGCATGCTGTCCACTGCACAGGCATCAACAAACGAGAAGGCCAAATCCCAAAACAGGCATTCCAAGCTCAGAACACACATCCTGTGATTTTTCTGCATGGCCAGGGTCTGAGACCAGCAATCTAGTTGGGGAGTCTGCCCAGAAACCTCACCTGGGGAGGACCTGATGCTTATGTGCACCAGCCAGTGCAGAAAAAGGTTTTGTCCGTTTTTATTTTCATTTTTAAAAGATTTATTTATTTTTATTGGAAAGGCAAATTTACAAACAGAAGGAAAGACAAAAAGATCTTCCATCTGCTGGTTCATTCTACAAATGGATGCTACACCCAGAGCTGAGCTGGTCCACTGCCAAGAACAAGGAACTTCTTCCAGACTTCCTACACAGGTGCAGCGTCCGAAGGCTTTGGACCACCCCCCACTGCTTTCCCAGGCCACAAGCAGGGAGCTGGATAGGAAGCGGAGCAGCCAGGAAATGAACTGGTGGCCATATGGGATGCTGGCTCTTGGGGCGGTAGATTAGCCAGTTCATTTGGGTCATCACACTGACCCCTCTATTTGGCTCCTTTTACTGAGTTCTGTCTTAGTAATATTTTCTTTTTTTTTAAATATATTTTAGATGTTATAGTTTTAATGCTCTTAAAAGCGTAGAACTTTAACAATTTAATAAATTTACATAGTTAATGCAACATCAACATAAAGCTATACAAATAGGCACAAATGAAGATAAACTGATTCTGCAGAGCCCTAAATAAAGTAGTGCTTTCAAGTAATATTTTCATTCATGTCATTCATTAGTTTTCTTGCTTCTTTAATCTGTCCATCTATATTCCCTTGCATCTATGGAGTTTTTTTATGACCATTATTTTGAATCATTCAGTTCAGGATGTAATTCTCTAAGGTTATGATTGATTGATTGATTGATTGATTGGAGACATAATGCTACCTTACTTGTTCATGTGTTCTGTGTCCCTACATTGACATCAGCCCATCTGGTGCACTCATCCCCTATTCTTTATGGGGTAGTTTTTATTTTAAAGAGTTTATGGCAGGCCCGGCGGCATGGCCTAGCAGCTAAAGTCCTTGCCTTGAATGCCCCGGGATCCCATATGGGCGCTGGTTCTAATCCCGGCAGCTCCACTTCCCATCCAGCTCCCTGCTTGTGGCCTGGGAAGGCAGTTGAGGACGGCCCAATGCATTGGGACACTGCACCTGCATGGGAGACCCGGAAGAGGTTCCTGGTTCCCGGCATCAGATCGGCGCGCACCGGCCGTTGCAGCTCACTTGGGGAGTGAATCATCGGACGGAAGATCTTCCTCTCTGTCTCTCCTCCTCTGTGTATATCTGGCTGTAATAAAATGAATAAATCTTTAAAAAAAAAGAGTTAATGGTTTAGTTGGAATGAAGCGCCTCACTTGGCTTATTGCTTTGGCTTTGATTCTAGATTAGCTCAGGAGTATAAACTCTAAATGGTTTCTTTTGTCTTAATGTCATCTATGTCCATAAGTGGCAGAGTGGTCCAGTCTGCCACAGTTCCTAGGGATAGAACTGAGGCTCGGAGATGGTCAAGGACCAGACTGGGTGTGTATCCCCAGCCTACAGAGTTTCGTGTCAGCCTCCATGCTGAATGTTGTTTGTGCTGAAGAAACATGAATGACTGTCCCCTGTACCACTGGTAAGCCTGAGTGATATTGGAGCCTATGCGATATGAATGCTCCCCTCCTCGGGTCACGCTTTTAGAGTCCAACTAGTACTGTGGCCTATAAGGCCAACAATTCAACTTCTGGCACTAGAGGATAGGAAATGAACCCTATTTCAATCCTGCAGTGTGACTATAAGGTACACCAGAGAGTTTACTGTGTAGGACATGAGCCTAGAGAAGTGGACTACACATGGGTTCTCCGCACCCCCCCATGGCCAAAGGGAAGATTCTAGAGGAACAAAAAAATTCAGAACACATTGTTATAGTCCTGGCACCACATGGTGTAGTGAGGTCACCTCCCAGGTCTCCAGAAGATAAGGTAAATTATCTTGCTCACATGGAGTGCATGAGTGTAGCTCCACAGCTAAAGCTGCCAAACTCTCACAATTGCAGAATGCAGGGGATCTGCCCTTTGCTGCACTCCTGGCCCTGGTGGTGGGAGCAGAACAGAGGCATGCTGCAAGACTTTCTGATGGTGAATATGGGGATCTTTGTGGACAGGGAAGGAGGAGGCAAGGAGAGCAATGCAGCTTCCCTGTTCCATACCCTGTCAGCCTTCCGGGGTAAGTAGAGATGGAATTCCCTCTCAGCTAACCATGCGAGCAGCTGGGTGTGGCAGCACTTTGACACCGAGGAGGTGGTGGGATGGCAACCAGCCATCTGTACCATGTGGCTGACTACAAGTAACATCTCGGACCATACGCTCCTTGCCCCATGGGGCCGTCATTATTTTCTATCACTTCTTGGCTGGAAGGTTATTGCCAGATTGACTTCTAAAAAAGTAGCTCTTTGTTCTTTCATAGCCTGGAGCAGCTGGTTAGTATGGCTATACCCTAGTCAGCCATTTTGGATCTCCTCTATATATTTTTTCTCCAATTTTATTTCATTATATTTCACTCTCTTCTGTCTTACATCTTCTTTTCCTCAACTTTTCCCAATTTATTAGTAGACTTGAGTGAACTCCAATCTTTGCTTAGAATTAAAAGTGACATCAATTACATCATGAACTTATATAAATTGTATCATGACAAAATTATTTGTTGTACTCTGAATTATTCTAAGCCTTAAAAAAATGCCTGCCTAAAAAGCACTTAGAATTGATGTTTGTATAGAAATTGTGTACTTTTTAGACAAAAATATTTTAGATACTCACGATTAGTGGGCAGACTGCATTTCAAATCCTTAATTTCTTCTTCTGTAAGCTTCCATCCCATGTTTTCCACAACTGAATCAAGGTTATTAACATTAATAGATTCTCCTTGGAAAAATAAGAGAATTATGAGTAAACTGGATGTTTTGTTTCTATTTGTTAAGATTCCCAGTTTTAGTAGTCGTTTCTAAACTCTTTGGCACAAGCAGCTAAAGTTTAATTAGAAAACTTTTTTAATATTTACAGATTTAAAACCTATAAATATTAAAGGAGGCTGGTAGAAGTGGGAGAAATAGTTTCATCTTCTAATAAATGCGCTTGTTTTTATTTACTCTTTTTTTCTGGGCCCCAAAGGCTTTATTTGTTAATAGGTTTTAGGAAAGAATGTGAATCCAATGACTTCCACGGCTGTGGAATGAAGAACTGTGCCCAGGACTCATCCAGCAGCGTTGCAAGGACCGCTGCCCGGTCCACGGCTCACAAATACACCCAGTCCTGAGCGCAGGACTTAGAGTTTAAAACACAAGCTGATTTCTTTTTCAGCGCTTTCATTCGGTCGCTGCCATGAAGGACATTCCTGCCACCCTGGCTGCAGAAAGGAGCCCAACTTAAAATCTGCAGACTGGTCTTCCGGCGTTGAGCCCTTCCCCGACCAGGGCCACAACTGGCCCCGGGAAGAATGGGCAGTGTTTCCGGTCAATGGTCAGACATACACAGACAATTCAGAAAACACATTCAAAGGGAATAAATTCAGCTATAACAGACAATCAATTCCAATTATTTGCAGGAAAGTGAATGCAACTGGAGGACATCATGTTGAGTGAAAGAAGCCAGCGCAGTAAGACAAATACTGCAGAGCAATAAGTAACCACATCTGAGCACAGAACGCTGATATCAAGGGCGAGCAGGGATGCAGGGAGTTCGGATAAAAACAATATTGGGAGCTCAGTGTGTCATTAACTGTGACAAATACACTAATATGAGATGCTAATAAGGGAAATTAGATGCGGTGTATAAATGAACTTACTATAGTTACCACTTCACAACTTTTGTTTTGTAAAGTTAAATTTTAAAAGAAAGAAACCTCAAGAAATTTACTCTTATGAGAGTTGGTCATATCACTTACTGTGCTACCTTAACTTTTGGTAATCAAAGTCAAGAATTGTTACTATTATTGGCAAATGTCCCCAAAAGAAACTTTCCATCAGAACACAGCACTGAAATAGTATTAACATACAGATATTCTAAAGTAAAGAATAAAAAGCAATGAAAACACTGGTGCTATATAAAATAAAATTTAGTATAAAAATGAAGATATTCAATGTATTGTAACTTTTAACTAACCTGTGACAATCTCCACTGCTTCCAGCAATTTACTCAGATCAACCTTTTCACTAGCTGTAACAAAAATTATAATTAGGAAAAGAATATTGTAAAAATATAGACAAGCTATTAAATAGAATCCCCTCACAATTTAATATAATTAACCAAAAAACTCATACAATGATAACAAGAATCCATTCTGTGGTAGGTGGGAACCTGTCTAAGAAAAAAAAATTTTTGAAAAGGTTATAGGGAAAAAGAGAGAGAGAAGGGGGGGAGGAGGAGAGAGACAAAAGAGGAATTCTTTCAGCCACTTGATGGCCACAAGGCCCAGTGCTGGGCAAGGATGAAGAGCCAGCAGCTTCATCCGGCTCGCCCACATGAATGGTGCAGACGGAGTACTTGGGCCGTCGATCACTGCTCTCCCAGGTCACTAACAAGGAGCTGAATTAGAAGAGAGTAGCTGTGATTCAAACCAGTACCCATAAGGAATTCCAGTGTCGCAGGTTGTGACCTACTATACCACCACACTGGCCCAGAAAATTACTTTCCTAAGTCTTAATATTTATTTATTTCTATTGCTCTGTCACACTTCACTTAGGAAACACAAATTCAAAGAAAAACTTGTGAATAATTTCACGATGTCAAATAGAGAGCATTAAGCCCCTAAGATCAGTTTTCTTCTGATTTTGTTCAACTTCACTTAGTTGCACATAAGAAGTTTGTCATAAACCATAAGGTCAAATCCATAAGCTAAACAAAAAGCTAAACAGAGAATCCATTAATTAAGAGACTTAAGAGGGGATCAGCATTGTGGCTTCGTGAGTTAAATCACCATGTGAGATGCCTGCATCCTGTATCAGAGTGCAGATTGGAGTTCTGGCTCCTCAGCTTCTTTTTTACATTTTTTTTTGTGTGTGACATAGTTCCTTAGACTCAGTCATTTTCCTTTCCACTCTCCTCCTCCCCCTACTATTTCCCCCTATGTTATAATCAAAGGATAGTCATTCACAATTCTTGTCCAGCCTTTTGATAATGTGCCTGGAAGACAATAGATGATGACCCTAGCACCGAGGTTCCTGCTACCCACGTGGAAGACCCACACAGAGTTCCTGCGGAGTGAATCAGACGATGGAAAAGCAGTCTCTCACCATACTTCCTCCTCTTCCTTCTCTCTCTCTTTTTTTCTCTATCCCTTTCTTTCATTTCACCCTTAAAATAAATAAATCTTTTTTTAAAGACTCGAGGAATTATTTCATAAACCAAAGTGTCTATTCCACAGGGCTCAGTGTATTTCTAGATGAGCTTTTAAAAATACAGATAATACTAACTTACACTAGCATAGTGAATAATTATCTAAGACACATATATGACTGGAATGTGAAAGATATGTGTCTGGAATAGAGGTGACAGGGAAGTTGAAAGACACAAGAGGAAATATGCTTAGGACTAAATCTTTATTTCTATATGAGCCTGTTTGCTCATTGGAAAATTTAAGACTTGTTTAACTTGTAGCTCATTAAGATTTCAAGAATCAAAATTCTCACAGAACTGAGCAGGATGGTAGCTAAGATATTCCAGAAACTGTCTCCCCAAGGAGACACCAACTGGAATAGCCACTTACACACAAAATCATCGTCACAGAAGTGAAGTAGCTAGGAATAAGATTTCAGTGCCTGGTTTTAGTATAATAACAAAATATACAATGAAGAAGGCATGAAAGAAACAGTTGACTGAGTCAACTCTCTTCAGCACCAAAGAGCTCATCATGGAAAGAGAGATGCTTCACCTGGGGGAATTAGAGGAAGATAAATCCAGACCTTATGCCTGAAACAGTACCACACCCACCATGGGAAAACCCAGTTCTGGACAAGGCCTCTGGCACTGTCTCCAAGGCTAGGACTAGCAGAGTAAGCTTGCACTGCCTCCACCACTCCTCTGCCAGCCCTGGCTCCTGGATGATGCAAGAATACCATTCAGTTCTCCCACAGCTGTGGCAGGCACCCAGCCATTGGAGTCATCACCAGTGCCTACCAAGATCTGTACTGGCAGGAAATTAGAGCTAAGAGTCAAGGAAAGAAATTGAACTTAAGTTACTGTCTGTAACCAATAAAGTAATTATTTCTGCATTCAGCCTACACAAGTATGATACTCATGATCTCTGCTTTTCTGGTTCTGAGTGATTCTGAATTTGTGAATCCATTAATTTTCAAACAAACCGTTTGAACTGCTTTATATAGTTTTTTCTTTTAGCACCCAAACTAACAAAGGCTCTGTAGGATTTGCTTTTCTTTTATCTTTGAAAGATGCCATTGTTTAGCATATGAAGCATCACTAACTCATTAAGATTTATTTCCTTACAGAAGTCCATAACTGCAAGTTGCACTTAAGACTTAGTCTTATCTACAATTCTTACCACTAATTGGCAGATTTTCGATCAGATTTTCACATTCCTTCTCTGTGAGTTGAATTCCCAGGTTTTCCAGAACAGTGTCTAGGTTATTGATTTTAACCATTCCACCTTAGGAAAGAAACAAAAAGTCTCATGAAGCAGAATTAATAATATCAAAATATCGATATATTCAGTAATAGTTTTTACATGTATTTCACAATATTAAAAACAAATATACATACATATACAAGCTATTTATATTATTGAGTAGGCATATATGGCTAGCTCAGCATATTACCTCATAGTAAGAACAACACAAAAATGTTCTGAAGTTCAAGAATGATGTGGTATTCTCTTAGCATTAACTAATAAATGTATTCACAGCATTAACTAATAAATATATGTCAAAAGTGAAATTTTAAAAATCTTCATACCAATGGTAGGATTTTCCCCACAGTATTCACAGGGAGACTCTAAGCTGACCTACTACAGCATGGTGCTGGAGCCAGATACTATGAATACTCAGGTACAAAGGAAAGAGTCATGGCTGGAGTTCTGACGATTAATGTTCTACCTAACCGCTACATATAAAAAGAACGCTAAAAGTGTTGATCGAAATAATAGAAAGTAGAAGACAGCCAATTCACCACAAACTTCTTCAAGGATTATTGCTGACTCTAATTCTTCCAAAGGTGGGGAATAAGTCCCATTCTTACCTGCAAAAGACTTCATCACCATGAACTAAGAAGTGGAACCTGTAACCATTCCTCTCTGCTTTTCTGTGTCCTTATCTTCTCTGATTATCAGGAGTGATATGGCTAGGACAAAGTTTGACCACAATCCTTTTCAATTACTACACTTTTGATTGTTAACTAACTTTGGGAAAAATTATATTATAGAAAATAGAAGATTCTAGATTATTGAAATGCAATTATATTAAAGATTACTTCTAAAATTCTTGGTGTAATAGGCAAATTTTGAGAACAAATAACTACTGTTCTCTGCATTATATTTTTTATATAATTACAGTTTAAACGATTCTTTGACTTTGCTATGTAGAATATTCAGTAATGAAAGAACACCTTGAAATGGCAAAAAAACAAGAACTTTTGTGAAAGCATTATATAACAAATGCAACAAAATAAGAAATGATAGTACAGGAATGGAAATACAACTAAAACATAGTGGAAAAACGCATGTATTAATTCAGAAGGTTTTTCTATCAATCATGCTTTTTGCATACCTTTCATAGCCTTCACACCCTCCAACAATCTCTTCTGATACACCTTCCCAGAAGCTGTAAGAAAAGACATGGTTTATATGAGAAAACAAAAACAAGGAATGTGGATGGTCACACAGCTGTGATACAACTGGGCAATTCCAGTAAGACGTTTTGTAAAATTCCACTCTTTGGGAATCCTATATTAAAGTCGTCAGATAACAATTAGCTTTTAAAAGAAAAGCTGCCTTGACTAGGCAGAAAAATGTACACCGTGTTTGACATCCGAGGGAGGTGCTGGGGAAGACTTTATTCACAAATTATCTCCACTCCTGCCTGTCTCTTTTCCTTCTTCCCCTTTCTTGTAATGGTCTCTTGCTCTTCCCTTCATCTCAGTTAGGACTCAGTAACCTGATGGCTAACATGGTTACATCTGCATCAGCTCTGAGACACAGCTAGAGTTTGGTGACTCCCACATTAACCCTGCATGAGAGCGAGCTGACCCTTTCCTTGTCACTCCATCACTCCTAGAAGAAGTAGCTGAAGACACATTATAAACATGCTCACAATGGCGTTGAGCTCCCTGGGAAGGCCACCAGCATGTGTTTGGCTCACCATTCGTGGGTACGTTTTGCTGTAGCTTCGCACATTCGCTCTCAGTGAGCTCTATTCCCATGTCTCCCAGAACGTGTAGCAGATCATTGGCATCAACTTCTTTGCCTTTCAAAACATAGGAACATTAGTGCTTGACCACTTTGAGGATCTCTAATGATTCTAAAGAATGAAAAATGTATCATCTGTACTGTGTTACTTTCACCTTGAAGTAATGAACAAGCAGAAACACACATGACTACACAGAATTATGAGGGAATCACAAAATCTCATCCCTTGACTTTATAAAAGGAACAATCTTTTGGTTGTGAATTTGTGAGCAAGTAATTTGCCATCAAGAATAATGGAAACTTAATTAGTGTAAACAAATTAGAATAACAGAAACTTAACTGGTAACTTAGTTGTATATGAAATATTGTGATTAGCAACTTTCCCTTCACATATGCCTGTGATGACAAGGCATATGCAAATATCTGGCAAGGCATATTTGAATATTGGTGAAGTAAAATCATATTATTGATTTATTAAATATTCTGTCAGATTTCTTACCAAAATACAGACTTGAATTATATGTATTAAATTTAAAATGTTCAAGTAAATATATCACAGGATTTTAGAAGCAAATTTAGGATGGAAAAATGTTGAGAAAGTATTTTTAAATTAAAACAATTATATAGTAACTTTCTACTCACCAGTGAAATTTTTAACTTCATTCATCAACTTTGTCATTTTATATTTCCCATTAACTATTAAGGAAAATATAAATCAAATGCAGATATGATATCTGCATCCATTAAAAAGATGAATTTTAAAAATCAAGCAATGTTCATACGTATCTCATACTTACCTCTCCCTACCTTGAACCAAAGAATTTAAATTGACTTCCAAAATTTTGATTTATTAAACTATACTAAGATGAACTTCCAACAGTCAAGACTCAGATATAAAATTAAATCAATGTTGTCCTTGGGTTCTATTTCATTATCTTATGCCTTTGAAAACTCTAAACTATTTATTATATTAAGCACAAAGTTGTATTTGCAATTCATATGTACTGCATATTAACATTTGTACATGGCTTTAGATACTGCCTTCTGATGTAATTAGTTTTAAGTAATAATTCCCGAGTTTTCCCTGAATCAAAAATTGTCTTCTTTTTAAAGTTTATTTTTATTGGAAAGGCAGATCAAATCAATGGGCTGAAAGAGAGATAGAAAGATTTCCATCCGCTGGTTCACTCCCCAGATGGCCACAATAGCCAGAGCTGAGCTGATCCAAAGCCAGGAGCCAGGAACTTCTTCCAGGTCTCCCACATGGATGCAAGGATCCAAGGCTTTGGGCCAGCCAACAGGAGGGAGCCGGATAGGAAGTGGAGCAGCCATACACAAACCAGGGCCTATATGGGATCCTGGTATCTGTATGTTGAGGATTTAGCCATTGAGCCATCATTTTGAGATTGAGACAAAATTTCTTTCTTCTTTTATATCAGGAGATAAAAATCAATCTGATCAAACTTGAGAAAATGAAAAAGATTGTGTATAGATTATATACATATACTCAACTTTTAAAGAACACGAACATAAACAACTCAGAAAATTGGGATTCCATATTTACTTTCTTTTACTTTATTATTTGAAAAATGCTACAACATTTCAAGTACAGAAAATATTCTTGACTGTTCCTGATTTCTCATGACAAATATTTAAACAGATATCTGATATCAAAGGATTATTGTAAGACACATGGGTGCCAGTTCATGTCCTTGCTGCTCTACTTCTCATCCAGCTTCCTGCCAATGGTCTGAGAAGACAGTGGAAGATGGCCCCAGTGTTTGGACCCCTGCCACCTACACGGGAGACTCAGGTGAAGTTCTTGCCTCCTGGCTTCAGTCTGGCCTGGCCTGGCCCTGGCCATAACAACCATCTGGATACTGAATTAGCAGGCTGAAAATCTCTCTTTTCCTCTCTCTCTCTCTCTCTCTCTCTCTCTCTTCCCCCCCTTTCTCTCTCCTCCATCTATTCCTCCCTCTCTTTCTACCCCTGCCCCACCTTATACTCTGGCTTTCAAAAACTAAAGTTTTCAAAAACATAATGATCTTGGTGAATACGGATTACTGAAAAATAATTTACTAATAATTTTCTGGTTTTTAATAGGCATCTATAGAGAACAAAGAGTGAAAAGGGAAAATTTTGTTTCTAATTTTCTAATTTCTAATTTCTAATTTTTGTTTCCATAATTTTTTTTTTACAAATTTATTGAGATACACTTCACCCACAGGCAAATGTTTTTGGTAAGTGTAACCATTTCCACAATCGAATTTCAGATTATTTTCACTACCCCAGAAAGAAACCTAACACAAGTAGTCTTCAATCCCTAACTCCCACATTAGCCCATTTCCCTGTGTCAGGGAAAATGCCAGAAATTGTGAAATGTCAATTCACCATAGGAAGATATAATTCCTAAAATTCAAATGAAAACATTAGTATGCAAAATATACTTGTGTTTTTGGATCATTTCACATAAACGAAATCATGCATTATGTGGTATTTTGTGAATGACTTCTTTCATTTAGAACAATGTTTTTTTTAATCCACTACAGCTCAGCAATAAAGTTAGTTTTATCTGTAGTGTAGTATTTGTTTCTAGATCATTGCCAGATCAAGACCTGATAATACAGCCCTTGGATCAAGGGATCTGATTCAGGAAGTAGGATATTATTAATCAGGAAGGATTCCACACAATATGGCATGAATTTTCACAACCTTTAATTCTGAGAAATGAGGAGCAATATCACATATTGCTATGAAATGTATCTCTCATGCTAAAACTCTCCCATCTTCAACCTGTTGTTATCATTCTTATTTTACCATGTTCACGTCCTTCCAGAAAGATCTCTCCTCCAATTTGTGTATTTTCACACACTTTTAAGTGATCCTAACAATAGTCCTATCTGTCAGCATTCTTTTGGTTTTAAAATTAAGGCAGTTACTGACATACTTCATTAAAATGACAAGGAAAGCTATCACCTCTTTTCCTTTCTGAGTTTGTTCTTTCAGTTTTTATGAATGATTCTTTAATGACAATCATGCTTTTCCAGGGGTGATTATACAGATGCCCGTTTTCTCAGGTTATCTTGAGTAGCTCATGGATTTACATGCTCACCATCAACAGGCAGTTTCTCCATTAAATCTTTACTTTCCATTTCTGAAAGTTGCATTCCCATGTCTTGCGAAACAGTGTCCTGTTTAGTGACATCAAGGATTCCACCTTAGGAAAAGGAGAGGAATAAAAATGAAAGTGAATAAAGATAAGACATCAAGCTATGAATTACTGTGCATTACAGATAAGTTTCACTTGAAGACTAAAGTCCAGTGAAGTGTGGGAAAGCAGTTGAGGACGGCCCAAAGTCTTGGGACTCTGCACTCGTGTGGGAGACCTGGAAGAGGTTCCTGGTTCCCGGCATCAGATTGGTGCAGCACCGGCCCATTGCGGCTCACTTGGGGAGTCAGTCATCGGATGGAAGATCTTCCTCTCTGTCTCTCCTCCTCTCTGTATATCTGACTTTGTAATAAAATAAATAAATCTTAAAAAAAAAAGAAACATGGAGTTCTTCCTCACTTACTTCAGCTACCGTTTATCATTGGACTACAATGTGCTGTCATTTTTATTTTCTTTTTTACTTGATAGTAAACTTAAAAAAGGAAAAGCAACGACCGGTGCTGCACCGAGCCTAAGGTGCAGGGTCCCAAGGTTTTGGGTCATCCTCTACTGCTTTTCCAGGCCACAAGCAGGGAGCTGGATGAGAAGTGGAGCTGCCAGGATTAGAACCGGCGCCCATATGGGACCCCAGGGCATTCAAGGCGAAGACTTTAGCCACTAGGCCACACCACTGGACCCTAATTTTTATTTTCAAGTAAAGAGAAATTCCTTAGTCTCAGAAATTTCCCCTTCCATTCTCCCCATCTCCTCTCCCCCTCCACTGATTTCCCCTTTATTTTACAATAGTTTAGTCCTAAACAACAGTCACAAGTCCATCATCGTGTATTTAATTGTATTCTGACACTGTAGGTATGGAAAATGGTAGAAGGTCCAGCATTCAGTGTTGAGATATATTTAACAGTTTCATTGGGAGTCCATCTTTTATTCAGAAGTAGAGGTGTACATGCAGTCTACCTTCACTTTGTGGTATACTTGTCTCCGTTATACAGTTCCTCTAAATATATGTATATGCATGTTTACCTTGCCAGTAAAAAGAATGAAATTCTACCATTTGCAAAAAAAAAAAAAATTGTCCCAATCTAGCAACCATTATGCTCAGTGACATACACCAACCCCAAAAGGAAAAATATCATGTTCTCCGATATAAGGCAACCTTAATGCAAATATAATCCACAAGTCAAATTTGTGGAAGGCCTACCTACTACAAACCATCCACTGAATAATGTTGTACTGGAAGTACTTTAAAGATTCCTATAGAGCAGCCCCAATTCTCAGAGGTTCAGAACAATTTAAATCAATCTTCATTCCTTACCACCAACTGGCATGCTCTTCTTAAAATCATTGACTTTATCTTCTCTGAGTTTCCTCTTCACGTTTTGCCAAACAGTGTCCAGGTTACTAACATCAACAATCCCTCCTTTGGAAAAAGAAAGATGTGGAATATATTATCAAAATCTTACTTCCAAATATTGCTGAAGGTTGTTACTACCAGAGCACTACGATCACTGCAATGTGCAAGGACTAAGGTTAATGAAATCTATTCAAGTGCACCAAAAATATTCATGCAGAGCTAGAACCAGAACATCTTCCTCTGGTCTGGATTTATTAGCCAGCAGGTTGAACAATTATCTAACAGTTTATAGCAAGAGGAAAACAAATCTAAGATCTCTAACAAATTGAATTTGCTTTCATTTTCCCAACTCTAAAACATATATCAAGTCTTACTAAACTTTTTGATCAGCTTTTTATTTCTACAATTTATTCTTAACGATACAGTATTTGATTATTACCTTCCCTGCTAAGAGTAAAAAGAAAAATCATCCCAATAAGACCATCATCTGCAATCAAATGTACAAGATCAACTCCTAAAACTCATTCAAATATAAGAGCATATACATGACATCAGAATACAGGCAATGATAGCAGAAATTGCAATTTAGTAATTAGAAAGTGGATAAATTCAAAACATGATGCTCTCATATTCATCTACTTTTTCCTATCATTTCACACACCTTTAAGGGATTTCACACCATCCTTTAACTTCTTTTGATAGAGCTTTGCATTTGCTGTTTAAAAAGATACAAATCGGGCCCGGCGGCATGGCCTAGCGGCTAAAGTCCTCGCCTTGAAAGCCCCGGGATCCCATATGGGCGCCGGTTCTAATCCCGGCAGCTCCACTTCCCATCCAGCTCCCTGCTTGTGGCCTGGGAAAGCAGGAGAGGACGGCCCAAGGCTTTGGGACCCTGCACCCGCGTGGGAGACCCGGAAGAGGTTCCTGGTCCCGGCTTCGGATTGGCGCGTACCGGCCCGTTGCGGCTCACTTGGGGAGTGAAACATCGGATGGAAGATCTTCCTCTCTGTCTCTCCTCCTCTGTGTATATCCGGCTTTCCAATAATAATAAAATCTTTAAAAAAAAAAAAAAAAAAAAAAAAGATACAAATCAGGTCAGAAGAACAGATGTAGAGATTCATAAACTTATTTCAAAAGTTACAATTTCAGAATGACACTCATCATTATTTGCCCTGAAGAATTTATAGTTTCATCTTAAACAATGAAATTATAGACTGGCAAAAGTTATTTATGGAGTCTTTATATCTCCTTTTTGGCTACACACTAATTTTATCAGGCCTATCACTAATTTCTCTGTTTCCCCCTTATTACATACATTGAGATCATCTTCTCCTACTTCTCAGTTTAATCTTATAGATGCCTTACTACTAGTTTTCAAAGCAAGAACAGGCGATTCATTTTCCTGACATTGGGATTAGTGACTGATGAAGATTATTCCAAAACTATTACAAAACATGGTGAGATTTTCACCTTAAATTGGCGCTATTAAAATTCATTTTAAATATTTTTGGAAAGCTTTTCCTTTTTTAAGTTTACTATCAAGCAAAAGTTAGGTATGAAGCAATCAGGATCATTCTCACAAAAATGTAAGAAACTATCTTCCCTTCCATATTACATTGGTATTGGAAAACCTTACCACCAACTGGCAAAACGTTTAAAGACTCCAGGCTTTCTTTAGGTGTTGGCTCTATTCTCCTGTTTTCCAGAACATTCTTCACATCAATCTCTCCTCCTTGAAAAGGCACCAGGCAAAGATGCACATAGTTAAGGGTTCTGAAACTGAACTAGGAGAGGATAAGCGCACACACACACACACACACACACGCCCAGCCAATTCTCTAGTAGCACCCATCTTCTTGAAATTACCTCAGAATACTGAGGAAGCTAAATGTTCACCTTGGGTTCTCTTTTCATTTGGGGGAAATCAAAGGTCTAGAGGCAGTCCTCTTGATGTGACACTGTACCAACATATAAGACAGGTAAGGTAGATTTACCCCTCTAATGTGACTCATCTTAGTTTCTACGTTTGAAGGAGTACTTTGGCTTTACCATCCAAGTTCTGGGATCTTTATAAAAGCATTCTTATGTATAGATAGTTGAAAAATTGGTATTTCAGTACAGAGGACTAAAGCCAAGACTCCTGCGTTATCATCTTGCTGTTGTCACTCCTCCATACATGCATTTGCGAAATCTTGCCACAAGTCTTTAATTGGCCTATATTCATTAAAAATATGAGAATCCATGCCTACATATACATATGGAAAATGCTATACTTCTTGGCTGAAACCCCTACAATTCTTCCTGTAAAAACTGGCTTGACTGACATCCTGGAACATTGTCAGCTACTACTAGTTCATTAAGTACCATGAGACTGAGCATTATGTCTCTATTTGCTCACTATTGTTAGCATAGCACCCAATATAGACAGCTTAATAAAAATTTGTAGAATGAATGAATGATGAAAAACATACCAACTCCAGAGAAATATGTCAAGAGACTAATACATTATCATCTAATCCAAATGAATGATATCAAAAACATGATACTCAAATCAAAATTCTACTGACTGCACAAGAGTATTAAAACACCCACCAGTAACTGATGTATTTGGTGTTGGATCATTAAGTTCTTCAGTTGCAACTCTGAGTGCCACATTTCCAAGTATATTGTCAAGGTCATGAACACCAATTTGCAATCCTAGAAAAGAGAAAGTCACAAGGAAATTGAACAAAAGTCAAATACAATAAATATTGATTCCTGTGTATCAAAGTTGTGAATTTCAACACAAAAAGAACCAGAGGCATCAAATGATAATGGTACCATCAATGAACTAAAACGGTATTCCTTCATATTCAATATTAAAAGTAGTATACCTACCGTATTGGCGTGCTAAAAAAGGCTGGGAAAGAGGCCCAGCCCTCTTTGGCATGCCAAAAACAAATAGCAGCAAAAAGCAAATCTAAATATTTACCCTGTAAATACATACAATTGTTACATGTTAATAAAATGTATTAAAGCTTATGATACTAGAAATAAGCTAAAATTGTAAGTAAAAATGAAAAGTTGCATACCTACAAATATCTGCTGGTGTGTTTAAAAAAAAGGCAAAAGAGGAAAAACACAATGAAAATCTCTAATGACAAACAAGATATAACCATAACTTCAGACATTAAAGCAATAATAAGAGAATGATATAGAAATTATGCCATTGATTTAAATGTTTAGAAGAAAGGAATACAGTCTAGAAAAACACAACTAGGAGTGATGTAAGCTGAGCTAAAAAATCTTGATACCTGTATATCTATAAAGTTAACAGAATTTATAACTTAAAGTACCCCACAAACAAATTTATAATCCCAGTGTTTTACCTCTGAATGCTATAACTGGATGAAAACACTAACAGAGAATAGAGAAGAAGAAAATCCTATTAACTTTATGAAGTCAGAATACTGGGAAGCCAAATTCAAGAAAATCAAAGTTTGAAAAAGTATATTACAAGGCAATTGTCAAAAGCCTTTAAAATAGAAAACCTCTTCCAGCAAACACAACTGCATTTGTACACACCAGAAGCAATCAGAAATGTCTATCTCTAATACACATATGGGATATATATTTTTTTCATTCATAATTGCATTAAAAAGAAAAACAAAAATGTCAAGGAAAAAGTCAAACAAGAGGCCAGTGCTGTGATGCAGCACATTAAGCCACTGGCTGCAATGCCAGCATCTGATTTGAACCCCAGTTTAAGTTCCAGCTGCTCTAATTGCAATCCAGCTGCTTGCCGATATACCTAGGAAAGCAGTTAAGATGATCTGAGTTCTAGGGACACTCCCACCTACATAGGAGGCTGGATGGAGATCCTGGATCCTGGATTAAGCCTGGCTCAATTCTGGCTGTTGCAGTCATTTAGAGAGAGAAACAGTAAATGGAAAATCTTTTTCCTTCTTTCTCTCTCCATCTTGCTCTCCCTTTCCCTCTAACTCTGCCTTTCAAATACGGAAATTAATAATAAACAAACAAATAATAAACTTAACCAAGGAGGAAAACTAAATTGACTTAGGAAGTATAAGTCATTTTGTGTGATGTGTCATCAATTTGAATTGGCTCTAATTAGTAAATATGCAAGAATTTCACAAATTTTATGGACTTGTTTCTAAGTTTTGTACAGCCATGATGAGCAAATCTACATTCTGGAAATGGGTAAATTCCACAAATTGGGTAATAGCATTGATTCAGAGTCACTTGTTTGGTATAACACTAATTTTTGTAAATTTGAAGACTCACTAGAAATATGATGGTAGAATAGGGTAAGGACACACTTAAACAGATAGAATCACTGGCCAGGGTGAAGCAGAGAGGCTGTGATCCTGAGGTACAGCAGAAGACAGGCCAATGGCAGAAGAATACCTAGAGACCTGTGGATACGTGGAAGCAGCAGAGACGGCGGAGCGTTGTTGTTGTGACCAGATACCCAAGCTGTGGTGAGTGATCAGAGCTCCATAGTGGCCAGGCAAAAAGGGAGTTCACCAGGAACTTGGGAGGTGCACCCAGGCATAGAACTGCCTGTTCTGCTTGATTTGACCAAGAACAAAAGCAGAGTGCCAAAGCCCAAGCAGGCAGATGTAGCAGTAGGGTGGATTTTATGGCTCAGACCACCAATGCCACGTTGAGTGCCATTCTATGTACTAAGGGCTGTGGGGGAGGGGAGGCTGGAGGACAAACAGTGAGTTCCACCTGTGGTAGGCTGGGGGATAACCCATGTTTGGTTTAACATATTGCACTGGTTCCACAGGGGGAAATAATACTGACTTGGCATCCTACAGGTTCCACTCAAAACAGGTCCAGGTGGTATCCAGATCTGATGGACAGCAGGCCCAGACCTCCACCACTGCTACACTGGGCACCATTTTATGTACTGAGGAAAAGGCTGAGGGGCTGAAAGAAAAACAGTGAGCTACACAGGCACTGAGTCAAAAGAGAACTCACTTCTAGCTCAACACATTGCACCGGCCTCCCAGGCAAAATAGTACCAGCTTGGCATCCTACGGGTTCCACCCAAAACAGGTCCAGGTGGCTATCAGACCTAATAGTCAGCAGGTCCCAGCACAGTAAACACAGTCAGTAAAATCAACCTGTAGACCAGTGGGCAACATAACTTAGAAAGTGGCCCTAAGGAAAGAAATCTGCTAACCAGAATAGCAATGACCAAGAGCAAAAGAAAAGACAGGTGCACAATGAATATTACTGAAGCCTCCCCCACAAAGGAACAAAAGCCTTTGACAATATCAGAGTTAACTGTGGAAGACATCGAAGAAATGAGGAAAAAAGAATTTTAAAAACTTGTTATAAAGCTACTTGACAACAAGAACATACAGAACTTCACGGAATTTAAGAAATATGTCACATAGGAAATAGTAACATGGAAACAATCAAGCCACATTATTAGAAATGAAGGACAATGGAGCAAATTTTAAAAATTCAGTGGAAAACCTCAAGAACAGAATGACAAAGGCAGAAGAAATAACCTCAGAAACAGAAGATATTTTCTTCAACAATGGGGGGAAAATTACAAAGTTGGAAGAGGAACAGAGTCAAGCTAGAAAAGCAATCAAGAATTAAGGGACACTATTAATTAATCCAGGAACATGGTAAGTTTCTCCATTTTTCAATGTCTTCCTCTTTATACTTTTCATCATAGAGGTCTCCCCCATATTTAGTTAGCTTAATTCCTATGTATTTAAGATTCCTCTCTGCTATTTTAAAGGGGATTGTACTTAAAATTTTTTTTCTCAGCCATGGAATTATTTGTACATGCTAGTGCCATCAATTTGTGTTCATAAATTTTGTATCCTGCTACCCTGCCAAAGTCTCTTATGAGTTCCACTAGTGTCTTGACTGGGTCTTTTGGTTCTCCCATGTGGAATGGGGAAAGATCGGAGGCTTTTTCACTAAGAAAAGGGATGCTGGCACTCGAAAGGAGGGGGGACTAGTCTATTGAGACACGGTGCTAGCCCCTCAAATAAAATAAATCTTAAAAAAGGAAAAAATCAAGACTAACATTCCACATTTATTCTTCTCCCAAAATATATCTGTTGCATGTTTGGCTTGCCTTATAGCAGTAGAAAACATGCAAGTAGGTATAATAAACAACTATAGTCAATATTTTTATTGTTAAAAAATTGTCACTCACTTGACTCTTTGGTAAAATATGGTGTTTGCACCAACCCATTCAGAAAATCTTTTAAGTCCACTTTCCCTTCTTCTGAAAATGAAACATAAAAGAATGAACAACCTTAGATCAAAGATACAAAACATGCATGCCTACTTAACCTTCAAACCTCAAGTTTTTCATTTTTCTAAGTTTGATTCTGCTATATATAACCCAGAATAATTCCGAAAAGACATAATTATGATGACTTTTGGTTTTGTGTTGCTGTTGCAGTGGCAATAAGGATTTTAGAGATTTTGTATATACCTTAGCCAATTAAAATCTTCATTTTGGTATGTTTCCTCTCTGATATTATATTCTCTTAATTTTTTAGCATTAAAAGTCCTATTATAGCTGCCAATATTTTCATGAAAGAAACTATCAATTTATTCACATGAAGGTAAGTATCAAAAACCAAGGTCAACTATAATATCTAAATAAGATTAAATTTCTGGGTAAATATATATTAATAAAGAAAGCGTGCAATCTTTTGCCATCTATCAATCAGATACTTGGGACTTAAGAAAAACAACACCACAGGCTCCATGGTTAAACTAAACATTCCATTGGCTGTATCCAAAAGCACTCTGAGGATTCTGGGAAAGTCAAACTGGTTAACTGCATTACCACGCTAAAGATGGCATCTCTGATTTATGGGATGACGCGTGTTACAGCTTCTGACCCATACGAATCTGTGACTCAAACCCCAGAGAGTAAAGACATTAAGACTATACTTCCCTAATATATTTAATACGAGAATAATTTAAGATAAATTCTCACTCAAAAGCTTACCCGATGTTGAGCTTACATTTGATTCCTAATCCCTGTATCTATATAATGATCTGTGTCTCCAGACACTTTCAGCACACTAAAAATACTCACACTTAATCCCTGTGGCCTTATGATTCAAAGTTTAAACCTTTAGTGTAATAAGTAACCCAGGAAAGGAAATACTTACTATCAACAGAAAGGGAGGAGAGCACCACGTGTAATTCTTCCTCCGGAAAATAAATCCCTAGGCCTTTCAGTGTAGATTTTATTTCATCAACATCAATTCTTTTGTTGTTGAAGTTACCTAAAGCCTTTGCAAGTTCATTAACCTCTATAAAGAAAAAATATTTTCACTTTAGATATAATGAAATTCTAGAGAATATAGTTAAACTGTAATAAGGAAATATCTGTAAGTTGATTACTGATGCCCAGTACATTTTTTCTCTATGTCCTCTGGAATGATACACTTATGTCTGACTAGTCTCTTGTAATATACATATGTAATATACACATATTATGTATATTGTATAATACAAATTGTAATATGCACATATTATGTACATGTAATGCGTACATATATACTGTAATATATAATATGCACACACACATACATATGTATATATGGAACAAAATAATCCAATTAGAGACAGACATTTGGCGTAGTGATAAAGACACTGCCCAAAACACCCGTACCCCGTGTCAGGGGGCCAAGGCACAAGTTCAAGCTCTGCTCCCTGTTTCAGCTTCCCGTGAATGTGCTCTGGGGGAGGCAGCAGGCAATGGTTAAAGCATTTTGTTCAACTGGAAGTATAGTAAATGCCAACTTAGGGGCATTCTTCAATGTTAAAATAACAGAAGTGTCCATGGATTCAGAAAATATGCCAACTACTTAGAATTTCTGGAAGGACAGCAACAAATGAGGCCAGATTGTGAAAACTGGATACAAATAACAAATCCTCCAATGCACACATGATATGACATGTCAATAAGTATCAAGAGCTTTCAGGGAACCAAGAAAGATGTCAAAAATCAACCAGATAGAAACTGACATTGCAAGTATTTTGATGAAGATTACAATAGAGTTTTAAAAATAATTCAATAACTTCAAAAGACACAAATTACCATATCTGAAATCACTGTCATATAGATATGACAGGAACATGAAAATATATTTTTAAAATCAACAGAAACTCTTCAACTTAAAGTACACTGAGCAAAATTTAAAATGTCACAGAAGATTTTAACAGCAAAATAAACAAAAGAATCAATGAGCTCAAAGATAGGCTATACAGTTTCTATGGTCATTTGACAAAGCAAGAACAGGAAAAAAAAAAAAAACAGAGCAAAAAGTGGTCCCTGTTCACCTGACTATATACTCAGCAGAAACATTAAAGGCCAAGAGAGCAGGATGAGGTTTTCACAGTGCTGAGGAAAAGATCTGCCAGCTAATAGTGCTGTACCCACCAAAGTTATCCTTTAGATATGGGGAGAAATAAACCCATCTACATAAAAATAGAATTTACTAATGTAAGATCTGTCCTACAAGAAATGCCAAAAGTTCCTCAAGCTGGAAGAAGATGCTAACAAGTAAAAAGAAAATACCAATGGCAAATGTATAGACAAATTCAGAGTGCTCCAGTGTGTAAACCATTAATTTCTTTTATATGAAGACTTAAAAAAACAAAATAATGGAAATAATAACCATGGTAGTAAATAAAGATATAGGTAGTATCACCCATTGTTAAATGGGACATCAAAAATTCAAACTATGGTAAAGATTACAATGATTGTGTGGAGGTTTTTATTAATATTATCTCTTTGCTTCTCCTATCTTCATAATAAATGGTCAGTTTCTATATACTCAGAAATGTTTTGCTAAGTCTAATACTAACCAAAAAGCTATAGCTGTAAGACTTACCAAACAAATAATAAGGAACTAAAACACACTACTCCAGAAAAATTACAGCCACAAAGAAAGATTGCAAGTAGAAAGAAAAATAAGGAGCTATAGTAAAATTAGAAAACAAGCTGTGGTTTAGCCGCTAAAGTCCTCGCCTTGAATGCGCCAGGATCCCATATGGGCACCGGTTCTAATCCCAGCAGCCTCACTTCCCATCCAGCTTTCTGCCTGTGACCTTGGAAAACAGATAAGAACGGCCTAAAGCCGTAGGACCCTGCATCCACATGGGAGACCCTGAAGAAGCTCCTGACTCCTGGCTTCGGTTAGGCTCAGCTCCAGCTATTGTGGCCGCTTGGGGAGTGAACCATTGGATAGAAGATCTTCCTCTCTTCCTCTCCACTCTGTATATATGCCTTTCCAATAAAAATAAATACATCCTTTTAAAAATTATTTAGGCTTATTTTATGACACAGGATTTGATTTATCCTAGAGAAGGTTCTCTGTGCTGTTAAGAACGTGTGTTCTGTAGCTGTTGGATGGGATGTTCTGTGGATGCCATTAGGTTCAGTTGATCTGGGTTTACTTTAACTATGCTTTTTGTTGATTTCTGTCCAAATGATCTGTTCATTTCTGTATGTGAGGTTCCATTCTGTGGCTTAATTTCTTTCTTCCTTTGAGTTTATTTATTTTTGCTTTGTGTATCCAGGTGCTCCAATATTGACTTCACATATGTATTTGCAATATAATTTTCTCTTATTTCATCATAATCTCTTGTCTCTTTTTACTGATTTTGACCTAAAATCTATTTTCTATAATATAAGTATGACTACTCTTGCTTTCATCAGGGTTTTGTTTGCATGGAATAGTCTATTACTCCATTTACTTTTAGTATGTGGGTGTTCTTAGATGCAAACTTCTTGTAAGCAGCAGTTTGTCATCGGGGCTTTTAAAAAATCCATTTGTGTTCTACTCAATCAGCATTATAGCACAGTAGTAACATATTTTGGCATATTAAGAGCAAATTTTCACCCAAGTGGCCCATTGCTTTAAAACAGCACAGCAAACATATTCTATACTATAAATAAGTATGAAACTTCTCAATTTTATCCTTACCTTTGAAATCTTCTAAACGCTTATTGTTTTTCAATGTTAAAAGCGCAGCTTTTAGGGAAATATCTCCATTTTCTATAAAGAAAAAATAGTACAAAGATAAATTAATACGTTATCAACTGCACTGACTTAGTAGATTCACAAGTTAATGATTATTTAAATTATTTTTAATTTTTGTCTTATTTAACATTTTTCTCTTCCAATTCTGCCTTTTATTTTATTGACACATCTTTCCCTTGATTTCTTTCTGGTTATCCTGGATATTTTTTTAATTTATTCATTTTCATTTGAAAGGTAGAGTTAGAGAGAGAGAGAGAGAGAGAGAGAGAGAGAGATCATTCCTCCACTGGTTCACTCCCTAAATGGCTAAAAGGACTACAGCTGGTCCACGCTGATGCCAGGAGACTGGAGCTTTTTCCAGGTCTCAGACATTGTGCATGGGCCCAAGCAATTGGGCTATCTTTCACCACTTATGAAGGCACATTAGCAGGAAGCTGGATCAGAAACAGAGCAGCCAGGACACAAACTAGTGACCATAAATGCTGTGGCCTCTTTAAACAGAAGTTTAACTTCTAAGCCATGGTACCAGCCCTCATCTTAGTTATTTTTACCTCTCTCATTTACATCAACACTTAAATATTAGTAAGTCTCGGGGTTTTGACCTTGGTTCTCTTTTCATTAAAATCTTTACATTCTTCCAGGATTTTCTTGAACCAAACTGTGTGCTCATGACTTGCAAGCTTCTATTTCTAGCCTGTACCACTGTCTGCCACACATTTTAACCACTGCCACAGCCATATGAAAAACAAACTTCCTAAGACATAAACCTGGTTCACTTCCTAGGTTCAATAACTTATTAAAAGGCATCACACCATACAGGAAGTCTTCAGATCAGAACCTCTTACTCAGCCTCAGCTTCTCCTTTGCTGACTTAATCAAACAAAGATGCAGTCTGACTTCTGCGATCCAATATCTGTTACTTTCTTGCCAAGTGCCAAAAGTCTCAGTTCAACACAGAATTTTTAGTCATGGTTACTATGTGTTTTCCAAAATGTCTCCCTGTTTCCAAATTTATTCTCCTTTACTTTTTAGCATAATATCTACTACAAAGTACAAAATTAATCATGTCCTTCTTCAATTCCAAATACTTTAAATAATTTACTCGGTAATTCTTTAGAGTCTTCAAAATGAAGTTCAAATTCTTTATCCAGAAACAAAAATTCTTTCACTACATTACATCATTTTTCTTTCTCTCCTACCACGCCATGTATTAATCAAACATGAAAATGAGCTGTATGGGGCCAAGAAGGTAACATATGAGTTAAACTGGTAATGCCAGCATCCCATATGGATGCCAGTTTGAGTCTGACTGCTCTTATTCCAGTATAGCTCCCTGATAATGACCTGGGAAAGCAATGGAGATTGCCATATACTCATATGGGAGACCTGAAAAAAGTTTTTATCTCCAGACCAGCCCAACCCTGACCTTTGGTCATCTGAGGAGTGAGCTTGCAGATGTAAAATATATATGTATCTACCAATCTCTGTGTGTGTCAATCTGCATGTGTAAAAATATATATCTATCTCCCAATGTGTGTGTGTATGTGTGTGTGTAAATCTGCCTTTCAAATAAATAAATCTTTAAACCAAAAAAATGAACTGTAAAACGTACTGAAACACAAACACACCTTGGTCATATTCTGAACTACATGTATTTCTTTGACTTTTGCAATAGCTTCCTCCTTATACCCTTTTTACATATACTTAGCACTCACTCCTAAGTCCTTCCAAGTCACAGCCCTGTATATCTCACTCTTGGATAACTTTTTCCCATATTTCAAAGCTGAATTTCAATGTCATTTCCTTCATTGTTTGTTACCTCAAAAAAATAAGCTCTTAAGAAGCAGTGTTTTGTCTTTATACATGTAGGCTAACAGAACAAAAGGTATTCAATACATTTTTGTTGAATAAATGAAATAGCTCCCTTACTATTTCTCAAGCAATCATTCAAGAGTTACCACATAATATTGAATTCATTTGCTAAATGCAATGTGTTTCTCTAAATTCATTAGATATTATATAACACTCGACTTATTGTTTCCTGTTTCTCAAGATAAAGGCTTCTACAGACATGCAGACCAGGTAAAGTCTGACAGCAACAGCAACACCGCTCGTTCACAAAGATGATGACATCATATGCCTTTAGCTGTGCCACGTCAGTGATTCCAATTAGTATGACTAATGATGAATACCAAACCCAAGTAGCAACATAAAAAGTTATAAAAAGTAATTTTATTTGGAATCAGTCAAAAAGCACACATAATAGCCACCAAAATTTGAAAATTATAAATTGTTTTCTTTGGAAGCTCTGAGAAGTCACACTTAGTCAACAATGTCATAAGTATTACAGGCAGTGAAAAGAAATTCCTTCCTTAGTCTTTTCTTATTTAACACTAGTTCACTTCAGAACAAATGTCTCAGAAAATTACTTTAGCTTTGTTGGTTTACATAGTAGGTGACTGAAGCAAATACATACTGATAAAATCAGCACAGGATATTTGGTTCAAAAACTTAACAATCTTACTAAAATATTTATTTGTCAATATAAACTATCTCAGGAGAACAGCTCTACTATTTTTTACATTAACATTAATAATGAGAAAATTTTCTGGGGTTTATGAATGGAAGATAATGAAAAATAGGGAAGGCAAATGGAAAAAAATTATTGGCATTTTATTAGGAAAATTTGCTTATACAGCAGTTGTACATACCATCAACATCAAGTGTTTTCTCTAACATCTGGTGTTCTTCAGGCTTTAAAGAGACATCTAGGTCTTTAAAAGCATCTCTCAGGTCATTAACTGGAATTCTATCAGAGTTCATCAAATTGACATTTTTGAGGGCAGTGTTTATATCTGAAAGCAAATGGAGTTTAAAACAGTACTGTTTGGAAATAATTTTCTACTTTCTAAGTTTTTGAATAGCAATATATCCAAAATTTTAGAATGAAGTACAAACATACATGTAACTTATCTCTATGATTGTTAGATTCACAAAATTAGCCAAAATTTTTTTCCCTAAGATCAGTTGTTTACATCTCATTATCAACAATGTAAATTGGTTTTCAGAAATTTAACTGAATATGATGACCATTTTATTAAAGAAATGAAAATAGAGCTGCTACTGTATCACCTGAGGAAATATCTAATTTACTATCAGTGGGAAATAATTCAAGGATGATCTCTGTCCACAGGAAATTGCTCCAAGTTCAAGTAAGGGAAATATCCGTTCTAACTTGTCCTTTGCTCATACGTTTTGCTGAACATTGATTTTATGCTCATTCCTCAGACTTTCATTCTCTGAAAGTTCCTCAACAACTGGGTTGTCTTTATGAACGTATTATGCATAAATTTTTAACTTAAAAAGTTAAACCCTAGCCTTTACTTTTTAACCTAAAAGACACCTAAACACAAGAATCAACTGCCACGAAATTTATACATGGAGTTTAAACTGAAGTGTCTGAAGCTTACGTGAAATAGCATTAAGATGTCTGTGGAGAAAACTGAAATGTCTGACACTGTCTCAAGCTGAAGCACTATGTATACTTAAACACACCGCTCTTGCTGGTGGGAACGTAAAATGTTATAATAACTTTGGGAAACAGTCTTGCAATTTCTTTAACAGTTAAACCTACTACCCCACAACATGTGTCAGCTAATACCTCCTTGGTAGGTATAGTTCTATACAATCACATGAGTGTCCACAACTGCTTTGCTATAAAAACCAAAAACTGTAAACATTCTAATGTATGTCATCAAATAAGTAAATTGGCATATCTATAAAATGAAATACTACTCAGCAATAAAAAAGAGTGAGCTACTGATGAATGATACACATGGATTCATCTCAAAATAACTGCTGAGTAAAAGAAGTCACCTAAACAAAATTCATGTTTATCTGAAATTCTGGAAAATGCGTACACATCTCTATAGTGATGGAAAGCAGCTAAGTGGTTGCTTAAGGATGTGAGGAAGAAGGGTGGGGAAAATATGAGACTACAAAGGGATATGTGGAAATTTTGGAGGTAAGGAATAGGCTGATTATCTTGGTTGTGATAATGGCTTCATGGGTTGTGCATATATCAACACTTATAAAACAGTAAGTATCACACCTCAGAATGTTCTTTAAAATAATCATAAGAAAAAGCAATTAAAGCTATGTCAAACACCTAAAATGAAATATTGATCAACCTACCTTCAAATACAGGTGATGGCTTATTTGCACTCAAGTTCTCCAAAATTTCTTTGAGACTTACTTTATTATTTTCTAAAAAGTAAAACAAAAGAATTTGACATGAAATAAAAAAAGTAAATGCAAAGAATCATTAAATAATCATGACAGAGGGTGGATATAAGCAAAATGTGTAATTTCTTCAAATTAGCAGAATAGAAATCAATCAGTTTTAACAATCTGTCCTTTCAAAAGAAACTGTAACTATATTAACTTATTTGGCTTAAATAATTGCATGCATATTTACACATACACATAAACCCATGTAGGCATAAATATTTTAAGACTCATACTCTTCATTATTAAATTCATTCAAAATTGCAATGGGGGAATCTCAACTGAACTTGAGCTGTGGTTATGCAACAAGGTGGAGGAATCCACCATGGTGGGAGGGTTTGGGGAGGGGTGGGGAGAACCCAAGTATCTATGTAATTGTGTCACATAATACAATGTAATTACTGAAGTTAAATAATAAATATATAAAAAAAATATGTATATAAATTAAAACTTCTATATATTTATTAAATATTGGTGCAGATACAAAATAAATATATGATGGATATAATCTATAGTTATTTCTTTAAACATTTATTTTTATTGGAAGAGTAGATTTACAGAGAGAAGGAGAAATAGAGGGAAAGATCTTCCATCTGCTGGTTAGCTCCCCAAATGGCTACAGTGGCTGGAGCTAAGACAATCCAAAGGCAGGAGTCAGGAGCCAGAAGCCCTCTCTGGATCCCCCATGCTGGTGCAGGGTTCAAATGCTTGGGGCCATCCTCAACTGCTTTCCTAGATGACAAGCAAGGAGCTGGATGGGAAGTGGAGCAGCCAGGACAGAAATCGTCACCCATATGGGATGTGTAGGCATTTGCAAGGGGAGGGCTAGCCAATTAAGTCATCATGCTGAATCTTACGGTTGCCTCATATTTACAAATATATGTGCTGGATTTAATACCAGTTTACAAATAGGCATAATAAATTTAATGACTCTTAAAAATACTTCCAGGATATAGAATAAGGCATTTAATTAGCTTTCAACATCTTTGTTCTCATTTTGTTTCTAAAACCCAGTTTATCTGTCCCCTGTAAGAATGACTTATTATCAAAAAGACAAAACAATTATTTTCAAGAATGCAGTGAAAAGAGAATGGTTGCACACTGATGGTGAGGGCATAAATTAGTACAGCCATTATGAAAAACATGGAATTCCTCAAAAACAATTTAAAACAGCACTACAAATGTGATTCAGCAATTTCACTCCCGTGGAATTGAAAACTGAAAATGAAATCAGTGTATTAAAGAGATATCTGTAGTCAGCATTATTTGCAACAGCCAAGAAAATGAATCAACATAAGGGTCTACCACCAATGATGAACCAAATGGGGGCAGGCCATCTCAGACTGGGCCACAGCATCCACTGGCATGTGCAAGAGTCAGGGCTGGTAGGAGAACCTTGAGGACACCCTTGCTGAGCAGCTGCTTCCACTGCTGAGTGTGAGAGCTGGAAATGGGGGCTAGGCTGCCACACTCGCTGGCCTGCACTAGAGCCAGAATAGGTGTGGGTTGGCTGGGCTGGACCCCAGCACCATTGGCAAGTGCCAGGACTGGATGCAAATTATGTCAGGCTAGACCACAGTACCCACTAGTAAGCATAAGATTCTGTGCTAGGAGTAAGCCTGGTAGGGAAACTGGGGTGTGGGCACTCCTCTGCCAGCTGCAGCTCTTACTATTTAGCACAGGAATGAAGGATGGTGATAGACTGGACTGGATGAGGGAGCAGCACCCGTCAGCATTTGTGTGGCGTCAGGCTGTGTTAAGCTGTAGGACCAATAGGTGAGCACTCGAGCCAGATGGGATGTGAGACAGATCAGAGGCTAGGCTGCAGTACATGCTGACACATGCAAAAACTGGGCTGGGTGTGGGCCTGGTGGCAGTTATTGGAGGATACCCAGACTAGGCCATAGTACCAGTTGGTGTATATGAAGACTGGACCTGTGGCAAGGCTGGGCTGGGATAGGTCACATCATCCACCAGTTCACATCAGAGATTGGGGTTGGGGGCAGAACTGGCTAGGTAGCTGCATCCACTGGTATATGCATTGACTGGCACAGGTGATGGACTGAACCTGACTCTGTACTGGCTGGTGCATAGAATAGTCAATTCTGAACTCACTCCAGGCAAGGTTTCTTGTGAGAGTTGCCAAATAAAAGCTAAACTCAAGCTCTGGCCACAAAGAAACCAAGAAGATATGTGTTCCACAATCACAACATATGTGGAATGCATATGTCTGGACTAGGCTTCCTCAGTTACGGATGCCTGTACAGAGGTCAGCCTGCCCAGATTCACATAGCGGATATCACAGCCAGCTCATCCAGTTCAGCAGAGGATGTTGAGTGCCTTGTCAGAAGATGGAAAGCAGAACAAACTGGACTGCTGTCCTGGCCAAACTTTGCAGCAAGTATCTGAGCCTGTGGATGCACTAAGCAGAACTTGCTTAACCAATATAGCTTGGAAAGATTATCTCAACCCTTGTGCATTGTAACCAATAATGTTTCAGAGCTATCAAAAGCACTCAAGCAGCACCCTGGGAACACTCTTTCCCACATCAAGGTCTCTAAGGCACCATCAAATGACTGACCCCCATCCCTGGGAGATGATGTAGTGTGACCGCAAAGAATTGTCCCACCACCCCTTCCTTCCCTGGGGACTCAGGAGAAAAAAAATTAAGCATTTGTTCTACTCACCTTCCTCCATACCCCTTGATCTACCTCCATCCCCAACCTAATCACAGATCCACATGGACATGCATCCCTCTCAATTACAGAAACAATGTTAAAAACAAAATAAAAATAATAAAATAAACTGAAAAACAAAGAATTTATGGACATTGATTATGTAGCAAGATGACTATAATTAGTAGCATTTGAAAATCACTGAGGGAGTAAAGTTCAAGTTACCACAAAAAATACAAGAACATAAGGTTATGGATATATTAAGTAGCAAATCTAATATTCTACAGTGTAAGTATCTATCAAAACATAGCATTAAAAATAATAAACACATACAACTTTTTGCTGGTCAATTTAAAAAAAAATAAAGGGTCAATATTGGGAAAGTTAAGCCTCCTATGAATCAGCTTCCCTTAACAGTGCTAGTTCAAGTCCCAGAGATTCCACTTCTGATCCAACTCCCTGCTAAGGCACCTGGGAAAGCAGAGGAAGATGCCCCAAGTACTTGGGCCCCTGCCCACACATGGGAGACCTGGAAGTAGCTCCTGGCTTCAGACTGGCCCACCCAGCCGCAGACAGTATGGTCACTCACGGAATGTACCAGTGAATCAAAGGCTCTGTGTGTGTGTGTCTCTCTCTTTCTCTCTCTGCAACACTTTCAAGTAAATAAATAAACATCTCACTAATTAAAAAACAAAATACAAATGTGTAAAACAAATGTCCCAAGTAAATGGTAAAGCTAGTACTTAAGCAACTTTAACATAGATTACTTTCATAAAGGATTCACCATCAACAGACGCTTGTTTCAAGATCTCTTGGAATGTCTCATTGCTCAATGCAATTCCAGCACTCGAGAGTTTGGAGCCCAGTTCATTTACAAGCATCTTGTCATTTCTGAGACTATTAAGAACTGTAACCTCTTTAAGTAAATCTGTGAATACAAGGGAGAATACAAAACAGATAATGGAACTGGATAAGACCTTTTTAAAACTAAACATCCAGCTTTAACGAGACAGATATATTAACTATTTACACTCAAGGGTTTTCTATAATATGCCTAAATTTTTTAAACTACAAAGCTTTTTAGGTGAACAATAAGGTGATAACCATTAGAACAAAGTCAGGTATCAGAAATACACAGAAGCCAAGCATCTGAAAAAAAGAAAAAAGAAAAATACAAATCTGCATCCATGTGGGAGACCTGGAAGAAGCTTTTGGCACATGGCTAATAGCTCATGGCTCATGGCTTCAGATTGGCTCAACTCCAGCTGTTGCGGCCATTTGGGGAGTAATCCCTGCTAATGGTCTGAAAGACCATCACGATACACCATTATCAAGCTCTCTTCAGTTGAACATAAAGAAAAGATACTTAAATATGCACATGAGAAAAATTAACTTACAGAAAAACTCCAATCAGACTCACAGCTGGCCCCTCAGAAGAATCTCCACAGGCCAGAAGAGAATGGAGTGATATATTTTAGATCCTAAGAGGAAAAAAATGCCATCCCAGAATAGTATGCAGCAAAACTTTCCTTTGTCTTTGAAAATTAAAAAAAAATACTTTCACAGCAAGCAAAAGCTGAAAGACTTCACCTCTGCTATACCTGCCACATAAATGATACTTAATGATGTCCTATTGACAGGGAAAAGGAATAGCACCTACCAAAAACAAAGGTAAATGTGGAGAATGTCTCAATAAAATGACTAACGAAGACTAAAACAATGAACAATCCATGGCTAAAATGACTGAAGCATATGCTGCTAAATGAACAATGGGCTATAGAAGAAATCAAAAAGGAAATTTAAAAATTTCTTGAAATCAGTGAAGAGCATCAACATATTGAAACATGGGATACAACCAAGGCAGTGTTAAGAGGAAAGTACAATATTCTTCTCAAACCGTGAGAAAACTATGCTAAAATTCACATGGAAACAATATTAAAAAGAAAAAACCCAGAGGCATCACAAACCACAATACCAAATTTTAGGACATACTATAGGACGGCAATAATCAGAACACCTGGTACTGGTACAAAAATGAACACAGACCAATGGAACTGGACAGAAACCCCAGAAATCAACCCATGCATATGCAACCAACCAATCTTTGACAAGCAATCTAAAGTAAGTCCCTAGAAAGAAGACAGTCTCTTCAACAAATGGTGCTGGGGAAACTGCAGACAACATCTCTGCTGTACATTTTACACAAATATTAACTCAAAATGGATCAAAGGATCTAAATCAAAGACCTAATATTGTCAAACTACTAGAGAAAAATATTAGGAAAACTTCGTAAGACATTAGCATAAGCAGCGATTTCTTACAAAATAACCTGGATGCCCAAACAGTTAAACCAAAAATACATAAATGAGATTACACTGAGCAAGCTAAGAAATTTTAGGATAAATAAAACCAAAAGCAGAATTAAAGGGAGGAATCCACAGCTGTAGGTAACTGCCTAGGTTACCTTGCAACCTAGTATTACACTTCTGGGAGGAAAGCAGTACAGCGGGCATTCTGGGCCTGGTTAATGCGAAATTTGTTTTAACTATACCAGTATGCCAGCATAGTTGCTTATTTTCTTTTTAACATACGTGGGGAGGCAGGGAATACTGGATCAGTACACACCACCCTGCTCCCCAGATAGGGGGACTGCAGATGGCCCAAAGAGCAGGGTCCGGGGACATGTTGGAGTGGGAGTGTCTGAGGTCATGTTTAACAGGGGAGTAATGACTTCTGGGGTCTTTCACGAATTGTGCCACTGCACTCACAGGTAGGCAAGGGAATTGAGATGGCTGATTTATATGGGGGAAACCAGAGGACATGTCTAGGTCGAGCCCAGGGACTTGTTGCTTGGCTAAATAGTACTGCCTTCTGCCCACCTATGCATGCAAAGCTGGACTGGGCAACATGCCTGGCTGTTCAAGGCTGCAATACCCACCTTCAAGTGTCAGAGTAGAGGATGAGCTACATCAGCTTGGGCATCAGTACCCACAAGAACACAAGAGAACCATATATGTGAGCAGATTCTACAGGGGATAGTTGATTCACCTCTGTAGGACTACAGCATCCTCCAGTTTAGAGAGCTGGAGGTGGTAAACTGGCCAAGTCAGGCTGAACAATAGAACCCACCAGACAGGAACCCACCTGACACAGGAACCCTGGCAGGGAGGAGGCTGAGTGGGCCAGACAACAGTACCTACTGGCACAGGCAAGGGTGTAGGTGTGTATAATATAATGGAACATGAAACAATATTCAAGGTATACTGCTACATAAAAATTGAAATTATGAAATATTACGAACAAAATAATACAAATTTTAAATTAAACTTTAAGAATATACAACTATTAATAGGTGTAAAGACAAAAATTTGAATGAATATTTATTAAACATTAACGGGATATTTCCGGAGGGTAATATTGAGACTTACCTTTTGTATTTCTTACATTTCTGATGTTACATTTCAGTGGGTTTTTGCATTAAAATATTATTACTCTATAATAAAGATGTCTTACTGTAACTATCGGAAAATATGATAACCTAGTGATTTTTCAAAACTTTTCCATCACAAAAGCATGATTCTTAAACTTAAAAATAAGATGTAGTGGCACATTCCCCATAAACAGAAGTGTGAATACAGATGAAATAAACATTTAGCACAGATAATTTTGTTAATGTTAATATTACAACACCACAGTCTGGGTAAATTACCAAGAAAATAGGTCTATTTTGGCTCATGGCTCTGAGTCCAAGAAACCATACCTGTTGCTGATTTGCCTGGCAGAGTCCCAAGGTGGCACAAGGCACCTCATGGTGAAGACAGGAAGCCAGTGTATGCATGTCCTCTGGTTTCTTATAAAGTCATTGACATTCAATCATGTAGGTTCCGCTCCAATGACTTTATTTAGTCCTTATCATTTCCCAAAGGATCTGTCTCTAAAACCACTAGGGTCAGATTAAGTTTACACTATTGAAACTCACGATGAAGATTCAATCACAATGTAAGTTTCAGAGAGGACAAACCATATTCAAACTGTAACAAATATTAGTTCTATAAAGAAAATTCAAGTACCAAGTATAATGTTTGAGTATATGGCCTTTGAATGAGTTCTGTCTTTTAACACTTTTTACTATAAAGCTTTTTACCAGTAAAATTGTAAAAGCTTTGTGTTTGAGGTCTATACACAATCTTTCACATTCACCATATTGTCTTTTGGAAGGAAAAGAGAGAAGTGACAGATTAGAAATTCCAGATACAGTAATCTTAAAAGTCTTCTATCTAAAGCAATACTCAGCTTTTATATATTTCTTGAATCTTTTACCCACAAGGTACTTCTGAATTCATTCCCATTCATTATCTTCTTGCCATACCCTGACAAGGTTATTGACATACTATTTCTGATCTACCTATAATGGAATTAAAGTACCAACAAATGTCCAGTAACATCACTCAGGCAAAGGTGGAAAAACTAAGATTTCTACTCACATAACTAGAATACTTAACCTGTTCTTAACACACTGAATTACAGTGAATGTGAGGAGACAGAATTTCAACAAGACCACTCCTCACAAGATTTAGACTTGCTTGTTTAAAAGTGTTCTTGAAACTTCAGAAAAGAAAATTAAAGAAAAAATCCAAAGGCAACACTTAAAATACTTGCCAGAAACCAAACCTGATGGAAGACTTCTCTCTACCTCCTCTGGAGAGGATTTAATCTCAGCACTTCTTAGAAGGTCTTCCAAGTTCTCAGCTATCCTGTCACCTCCAATTGAATCAAGAGCTGATACAGTCCCCTGTGACTCTGGAAGTAGAAAAAAGAAGTTATTTGGTAATTCAAGCAATTTCTAATTTAAAAACAACAGAAACAATCACTGTGTACTTCTGTTAGTGGCATCCTATGGTTTAATATTATATCTGAATTGAGAAATAACAACATTTCAGAGTAATTCATCCCTCAGATAACTCTATGACCAGTAGCTCAATGTGCAATCCTGCCATTCCACTTCCTGGTAATACTCCTGGGAAAACAGTGAGTTATGGTCCAAATCCCTGGGTCCCTGCCTTGCATGTGGAAGACCCAGATACAGTGCTCCAGGCTCCTTACTCCACCTGGCCCAGCCTAGACCAACCAGGTCAATGAACCAGAGTTGGGAGATTTCTCTTTGATGATCTTTCTTTCTCATTTTTTTTGTCTTTCTTTCTCTCTCTTCTCACCCTTTATACCTCTGTTTTCCAAGTAAATAAATCTTAAAAAAAAAAAAAAAAGATACCCACCCTGAACAACCTTTCTAAGCCCCACCTTCTTATTTCAAAATTAATTCAAAATAATAATAACTACAACCTCAGAGGGGGCACCAAACGAAAAACCTAGCATTTTCTAAGTAATGTCGCCACATTTGATCCTGACAGCTCAGAAACAGGATGACATTAGCTTCTTCATTTTAAAGATGAGGAAACCCAAATGGCCTAGAGAAATTGCTCATGTTAATTGGCAGAACCATAAATTCACATCTGTCTACCCCAAAGCCCATGCTCATTTTTACTTCTACACATAGCTTCCTACAATAGGCAATCTAGTATTTTATGTTGAAGGCAGTTGCCTGACCAGATAATCTTTTCGCATTTTAACTGGAAATCAATTATTAAACATTTTTGTTAACATAAAGGGGAAATTCTAATAAAAGGAATTTCACATGTAAAGCACTGAAAATCTGAAAGTGCTTGTCTACTTCTTATATACAGCAATGATTATATTTGTCTCCCTAAACATTTTTGCTGTTTAGATTTGATGTTTTTTACTGAGCAGATAGCTGTTTGAATAGTTATTCAAATTACCAGTGATATTGTTTCAAACATATTCTCCAAATAAAAAAGCAGACAAAAACCATGTAAATTGCCGTTACTGATTTTTGTCCTGTTTTTAATTTTTAAGTAAAAATAAAAATCAAGTAACAGAAGACTTATGCTACCCTAACTACACTATTTAAGAAAAACTAAAGACATGAGAAATACCTACTTGAGAAAGTGACCAAAAATATGAGAAATTCTATAATTTAGAACAATAAGTCTAAGGCTTAAAATTATATGTTAAAAGTAACACCCAGAAAATTTTTGAAGAATTATATGGAAATAGTCATATCTGGAAAAATTTTGAAGCCAATAGATTACAATCCGTGAGTCCCAAGAAACAAACAAAAAAATGATTAGGGAGAACTTCCAATAAACCCTTTTCTAGGGGAAAAGTTTTTTCCTATATTATAGAAGCTACCCTTTTCTGAAGAAAATAAAGTCTTGCTTGCCTACAAGCAGATCAAGGCCAACATGCTAACCAGAAATTAATGTAACACTAAAAGGTAAATTTAACAAATATTTTAGCACTTGCCTTCTAACCTGGAGGCATCATTCATACTCTTTACTACTTCTGCAAATTCTTCAAATTGTACTTGGTCATCTTCTATAAGAAAAACATTTTAACAGATCAGCTTCAGGCAGCAATGAAAAATTTTAATAAAATGTGAATAACTTCATTGTTCATAAGAATTACATTTTCCTTAAGTATTTTGAATACTGTGTGGAACTAGTGAATTTTAAGACTACAAAAGTCAAGCTGAGTTCTCAACTTCTATTATTAAAGAGAGACTGTATAATCCATATAATTAAAATGAAAAACTAAAAAAAAGAGACTAATATATATTCTTAGACAAGCCTAAGAGTTAGATCTCAGTCTTAGCTTAGTATTTCAATTATTTGAAAACAAAAATTTTTTACTAGAGAAACTGAAGGACTTCTTTTAGTGCCTGATGTTTCTGTGACTGTAATTTCTAACAACAGTTTATATCTATTTCTTACACAAGAATACCCAAGTGCTGAATTACACATTCAAAGTAGAGATACAGGAGAAAAAGCAGCTTTACTTTTCATTTCCTATTTTATTAGGATATTGGAAGGTAGTTCAAGGATTCAGAATTATTGTAGCATAAGATCAAAGACTAGAATAAAGCATAACCAGCAAGGTTATAGCCAATATCCAAGATAAAAACCTGTTTATAGAGGTTTTTATTTGTTCATTTTTAATATAGTTAGTTATTGACATCTTATCTTCTATCTAGCATGGCTTTTAAACCAACACTTGAGTTTTTGGAATTGTACTCTACAGAGAAATCAGATATTTATATTGCAGTACTTTTCCTGCTTCTGTATTTTGGCAGCCCTACATTTCCCTTATTACAAAGGCTCTACACTTGAATCTATCATTTATCTCAAGTAGCATTAATAATAAAACTTGAATAGAGTGCTCAACACTTCCCAGTCATTCTCTCTGTGTTCTCCTGTATATGCTGCTTTCCGGTAATGTATTAGCTAACTAAATAAACACACACACACACACACACACACACACACAGAGATACATATATACATGACTTTGCTTGAATATACTGAACGCATGTTTGTTCAATTTGGATAATAAAAAATTAGATATCAATATAGGACAATCTGAAATTCCTTCATATTCCAAGTACATTGACAATTAAGCACACTGGAACCCTCTAAGATCTGATACTATATAGCCAATAGAAAAAAGTTCGTAGAAAAGTTCCCTGACATTAATCTAAAGACAGAATCTGAGATATGACTCCCAAAACAAAATTAATGAAAGTAAAAGTAGACACGAAGTGTCATGAAGCTAAAAGGCTCTGCAAAATGATAGGAAAAAAAATAATAAAAGTGAAAAGATAGCTTACATACTGGGAGAAATATTTGCAAATCATATGCCAGATAAGGGACTAGCACCCAAACCATACGTAAAATTCAAACCACTCAATAACAACAAATAAATATGCCCTATTTTTTAAATGGGAAAAGGACTTCAAATATACTTTTCTCAAAAGAAAAATAACCAACAGATTTCTAGAGAAAAAAAAAATGCTCAACATCACTTATCATGAATGAAAGGCAACTTGAAGCCACAATGAAATAGCACCTCATAATTGTTAGATCAAAAGTTGTCAAAACGTAACGCCGTATCTTTGTGCATTCTTTCATAGTATTCTGAATACCCACCATCAACTTTTACTAAATTGAGTGCAGCCAGGAACTCATCTTTATTTAAACTGCTATTCAAACTAGACAGAGTATTCCACAGACCAGAAACACTCATCTTCTCCTTGCTGAGACTGTGGAGGCTTTCAACAGCATTGGGCAACACTGAAAGGTTGAGGAAAAATACAAACTTTATAACATTCTTCTCTCCAAGGAATTATTACAGCAAGCATTCATTTGGAATACAGTCAGGAATTTACATCTTTATTCTTAATGGCAACTATGTCAAAAAAAATATTGCCAATTTTCAAATATCATAACATAGTAACTATTATCTAATTTAATATATCTCAGGGGATTATATTTCCAGATTTTATAATATTCATACCCTTGAATAATTATTAAATATGAAAATAACACTTCACTTTTAAAATTATAATAATTTTCTAAAGTATTGAATATGAAAATACTTTTACTTTTCACATTCAACTTAAAATTTACGAAAGTCTGAACTCACAAATATTTCCATCTGATAAAGCAGTGAATCAAATAACTTCTGTTCTGTATCTGCTCCTCCTTCCCTCCCCAACGCCTGTCCCACCAACTTCTTCCCTGGTTCCTGCTCCCTCTTCAACTTATCACATCACACAATGGAAATAAACTTCATTCTTTGGAGGGTTTCACACAGCAGAGTGAATTTACATGTTAATAATTTGTAAAATATCATTTGATACTAGATAGAGAAAGAACCCTCTTCAAGTTTAGACAATTAGGAAACTACAAGTTCAGAAGGGAAAAAATTTTGTCAGTGGCTTAGACACAGAGTGACAGTGATGGAGGATATATTTTGAGAAAGAAGGCAAGTTTTCACTGATGAATTGAACAGGAGGCTGAAGAGATTGAGATCACGAAAACTAAGTTGGAGACCAGAGCAGCTAGGCAGAAATTGATGCCAAGGACCAGCAAAAAGAAAATAGTGAGAAAGTTGATCAAAAGCACATATTTCAGGAGGCTTTCAAAACATCTGTGGAAACTGAAATTAAAATGTTTGAGTGTAAAAAAAATTAATCCATGCATGTTTTTATCACAATAATCATGTTACGTGAACTTTCTGAGGGCCTTTCATGTTATTTAAGGTAGTAAGATCATTCTGGAAGAGCCTTAGCTAGAAAATGGGACTCAGAATAAAATGTGGATTTATGCTAATATTTACAAACCAAGCAAAAGAAACAGCAAACAAGATCAAAATGGAATGAGTAATAAAGTGGGAAAGAAATTGGGAGATTACTGTATCGTAAGAAACCGGGGGAGAAAAAATTTCAAAATGAAACTCATTAAGACCTGATAGATGGGCAAGAGTCTGAGTTTTCAGTTAAATAAGATGGGCTTGGGCCACCCTATGCCATGCAGTGTGTGTGTGTGTGTGTGTGTGTGTGTGTGTGTATGCGTGTGTGTGCGCTTTGTCCTGGCTGTACATCTGACCCTAACTGCCTGTTGATAAGCACCCTGGGAAGCAACAGTGACAGATCAAGTAGTGAGTCTTCACCACTCACATGGGAGTACTGACTAAGTTCCTGGTTCCTGGTGACTGCCTGGTCCAGCCTGGACCATTGTGAGCACTCTGGGTGTGACCTAGCAGATGGGGGCTGTGTGTGTGTGTGTGTGTGTGTGTGTGTGTATGAGTTTGTGTGTTTCTGTCAAATAATTTTTAAAAAATAAAATTATAAAACAACCAAAGCTGCCAGAGGTGAAAAGATGAAGACATAAAATTAATCATTGGATTTAGCAAAATGAGACTCTTTAAAAAGCTAGTATTAGTGTGAAGTGCATGTTTCAATAAAATAGAATTGGCAGTATAGAAGACTGAGAATAGCCAGATTATTCCAATACACCAGATTTTAAAAATAGTGTTTGTTCATGGATGAAAAAGAATGGGTTGAATGGGAGAGTAGACACAATGGAACTAGGACCACAACAAGGGAAACAGAAGGATTAAAATGACTATTAACTATGGGCCTAAACAGCTGGATGTTAATGGATGCTAATTTCAAAATAAAGGGCAATCACCAAGCTCCAGAAATGAGGAAGAAATGTTAAACATGTATGTACCTGAGCTGGTACCACAGTGGTCAGATGGTATAACGTGGAATTAAGAGGACAAGATATATCTGAACTCTAATTTTAATTCTGCCTCCTACTAGCTGTATGACATTAGGGAGGGATTTTTTTTTTCATCTCTGTACCTCAGTTTTTTTGTCTATAAAATATACATTAGTGGAGTTGATATGAGAAATCATTGAGTTACATAAAAAGTACTGGTGACATTAGCACTGATACATAAAATTAACAAATAATAAAATTATTATTATTATGTGATACATATGAGCCTAAAATTACAATTGAGGTATCTACATAACATATGACTTGGAAAGTCTTCCCATCTCAAAAGTTGTGCCTAAAATACTTTGGCTTCCTTTCTAGGAATTCAAGAAGAAAGTTTGTTCTCTATTCCTAAAGTCTGGACGGGGAAAAACAAGTCTCCCATTATAATCTAAATCTCAGAGCATCATGTGTGAATGTCAGGTTTCAAATCAGTTTGGAGCTGAAACATGGCATGGAGGGGCCTAGCTCCAGCCACTGCAGCCATGGGAACTGAACCAGCAGATGGTAGATCTCAATTTCTCCTCTCTCTCCCTCCCTTCCTCCCCCACCCACTCTATTTTTCTTTGTCTAATTTTTTTTAAAGATTTATTTATTTTATTACAGTCAGATATACAAAGAGGAGGAGAGACAGGAAGATCTTCCATCTGATGATTCACTCCCCAAGTGAGCCGCAACGGGCCGGTGCTGCGCGCCGATCCGAAGCCAGGAACCTGGAACCTCTTCCAGGTCTTCCACGCGGGTGCAGTGTCCCAATGCATTGGGCCGTCCTCAACTGCTTTCCCAGGCCACAAGCAGGGAGCTGGATGGGAAGTGGAGCTGCCGGGTTTTAGAACCAGTGCCCATATGGGATCCCAGGGCATTCAAGGCGAGGACTTTAGCCACTAGGCCACGCTGCTGGGCCCTCTTTGTCTAAATTCTAAAGTGTCTAAATTCTAAACATAAAAGTGACTCAGTTAATTATTATTATAGGGAAAAATTGAGTTGGATTCCAATTTTTTCTGGTACATAATTATAATTCCAGATAAAAATAAAGACTCAAATACAAAATTCTTTAAAGTTGATAGAAGAAAATACTGGGAAATATCTTAATGTCCTCCAAAAATGAGATAGACTTCTACTTGGTATATAACTCAAAGTTATTTGCTAAATATGAGAAGGGCATCAAAAGTTTTTTAAATAGGAAGTATAATTTCTACATAGCACTAAAGGCCAGCAAGCAGAAAGCAATGATAACCAAAATGTTCTAGTGGGACACTGCACAATCCATGCAGCCATTTGATTTTCTCCAGGATAACACAGGATTTAGCCAGATGGGTGCAACAACATTACCAAGAGGCAAGAATTTACCATAGTATGTATATAAGATCAAGAATTGGATAAAGACCAAAAGCAAAAATAAGAGGAGACTGATAGATAAGGGAAAAGCAGTAAATGGTGGAAGGTATCAATGAGATACATAGAACCAGTAACGGAAATATGTACTGAGCCAATCTGACAAAGAAAAGAGAAAAAGTGTAAATATAAATATGCAATTTTAAAATGATAAAATTATATAGCTAAGATATGAATAAGATAATGTAAAAATTTAATCTTCTGAAATTGAAATTCCTAGAAGAAATGAAATGACTGAAAATACAATTTCTTCATCCTTATTTATTGTGTGCTCTTATATGAGGCAAATTAGACTGATTTACATTATAATGTAAAAGCAACTATTGCTTAGAATCTATTATTACAAAGTATTCAAGGAAAAAATAACACAATGCTGCTTTTAGTCCCAATTTAAAGTGCTAACTTTATTCTATTAAAAATATACATGGATCATATTCTTCTTAGGATAAGTTTCTTAATGGAAAAGACTGTTTTTCACATTGGTGTTCTGCCACTCAACACAAAGCCTGTACATATTAATGGCTCATAAATGCTACTGAATAATTTGGAAGATGGAAACAAATACTGAAAAAATAGTGGAAATGAGAAATTCTCCAGATTAGTTCTCAACCACTAGATGTCATCATTTTCCCAAAGTGAGAAGACATTTTAAATCTTTTTCCCAAAATGAATGTTACAGACTCAAACATAGTTCTAGCTTTGCATCACAAGGACAAGAAAGACTGTGACAGCTTTTCAATTTGCTTGCATGTAGAAGCTGTCCTGTAACATCAACAACAGAGAAGATTATAGACAAACATAGAAGCAGGAAGCTAGGTATTCATTTGGTTGAAAATTGGTCCAATGACTAATTCTTTCCATATTGTATTGTCTCCTAAAATTTAACAAACTGTTTCATCCATAAAAAAATACATAATATTCTTACATAATTTTTCAGAGAAGCGTTCTGTGTTGCTCAACATAGTATCAACAAATTTTTTAAAATTCACTCTTTTTGCATCTAAAAAGAAAAGAAACATTTTCTCAGTATCTTTAAGCATAAATTATTAATGATATTGAATTATACAAAATCAGTCATATATTCAGGGAACTATAATTATAATCAATCCAGTAATATTAATCACTACCACTATACATTGGTATAATGGGAAAATACAATTCAATTTACAAGCAAAAATTAAGGCATAGTGTCGACATGGCACACTGTAGCCCTCTTGTAAGATATATCCAACTGAAACGTCAGTTCAAATTCTGGCTGCTGTACTTTGATTCAAATTCCCATTAACACACCTGAAAAGGCAACAGAAGATGTCCAAGTACTTGGGTCCTTGCCACTACATGGAGGACTGGAATGGAGATGCTGTCTATTGGCTTTGGCATGGCACACAACCAGTTATTGCAGCATTTAGGGGGTGGACCAGAGGGTGGAAGCAAGATCTTTCTCTTGCTCTCTACTATTTTTGAATAAATAACTCTTTTTTTAAAATTGATGAATACTAAGAAAGTTTATTAAAATCCTTCTAGTCCCTAAAAGTGTGCAATACTGTAATTTTGATATGATTATCTTGTCTTGGCTTTCCATCAAATCAACAAGAGTTAGTGAAGTATTGGTGTCTTAATTTTCAAATAAAGATAATACACAATAAATATGATTTTTCCTAAGGCCACAGAAAAAATAGAAAACCAAGGATTATAAGCAAGTTCTCTTGGTTCCTGCTCTCTTCCACATCAGCCTATCATTCACAAAAACATTGTTATTCCAGTATAGTACAGAAATAATTAAGTATTTTAGAAAATGTCATTCCTTGATTATATATAATTTCTCGTAATAGTCCAAATATTAGAATGTTTTAAATTCTAAACTTTCTAACGCCATACACCAAGAATGGGACTACAAATGAAAAGGCACATGAGGCAGGATTTGGGATCTCTGACAGATGACTTATCTAAACAGAGCTTTGAAGTTTCTTTTTGACTGCTTTTAACTGCACATCATAAGGTTGGGTAGAAATGCTATGATTGAAAGAATATATAATTAACAGGGAAGCTCAGCAGAAAGATTTGGAAAATTCATTGCATAGCCAGAGGAGAAAAAGGGTGATTGGGCAGGGAGAGTGCACTGGGAAAACTGCTAGCCAAAGAGATTAATTAATACAAGAGTAAGCAGGATTCCTGTGCTCAGCCAGGAAAACACTGACAGAAAAACCCTACAAGCATGTCAGAGATCTTCCAGACTGCCTCTCCCACCCCAGGTCAGGGGCCTGGAGGGCTTCACACCTTCACACGTTTACTGTGGGATTATCCTGAGGATTCATTCTCTGTTCAGCGAGGGAACGGACAGCACACTCTGAGTGCATTGATGCGCCAAGCACGCCTAGATGCAGGTTTTACTTGCATCAGATCTCAGATCCTTCCATCCTGGTTTTAATAGGTTTTTCCGGGGCAACGGTGGCTTCCGCCAAAGTTCCAGAGGAAGGCCTGGGAGAGCAACCAATGTGCTATATGGTTGGAATCCCTGCATGGATCTCTTAAAGGAGTGACATATAGTGAAACCGAAGGAAGTCAGAGCAGGACTGGTACAATGTAGCAGGAACAAAAGGGTTCTTCCTATAATGTGGAACGTTTTCTTAGTCTCTCTGGGAAATCAGCATGAGCTTAGAAAGGCAAGTGTAATGAAAGAGATAAAAAATTTCATAGATTAATCGAGAGAAAAGCAAAAATCTGTTGCGAGGGTTGCCCAGAAAGCCTGCCTGGTAGCTAAAACTGCCTGTGCCCAGTCGTGGGAGTATGGTAAAGACAAACAGCTACCCCAATAGGCTCCAAGTTAGAATGTATTCTCTGTCCTGTAATAGTCACAACCAAGTTGGAGAAAAGGGAGATAAGAGGGCAGGATGTACTCACCACACAAGAAATGCCTTTTTTTTTTTTTTTTACGACTTTTCTTTTATTGGAAAGATAGATCTACAGAGAGAGCATACATAAATATCTTCCATCCACTGGTTCACTCCCCAAATGCAGCAACAGCTGGAGCTGAGCTGAGCCAAAGCCAGAAGCCAGCAGCATCCTCTGAGTCTCCTATATTGCAGGGTGCCAAGGCTTTGGGTCATCCTGCACTGCCTTCCCAGCCCATAAGCATTTGGAGCTAAGTAGGAAGTGGAATAGCTGGAGCATGAACTAGAGCCCATACAGGATACCATGTTGAAGATGGAAGGTTAGCCTACTGAGCCAACTTACACCAGCCCCAAGAAATGCTTTTAACTAAGGACTCTGTGCAAACTTTCCAATGGGCATAAAACCACCAGATCACTTTCTTTGATGACTTTTTTTTCCTTTTAAGAAAACCCTCCTGGCTGCTTTCCCAGAAGTTTCCCATCTGCTCTTTCAATCTCTCTGCTATTTTCAATAAAATTCTTGCTTTAAAAAAACACTTCTTGATTTGTTAATCTGCTTCATACTTCTTCATACATTCCTGGTGGTCAAATCAGCTGTAATGAAACTGTGAGTGAGGCCAAGGTGGAGACTCTAGGAGAGCAGCATGACCAACAGCATGCTGGACACGGTGCTTTAGGATTTCATGTCTGCCCTGCTGGGCATGGGACATACTTGAGGCTGATCATCCCACCATCGTGTCTTGGAAGTATGTAACTTGGATTTTACAGGCTCACAGCTGGAAGAACTTTCCATCAGTCTCAGAAGACATTTTTAACCGTAAGTCAATTTTCCCCTCTATATCTACAGATTTAGATTAACATCTAGAAATTATTAAAATAGAAAATAGGAATACAACTCCATTTTTTCCTGTTTGAATGATTATTGCACTAGCATTGATTAAGCGGTTCTTGTTTCTTCAGTGACCTGTGATCTCTCAAATATGTTTTCCAACTCTTTATCGTTATGCCAAATATTTAAGAAAAGCTCCTATCGAAGGAAGGAGGTTTCTTTTCACCCAGAGTTTTGCAGGCTCACAGGCTGACTGAACAGGTGCCGTTGGTTCAGCCATGCGTTAAAGCTAGAGAGTAGCAATAGTCAAGCACACGGTTCTAGATAATGAAATTCTGAGCATTTTCATGTACTTTTTGTTACATTTTTTCTTCCCCTGTATCGGCTTAGCCTTAACAGACTTTTTATAATCAAAAAACTTAGATTCATGCTGAGAAAAATTTACAAACTTCCATTTTGTCTAAAAATGTGCCACTTACCATCAACTTCAGTCAACTCCTGGATCTTCTCAAATTCTGGCTTAGAAAGGTAAACTCCAAAATTTTGAAGACAATTATTTAGATCTGCATAATCAACAGTTCCATCTTTAATTTTATCAACAGCTTTAATGACATCAGTCAACACTAAAAACAGTAATTTAATAAGTTAAAATAAATACAAGTGACAAATTGAATTTCAGTTATAATATTAAGTTGCTAAAAATAAAAATCACATCAGAAATGTTAGACTAAAGTATGATCAGTGAAATAAGCTCAATATCAGAGTCAAAATATATAGTTCTATTTTACTCTATAGAAATTTCTGTATCTAAGAAAACGCTAAATAAACTGCAGACAATATCACAATTTAAAATATATAAAGCAAAACACTATAACCTTTTCCCCACTTAATACAAGGTAAAATTCTCTAGTAATTTGTTTCTCAGTGGCAGAAACAGACGCAGAAAAATCTCAATCTCAAATTATGAGATAAAGTTTTGTGGCAATATGTGGTTTGGTCCTTGGTAAATTTATCTTATCTTCCCTGAATATAAATAGTATTATTTAGAAATCACTTTCCTGCAGTGGTTTTTCAACTTACTTACTTGTCGAATTCTTTTTTTTAGTGGAAGTTTAAGTTTACTATTATAAAGTAAATTTAAAGTATATAATTGTTAAATTTTAAAAAAATAAGAAAGGGAAGTAGGTGGGAGAGTGTAGTAAATATATTCTTAGAAGTGTATATCTGAAACACAGGAAAAATTACTCCCTTTTCATAAATATAAACATTTTAAAATACATAAAATTTGTTCCTTTTATATAAACAAGCATTTTTAAAGAAATGACTAAATTTCTTTTTGTAACACTTTTTAAAATTTGTACTTTACAAATGTGGGCGGTATTTTCTCCTTTAAGTATAAACAAATTTCTACCACAGTGAAAACACTAAAAGGAAATTATAGGTGGTGGTATTGTGGCACGGTGAATTAATCCATTGCCCGCAATGCCAGCATCCTATTTGAGTGCTGCTTGGAGTCCTTGCTGTTCTACTTCCAGTGAAGGCCCTCAGAAAGCAACAGAAGATGGCCCAACTCCTTGAGCTCCTGCACCTACAGGGGAGAACCTAGATTCCAGATTCCCAGCTTCTGCCTGGCCTAGTCCCAGTTGTTAGGGTCATTTTGGGAGTGAATGACACTCTCTCTTTCCCTCTCAGTGTAACTCTGCCTTTCAAATAAACGTACAGTTAAAAATATATAAATATACAAAATTATTAAAGGGGATGGTGATAAATTAATTTGAATTCATCCAGTTTAATTCCAAATTTTCAAACCAGAGGTACTATATCATTTGAAAGAATGTAAAAACAGCTAGTAGAATTTTGACTCTTCCTAAAATAATAAAAAAAATAATAAATATCTAAAGTGATAGGAATGCCAATTACCCTAATCTTGTCATTACACATTATAAACAGGTATTGAAATGTCACACTGACCCCATAAATAAGCACAATTACAAAGTGGTAATCAAATTTTTAAAATTATGACAATAAAAAATAATTTGAAGGTAAGTAAGAAATGAGAAAACTCACATACACTCTTGAAATAGTGTATGGAAAATGGAATCAAAAGGTAGTTTATTCTGGTCAAAAAAAAAAATTCTTACTTGATCCAGGTGCACCTAAAGAACAATACCCCTGAAAGCTCTCTTGACTAAGCATGAAATTGAGAGAACGATGTACTCTAACTTCTCTAAGCATCAGTGCAGTCTGGTCAAGATCATTACTTTTATCACTAGTACAAGCAAGAAAGGGACTTTGTTAGCTTGCTTCACCCCGACACAGCCTCATTCATTGTGGTCATTTGGGGAGTGCACTAGCAGGTGGAAAATATCTCTTTCTGTATCTTTTTTCTCTCTGTAACTTTGACTTTCAAATAAATCTGTAAATTTTTGGGGGGAAAAAAACTAGAAACAGAACTGCCACATGTGATCCACCAATCCCACTACTACCCAGTAATCAAAAAATCAAAAAATATAGAATCACTGTATCAAACAGATACCTGCTCCTTCTTTTGCACCACAGCACTGTTCAAGTAACCTAAGGTGACTTCTATAAGATATATGGATTAAGAAAATGTAATATACATACATAGTAAAATACTATTTGGCTGTAAAAATAATAATAAAATGTCATTTGCAGCAAAATAGACTGAACTGGAAGACATCAGGTTGAGTGGAATAAGCTAGACCAGAAAGACAACCACATATTCTCCCTCATATGCTAGAAATTTATTTAAACTCTAAACACAGGATGCTGATAATTGGAGACTGGGAGTGGTAGGAGGATTAAAACTATTTGGGGAAAATATAGGAGAAGCTGAGTGTGGCTCGTTAACTGTGACAAATGAACTAATATGTGATTTTCTTAAAACATATTTTTATTGCATTTCATTTTTTTAAATTAATTACATTGCATTATGTGATATATTATTTATGCACTGGGATTCCCCCCGCCCCTCCCCACACCCTCCCCCCATGGCGGATTGCTCCACCTTGTTGCCTTTCCATAGTTCAAATTCAGTTGACATTCCTTCATTGGAGGTATTTACCAAGCATAAAGTCCAGCATTTTAATGTCCTGGTAAGTTCAATGGTTTCTTGGTGAGACCATCTCTGGTCTGAAGGTAGAGCCGGCAGAGTATCATTCCAATCAATTAAAAGCCCCAACATAATATTTCCAACCATTTACAACATTGTGGCATTAATTGACATGGTATTAATTAACCAATATGTTAATAGGAAAATGCAGGTTCTCAACCACAACCTGTGACTTCTTCATAGACATTTCAATTTTGGTTTGTATTGAACCGTGTTCTGTACACCTTAAAATGGCTTAGATTGCTATTCAGCTGTCTCATGCCTATTTTAATTTTAGTCTTAGCAGTTTATAGCATTGAAGCACGTTTTCGCTGAACCTGGCTGTTTTTCAGGTGGTCTAACTCTATAATTCTAACAGGATATATGTCAACAGTTTAGGTGAGCATGTTTAGGAGGGGTGTGCAGAGAAATCTTCCATACCCCAGTGAGGAGTAACTAATCTTTGTGTCCCACCCAGTGAGTTATAAGTGTATCCCCGCTGACCGTTTCCTGTCTGTTTCTAAGCTTTCCTTGTTGTTCTCTGTCTATCTATTCTAGTTTTGTTTGTTTGTTTGTTTGTTTGTTTTGAGGGGTTTCTGGAGCGCTCCTGATGGTTATTACGAGAGGGGGTGGGGACCCAAAATTGGAAGCAGACAAGGACCAGAGAAAGCTCCACTCCCTAGTCCTGAAGGAAGTTTACTGTTCTTCTGTTTCTGCAGACCGCTCAGGGATCCTGGCTGTTGTTCCAATGACCTTGGCTCCTGCAAGGCAGGATTTGGGCTTCTTCCATCCCATGTGGTAGATCCATATGGGGGTGGGTGACCTCAGAGTTCTTGGTCTCCGAAGGCACTCCATTTCCCCGTGGTCTCCTTAGCAGTAGAGATGTAGTCCTCGGTACTCATACTGATAGTCCTTGGCGAGGATCTAGGAGTCTTCAGGTTTGGGATAAAAGCCTCCTCCTGTCCGCCTGCTCCACTCTGGGGACCCCTCCCTGCTCTATGCGCATGACGTCCTGTTAAGAGGTTGTTAGGTTACTCCTGATTCCCCCATTTGCCTTTGTAGTTTTGCTATTGTCTAATGCTAATTCAAGTCTGTTGTCTATGAGTTACCAGTTATGATCCTGATAGGTTATATTTCCTGTCTTCCTCACACCTTCTAGGGTGATGTAAGATTTCTCTGCTCTCCCTCCCCATTTCCAAGTATCATAGGGTCTTATAAGTACATTAGGTTTTACAATTCTTTGATGTAGATCATAAGCAATCTGCCTCATATCATTGGTTACCTCACAATATCTTATTGCATGAGATACAGGCTGTTTGGGGTTGAGATAATATTACTGTTTTTCAGATTGACATCATTTCATAACAGCCACATCGATCACAATAACAACAACAACAACATCAACAACAAATTGGATAGGATAGACTGTGGGATATTATGAGAACTCTTTGTACTCCATTTTATTGCTTTTGCTTTGGAAATTTAAAACTATTCTGAAATTGAATGCTTTATATAAGAGTATTTTTTCCAAAGGTATTGTCAGACTGAATCCCCAGTTCCTGCCAGAGACCGGTACCTACAAATCGAAGGTTTGTGAATATCACAACCAGGTGGTCCTTACCACCCGTACAGCTGCCAGGAGATAACAGAGCAAGAATGCAGCTACTGCATAGTAGCACAGAATTAGGATCTTGACTTGGGTCCACCTTCTTCAGACCCAGCATCTGATGAAGCCCAAGTGCTCTACCTACATCACTCGAGGCCAGTGATCACAGACTAAGCCTCTAGATTTGCCCAACATCAGGCATAATGGACCCAGTGTGGCACATATTACCACCAGTCTCAAGCAGGTGTAGCATGTATCACCAAAACATCAAGGTACCCAATGGTTTAAAAAATATTCTAACACAACAAAGACAAACTGGCACCTCATTCAAGCAAGTCCCTTATAAAAATTACAATTCCAAATCACCCATAAATTCTATCACAGTGTTCATTACTTTTTGATCCCCTCATTTTCATTAGTATTATTGTCCATAGTGAAGCTGCTGTACAGGTAACATTTTTTCCAGTTTGTAAAAACAAGATGACAACTCTATGAGACAATTAAGTTACCTATTCTTATCTCAAAAAAGCAAAAATTTAAAGCTGGCCATTGACTTGCCTGAGAGTCAGAGATTCTAAATATCAGTTCAAAAGCAAGCCTAGTTCTGCTGAGCCTAGTTCTTCTCCAAGCAACAGTTCTTTCCTCCAAATCATCTTAAGTTGAATTTCTTGCCTACAATTATATTAAAGCATACTTGTTCCTTGGAGGCAGTACTCATAAAGTCATCTACCTCACCATCCCTTTTCTATAAAGTTCAGACTACATACCTGCTGTAATTCTTACATAAAAGGTTAAGTTCACATTTTAACACAACTATGAATAAAATTATTTGACCCTTCAGTAACTCATCCTATTATTTATCCTTTATATCCTGTGTTTTGAATCTTCTTAATTTAGATCCATTCATTTCAACAATTAATGAGGATATTTGAGTGGAAAGAATTATGCAAAGCATTAAAAATACAAAACTAAGTGCAGCACAGTCTCTGATTTTTCTGTATCTATTACAGCAAAGAACTGAACTAGGTAATAAGTTCGTAATTGACACAGGGAAAAGTAAAGGTGTCCATACAGAAGAACCATGAGAAAGTTAGGCAATCTTTTCAACATCATTTTAAACCTTACGTGACCATGCTAATTCTGACAGGCATTGTAAGGGCTCAATAACTTTGTTAGCACTTGCTCCATGAATACACAAGGGCATTTCAAAATGCTTGTGATAAAACCAAGCTAAGAGATACTTATATAGAGATTTCAAAATGTGAAATATATACATAATTTTTCCATAATACCTCCAAATTATTCTTCAACAAGCTTACATAATGCACTCATTATGAAAAAAACTATGCATGAACTGTAAATTTTTTGCACCAAAATCAGTTCATCTTTTAATTACAGTTTTCCATGCATACTTTGAAGTTGTCTTGTATTTTGATTCAAATACATGTCCTTTCTTATTTATTTTTAGTTAAAAATTATTCCCAGATTTTGGGGGTTCATTTCTAATGTTACTCCTAAGACATTAGCTTCCCAAAAGGTTACTTCTTTCCTCACTTCAGATGAAATTCTATAGAGATGTTAGTTACTGATAAAACAAATCTTCAATACAAAAACTGCTCCTAGCAACTTAAACTCTACCTTGAATTTAGGCTGGTGACTAGAAAATGCTATAACATCTTGATGCCAACAGATTGCTTTGATTACACTAGCTCGAATTCCTCTACATTTTGAACCAAGTATTTTTTTTTCTTGGATTCTGAGGATATCTGCTTACCAAATACCTCTTCTGTTGGATATTAGGGTGTTATTACCTGAACCTATTTGCTACTTCGCCTATAACCATCCATCCCACCCTAAACACACAGCTACAAGTAATGATAAAGAGCCCAACTGTACCAATCCTAACTGTGAAGGGTGTACTCCTTCCAAGCCAATACTCTAGAATATTCTCTAGAATGGCCATTTTCTGAACGTTCCAAATTGAGAAAAATTACTTAAAATTGATAGTAAGATGCAAAACTATCTAAATTGATCCAAAAGGCCAACATGATCAGTCTCTCACCATCTCTAGTTGCATCTACTGCGTTCTCCTGGGACTCTTCATCTAATAAACGAACTCCTTTTGAAGGCAAAACAGGCTGAAGTTCTCTGGCAGCAGCGTAACCCTCCTGGAAGTCACTCCTAGGTTCACAGACATTTTCTAAATACACAAAGCGGAGAGGAGTCACTAAGCAACACAATTCACACTTTTCCCAAAAGTTTTCAGTAAGTATTCACTTAAACTACATTAAACAGTAAATCCCATCTTTTAAAGGGAAAATAAGCTTCTTATGAGAAAATCAACATAGCTGAGTAGCTTCAGCATAGAAAATAGGAAGGGATGTTTAAGTAGATTCCAAACATTACATGTCTGTTATGGAAGGAACACAAAAAAGGCAGAATATTGGTTGGGAAACCATTGACAAGCCTTGCGGAGCTGAGATTCATGGAATTGATCATTTCCTCTTGAGATAATACTTGACGTACTATAAATAATGTGTTTAAATTATGTAACTGTTAATTAGAACGGTGACAGAATTCCTGCCTACCTGTTTAAATTATGGAATAAGCATTTTCTGAAAAAATAGGTCTGCTACTTTCTAGGAAACTAGAATGAGTAATCACTAAGAAGTTCCTCAGATAAAGGTGGGTGCTCTTAAGGAAGGAAATCCGGAAAGGAACTGCCATTGGTATCACATACATAGCTATGTGTCAGAAGTGGTATTTACCCTGAGCACTGACAAGTCAAATGCCCACATTGAATAACTAATAAAATCTGACCCGTATGTAAGATACTGACCCCAAGTATTAACTGAAGCTTCTTCCTTAGGTGAAACTTGTTTTAGGAGGTTGGAATGCTTTCTGAAAGCTGACTGCTGAAGTTCGGGGATACCAGAAATGCCACTTTCATCCGGAGACTTACTGAGGCTTGCAATATTTTCAGACTTTGAGTCAAGAATTCCAGCCTGCTCTGAAGGCTTTTCTGAGTTTCCACCATCCAATGAATATGGTTCCTGAATTCTTGCATTACTGGTATCAGTTCCACTCAGCAGTTTTCTTTCTTGCCAAACATTTTTTGGTCTTTTAAATTCAGAGCCATCTTTTTCCTCCATTATTTTACTATGATACTTTCTGCGTACTGAAGAGTCAGATGGCTTGGAAGGCAAACTTCTCTTCCTATGGTACGGTAGATTGTGTTCTGTTATATCGAATAACTTTTGTTTTGAAGTGGTTTCATGCAAAGCTGACGCATCTGTAATTGCTAAATAGAAACATATTCAATCAGTTCATTTTATTTTTATCATTTGTAATATATTTCAAAAAGCCCAGGTAATGATTTTACTAAAGCCACTCAAGAAATTTCCAATTGCTTAAACATATAAAGCAAAGTTTAGCAAGTTGAATAAACAGAATTGATTATCAAAAGATTGAACCACTAACCAGGCTAGATATAACCACAAAATACTATATGCCTCAGCTGGAATAGTGCTTAATTAACATAAGCATGGCATAGGAAATTACCAAAATATTATATAGCTATATTGAGACCATGGACAAGTATAGAAAGTGGTATATATGTTGGGAACACACAAAAAGAAGCAGAACTAAATCCTTATTTCTCACAATAGGAAGTTTACTATGTCGAAGTAAAATTTTAAAAATTAAGTAGCAGGGCAGGTGTTTGACATAATAGTTAAAACATTTCTAGGGATGCCCACATCACATGTCAGAATACCTGAACTTGAATTCCAGGTCCATTCCCAACCTTAGCTTCCTAGGAGGGAACTGGTGATGGCTCAAGTACTTGGTACCCTGCCACAGATGTAGGAGGTCCAGACGGAGGTTCTAGCTTAGTCCAGCCTCACCTGTTGCAGGCATTTGGGAAGTGAACCGGTGAATGGGAGGATTCTTTGTTTTCTTTTACATTATATCTGACTGTCTCTCTCATTTTCTGTCGTTTTTTTCTAATAAATTAAATTTTATTTTTAGAAATAAAAAAGCAGCAACATAAACATGTTATAAATATCAGTTAAAAAGCTTAACTATGGAAAAACTTGAAGGATGATCAAGTAAAAAAATTTTTGTAACATATTTCAAGAAACTATAATTTTTTACATTACATTGGTTTATGTTCTTGGGCAAATGATATTTGGACAAATGAAGGGAAGTGCAAGGAGTAGAATGGTGTGTGACAGCAAGAAGGCAAAAGTAATGTGCTTAACGAAGAAAAACTGAATAATAAATAAACTTCAATTTATTCTAATTTTTAAATATCAGAATGTCAGAGAATTGCACAAATTATCATTTAAATATCACCTTCTTCAATATTTTTAAATAATCACTTTTTTGCTTAAAGTTTATGCTGCAATGTTTAAGGGAAAAATAAACAGTATGAGATAGTCACATAATTAATAGATATTTATAAAGTATTTAGAGCATTGCATTAAATCTCTCTCTCCCTGATTTAGAAATTACAGCAAAGAGCAGATAGAAACCTTTTAAAACGACAAATTAAGATTTAATTTGAAAACAATTTTTTATCAACAAATCTTGTTATAGCAAGAGAATCTCACTTACAAACATCCTCATACTGCTGCAGCAGTTCGTTCAAAGTAAATACAACATCTCCAATATCCACCATGTGGTTATCTACAAGGTAAAGAATAGGTTGAAATACTGTATTAATTTTTGAACATGTTTATGACTGCCATGCTTTTCTAATATAAAAAAATCACAAAAGGCCAGATAGCATGGATTTTTAATAACATTCAAAATCATGAATTAATAGTAAACATTGAAACATAAGACCAAGATTACAGTTTTTGTGGAATCATTTGTGCAGTGAGCCAGTAGATAGAAATATTCTCTCATATCTCCATTTCCCTTCCCTGCTCTCCCGTTCTCTCTTCCTTTCTTATCTCTCATTTCCTTTCCCTTCATCGTCTCCCTCTCCCGCTCCTTTTCCCACAACCTAACTACATTTCTCAGCTTTTACCACCACCTTCAACTAATTAATCTTTCTGATACTTCAAAATTTGGTGGCATTTTATCTCTGATAATTCATGCCTGATACTTTCAGTATGAGCAAGTATTACCAGCCTATGTCCAATGTGTTACAGTATTTGCCTCATAGCATTTTAATTTTCAGTTGACTTGATTCTCTCCTCATAAGAATATGAACTCTCTCGGAACAATAAAGGTGTTTTATTCATCTTGTATTAACCTAGCTTGGTTCTAGAAACAGCAAATATTAAATGACAATTTGACTCATTCAATCAATGCACCACTCATTGATTACTCATTGATCAATCTACTGTTAGAGGATATTTCCTGATCAAATATAAATATATAATACAAAAATGCCTGTTACATACACTGTTAATGTTTAAGGCAATCTATATTGTGCTGACAGTAACTGAACATAATATTAATATTTTTGAATGAAAGCTACTTAATAAAATTGAGAATTAAAGAAATTTCGGTTTCTTCCATTGTGAAGCCAATATCATTGATGCAAGAAATTACTTCTCCAGATAAAAGTCTCTAACACCCAATTTTATTCTTAGATTTTTACCAAACACACCAGGATATAATGATTTTTTAACTTCTCATTATTTTTTACACACACTCTCTTCCTATAGATGTCAGTATTCAAGGTCATTTGCAAATAATAATCATTAAGAGTGAAAAAGAAACAAACCATGAATCACCCCATATTGATATTAATGTGATACAGATACATATATGTAATGTTATAACATATAATAAAGACAAATCACTTACTGTCAACATAGGAATATTTTAACACTTCATGAAAAGTTTCAAGGTTTATAGAAATATCCATCCCATCCAAAACATCCATCACTTCATTAGTGCCAACTCGACCATCTCTGATCCTACTAAACGTATTCAAGGCTTTCTGAAATGCTACCAAAAAATAAACAAATTATTATACCATGAAAATCACAGAAGGTTTTCCATTTTCTATTTGGCATTTGAATTTTTCACTTACTTTTCCATTTGATTTCTCTAAAAGCTTCAATGTCTTCACAAAACTCTTCATCCATACTATGTACTGATTTTTTAGAAAAGATTTATTTTTTTTTTAAGATTTATTCATTTTATTACAGCCAGATATACACAGAGGAGAGACAGAGAGGAAGATCTTCCGTCCGATGATTCACTCCCCAAGTGAGCCGCAACAGGCCAGTGCTGTGCCGATCCGATGCCAGGAACCTGGAACCTCTTCCAGGTCTCCTACGCAGGTGCAGTGTCCCAATGCATTGGGCCATCCTCAACTGCCTTCCCAGGCCACAAGCAGGGAGCTGGATGGGAAGTGGAGCTGCCGGGATTAGAACCGGCGCCCATATGGGATCCCGGGGCTTTCAAGGCGAGGACTTTAGCCGCTAGGCCACGCTGCCGGGCCCAAGATTTATTTATTTTTATTGGAAACTCAGAGAGGAGAGACAGAGAGAAAGATCTTCCGTCCACTGTTTGACTCCCCAGGTGCAGCAGGTGCTGAGCTGATCTGAAGCCAGGAGCAAGAAGCTTCCTCTGGGTCTCCCACACAGGTGCAGGGTCCCAAGGCTTTGAGCTGTCCTCGACTGCTTTTCCAGGCCACAAGGAGGGAGTTGGAACGGAAGTGTAGCCTCTTGGACACAAACCAGAGCCCATATAGGATCCAGGCGCATGTAAGGCAAGGACCTTAGCCACTAGGCTACCGTGTCAAAACTTACGTACTAATTTCTTTATCTCAGTGTGTTTCTATGTGGTTTTAAATAATCCAGTGATCATTTCTTTCCATTCACTTTCAGGCATTTAATCAATTTCATCTTCACTTTCTAATATCAAGGAACTATAATGTTCCTTTTGGGGAGTCATATGTTCTTTTTTTTCGAATAATTTATTTTATTGTATTGTTGTTGACGAGTCATATGTTCTTGTTTCTTATATGTCTCCATTTACTTTTAGGCAATTCTGGAAGTATTTGTTGGTTTTCTCCTCTGATGATTTTTATCTTTAAGTTATACCTCAGTGGTTTGGTGGAGTGACTGCTTGTACAGTGACTATGTGCTGGGTGTGGGCAGCTTACTCTGCTCAGTGCTCAAGTGTGGGTGAGTCTGGGGTGACATCCAAATTGGGCGTGGCAAATCTCCTTTTCTGACAGCACAGGAGAGGCAATGACCATGACTGTTAGTGGAATCACAGCCTCACCTCTCTTTCAAGGTGATAAAACCCAAGGATATGCCATGGTAGCTATAATCCCCACCCATGTCCACAGAAATGATCAGGGCAGTTTTACGTGCCTGGAAACACAGCTACACACCACACACTGTCAGCCAGTCACAGAATAACCAGTTTGTGAACCAGACTCCCACTAGCACAGGGTGTGGAAGCTCCCCTCATCCCTGCAAGTCTACCCTGCCCATAAACAACAGAGGCAGAACTAACCACCTCTGAGATTTCCACCTCAGCAGGTTGTGTTGCCATGCGTCCCTTCAGGGCTTGTAGCAGGCCAGGAATGTCTGCATGTTTCACAATCCCAGATAATTGTACTGCCAACTGCCAGGCCTCTGGGCCTGACTCAAAGTCAGAGGGAACATAGATTCATACTTTCAATAGACTCAGCCACTTAATCACATGTGCCTATACAGAGCCGGGCATGCATTGAAGCCACCACAGCAATGTAACCCCCAGCAGGCCTGGGCCACCTTAGAAACAGCTTCTTCCCACTGATCCAGACACCTTGTGAGTGAATGAGAGAAAGTGTATTCTTCCCCGATGAAAAGCTGCCAGAATTATTCCCCACATTCTGGTTCCCGTCCAAACCCAAAGTCCATGTGCTCCAGGAGATGCTGTGCCAGATAACGTCACCATTGATTCTGGCTGCAGTGATCTGCTCCCAACTCAGTCTCAGCTGTCTTCCTCAATCCCCAGTGTGATGTCTCTTACTTGAGAGTCAGCTTATCACTGAACACTGGCTATGCTACACGGTTGACTGTAAGCAGCATTCCTGAGATCTGTCCTTTTCTCCCACAGGCCCTCCACTGTTTTCTTTCGTTTCTTCACTAAAACTTTTTGTCAGTTAGACTTATACAACTGCAGTTCTTCCTTCATTCTTTTCATATACAAAAGCAGCATCCTAAGTTAGTGTAGCGATCCGCTATTCAGCCATCTTGGATCTCTAAAACTTGGATCTCTACTTATGAATGGTTAAACAGAGCCATAGCTTCTATATACTTACACACTGCTTAGATATTTTAAATGAAAAAATACAGTTAATAATTATATGGATTGTTTAGAGGAGAAAAGCAAACTTCTTATTCTTGGTTGTCCTCAAAGCACTTTGGCCATAAACATAAAATAGGCTCAATGCAAAAACTAGGCTTGAAAAACAAATGAGCTTATGGAAGAAAACAAGCGATTCTCACTTGTCATTAAACAAGCAGGCAATACTTAGGAATATAAGCATATATAAAAAGACATGTATAATAAGAATAAATAAAGATGTAAAAATAAACCAAGTAGGCAAAAAGGAACCAGGAAAAACTTAATTCCATGGAAGCTAATTAAAATGCCAAGTAGAAAATGAATAGGAAAGCATGCAAAGCAGTATATTTAGACTGACCTTTGTTGCATGTGGTATTAATAACATTTATTAAACAAATGAATAAACATTAAAGGGTTTTTCTGCCCTACTGCTTGCTCATCTAGGAAAATGAAGGTGGTATAATCACATATCCTTGATTCTAAGAAAATCAATATACTTTGGTTAACTATAAAACTACATAATTCCAGTAACTTGATCTTGCTAATGGAGAAATGAGGAATGCTTTAAATGAGAGCCTGAATACTAGAGAACTCAAATATTTGGAAGTACTGCTTCCATTATTTTTTAAAAGATATGTTAATTCATCTAAAAGACAGACTTACAGAGAGACAGGGAGAGACAGATCCTGCATATGCTGGCTCTTCCCCAAGTGGCTTCAACAGCCAGGGCTGGCCCTGGCTAAACCCAGGAACTTTATCAGGGCTTCCACTTAGGCACCAGGGCCCAAGCACCTGCCCATCTTTTGATGCTTTTCCAAGCACATTAGCAGGGAGCTGGATTGGAAATGGAGTAAACAGAACTAAATCCAGTGCCCATCTGGGAGGCCATCATGGCAGGCAGCAACTTGACTCATTATGCCACAATGCCGGCCCATCTTCCTATCATTAATATGAATACTGCCTTCAATTATCTTTGCTTACAATTTAGATATAATGTAAACAACACCTTTAGAAAAAACACAAATGTATACGTCATTTTTATAGAAAAATGCAAGTGGATTTCCAACAAAGTTAAGATTCTACTGTCAAAGAAGAAAAAGATGTAATTTCAATAAGAAACACTACAGGAATAAAGGAATGGAAGAATAAAACTGGCAGAATTTTTTTTTTAACTAACTAGACTAAAGGATTCCCCCCTGCTAAATATTCTGTGGAGGGAACGAGGAGGGGCAATAAGCAAAATCATGAAGACGTGAGGAAACTGAACATAGACGTTTGGACTAGATTTATTTCATAATAGGAAGAACATCTACATTCTTGAGCAACAGAATGACATTATAAAAATATCATTTTAGGGCCCGGCAATGTGGCCTAGCGGCTAAAGTCCTTGCCTTGAACGCGCCAGGATCCCATATGGGTGCCGGTTCTGGTTCCGGCAGCTCCACTTCCCATCCAGCTCCCTGCTTGTGGCCTGGGAAAGCAGCCAAGGAAGGCCCAGTGCATTGGGACACTGCACCCGTGTGGGAGACCTGCAGGAGCTCCTGGCTCCCGGCTTCAGATCGGCACAGCACCGGCCGCTGTGGCCACTTGGGGAGTGAATCATCGGATTTAAGATCTTCCTCTCTGTATATCTGACTTTGTAATGAAAATAAAAATAAATCTTTAAAAATAAAAATAAAAATATCATTTTAACATAACTACATTTGCTTTTACATGCATGGAAAACCAGGAATTGAAGATAGGAAGAGAATATTGTGAGCGATGATCTAGATTGCTTCATGGCTTTTATGAAAAAAAAGAAAGGAAAAAATTCATGTCTACTTTTTTCTTTTTTTAAATCTATATTCCTGAGAGAGAAAAAAGTAAATTTGAGATTCTTAACAAATAAAAATGTATATAACTGCTCCACTGATATCTACTAACAATATCCTCTCTTTATACTGTTGAAGAATACGTCTTTTACCTGGATCCTGAGAGACCAAAGCAGCTTCATTCACAGCCATAAGAAAATTTGTAAAATCCAGCATTCCATTAACTATTAAAATGGTTCAGAAACAGAAGGAAAAATCTCATCAGCAAACAAAAATAGAAGCTAGAGATATAAATAGAATTAAGATATGATATTACAATACTCTGGTGCCCATACTAGGTTTTGTTTACCACAGCTCTGTATTTTATTCTGAAGTTCAGTAATGTAATACTTCCTGCTTCTTTTTGTGCTTCAGATTCTCTGACTACTTGAGGCATTTGGGGGATCCCATGCAAATTTTAGACTTTTCCTAGTTCTGTGAAGAATTGCATTGTATTTTGATAGACTGTACAAAATCTATACATCTACTACTTCGTGTAGTATGGATATTTAAATAATATTGATTCGTCCAACTGTTTCACAGTTTTCATTATAAAAATCTTTTACAACTTTTGTTAAATTTAGTCCAAGGTATTTTGGGCAGCTGTTATAAATGAGATTACTTCAATTTCCTTTGTTCAAATATTCGCAATCAGTGCACAGAAATTACACTGATTTTGGTATGTTGACTTTGTGTCTAACACATTTGCTGGATTATTTTGTTAGTTCTAATAGTTTTTGTTGAATTGTTTGGGTTTTCAATACTTAAGATCACGTCATCTGTAATTAGTGGCAATTAGTCTCTTTTCTAATTGTAATGCCTTTTGTTTCATTTCCTTGCCTAATTGCTATGGCCAGGACTTTAGACACTATGCCAAACAGAAGTGCTAAAAGCGAATATCCTTGTTGTGTCACAAATCTTACAGAGCCTCCAACAATTCACCCTTCAGTATGTTAGCTACAGCCTTTATATTTACGGCCTTTGCTATATTGAGGCACATTCTTTCTCTACCTAATCTATTCAAAGATTTTCTAATGAAAGGATATTAACATTTGCAAAATGTTTTTTCTGCATTTATTGTGATGGTCATATGGTTTTTGACCTTCAGTCTGTTGATTAAGTATACCATAGCTGTGGTTTCTTGCCTCCCTGGGATGGGGTCAATCTCACTCGATCATGGGGAATATTCTCTCTTATATCCTGCTGGATTCCATTTGTTAGCATTTTATTGAGGATTTTTGCATCTATGCTCATCACTTGAACTGCCCTAAAAATTTTGGCTGTGTCTTTGTCTGGTTCTGATATCAGTATAAAGTGATGGAACACAGAACAGAATGGGTTTGGAAGTATTCTATTCTATTTTACAAAAATATTTGAGAAGAAATTCTTTTTTCTATAATTATTATTTTATGATACAGTTGCATACGCTCTGGGGTTCGCCTTCCCTTCCCCTACTCCCCTCTGTCCCCTACTGACTTACCCTCTAGTATCTTCCGCTGCTGAAGTGCTTCCTGACATTGTAGGCATGGACACTGTAAGAGTGCAGTTGCCTGTTGTCAGTCTATAGTCAACGGTTTCACCAGAAGGAGTCCATCTTTGGTCTGGATGCAGACATGCATACCACACCATGTCTCTACATCTGGACATGTCAGTTGGAGAATTTCTTTTATCTCATTAAATATTTGGTAGAATTCAGCCATCTGAGCCTGGGCTTTCCTCCAGTAGGAGGCTTATTACTGTATTGACCACGACACTTCTTACTGATCTACTCAGTTTTTCTATTTCTTCATGATTCAATCTTGAAGAGGAGTATGTATCTAGGAATTTGTCCATTTTGTCTACTTACAAATTAGTTTGTGTATAGTATTCAAAATGGTCTCTAATGATCCTTTGTATTTCTATGATGTCAACTTAATGTCTCATAAAATGTCTCATGATAATTATTCTTGGGCCCAGTGCTGTAGCATAGTGGATAAAGCTGTCACCTGCAGTGCTAGCATCCCATATAGGTGCTGGTTCGAGTCTGCTTTCCTCTACTTCCAATCCAGCTCCCTGTTCATGGACCAGGAAAGCAGCAGAAGATGGCCCAAGTGTTTGGGCCTCTGCACCCATGTGGGATACCAGGAGGAAGTTCTTGGCTCCTGGCTTTGCAGTGGCCCAGATCTACCCAGCAATTACAGCCATTTGGGGAATAAAATAGTAGATAGAGTAGATAGAAGATCTCTCTCTCTTTGTCTCTCTCTCACTGCCTCTCTCTGTCTCTTTCTCTTTATGTCTGTGCATGTTTAACTGCCTTTCAAGTAAGTCTTCAAAAAATTATTCCTATTAATGGGATACCATGTGATGTTTCTGTTTATGTATACATTGCATAATATCCAGTAAGGGGACATACTCAAACATTGAACATTTCTTATTGGCTATTTATTTTTTATTTATTTTATTGGAATCTGACCTTTTTCCACTTAGTCAGGTACTTGTTGATCTCACTTATCTTTCTGAAAAAACTCACTCCTATTTTTATTATTTTTATATGTTTTAGCTTCTATTGATTTTGCACTGGCCTTTATTACTTTTCCTAAAGTGTCCTAGAAAGGAAGTCCACCCCCACAAGTCTCCCTGTGGACCTAAGGCAGGTCTGGACTCCTAATAGTTACCAGCCTATGGTGGGCACCATAGGATTCTGTGTGGCACTAGAACTCACAATGGAGTTGCCTAGTCCTAGGCTCTTCTGCAACAGCTTGAAAGTTTATCACTTTGTGTTGTGCTGCCTGGGATTGATAAAAGGATGGGGTGGTGGGCAGTGTCATGGCCATTACCACACTGGACCACAACCTCAGCTCACAGACAATGGGTTCAGCACACAGTCAGAGTGAAGGCAAAGAATCAGGTGATGTTATTCAGAATTGGGACACACATCCTTGCACAACACCTAATTGAGTCCAGGGGATCCATCCTTGGGCACAGATTTGAGAGAAGCAGTGATGAAGTGTTGACTTTCATTAACCTAACACTGAGTCTGAGACAGTCTTTTACCTATTTCCTATCCACATGCCCAGCAGATGGAGTCTTTTTCAGGCCCAGCTACCTAAGGTGGAGAGAGGGGTGATGGAGGCAGTCCCTTGGCTATTGGATAAACAGGCCAAGAGCTCTTTCTGACCTAGAAATAGCAGACATGGAACTCAGCCTGGTACTAGATTTCACCACATGGGCCCAATACTGAGTTCTAACTCCAGAACACTCCCACATGAAGGAGGCACATCTCTTCATGAAGTGCTGTTAGGAGTTAGGGGAAGAGTGACATGGGTATCTCTTTCCTTCATGCCACCTTCAATACAACTTTATTAGTATTATGCTAAAATTAGCTACTTGGGTCTCTTATCTGGTGTCCTAGGCCCATGTGAATATAGAAGTGTGCATGAATAGTTGTTCAAATTAATGTTTCTATGGGGAAATAATTACTAGAGGATGTTGTTCAGCTACCAACTTGCTCCACCCTGAATATCTTTTTAGACGATAATTGGATATAGAGGTGGTTTGCTCTGAGAATTATCTGTCCATGCATCTTAACCACTTTTCTATTCCAGGAGTCGGCTTTGTTTTGTTTTAGTTATTTTTTTTTTTAATTTATTTGAAAGGAACAGTGACAGAGAGCAAGGGAGAGATAGAAAGATGGCTTGCATATGCTGATTCAATCCCCAAATGCTTCCAACAGCTAAGGCAGAACCAGGCCAAAGCCAAAACCCAGGCACTCCCTTTGATTCTGCTGGGGGGTGCAGAAGCCCAAGAACTTGGCCATCATCTGCTGCTTTCCCAGGTGATCTGGCAGGGAGCTGGATCAAAACAGATCACCCAGAGCTCAAACCTGTACTCTGATACAGAATGTCAGCATTGCAAGCAGCAGCTTAACCCTCTGCACCACAGCAGCCCCATTATTTATTGGTTCATGTAAGTTGGTCAGTCTTAAAACTAATACCCTAGTAATTATGTAAACCTCAAATGTTTTCAACATTTTAACTTATTTTTTCACTCTAAGATGTTTTCTGATAAAGTTCTAAATTTAGACATAGCTCAATACATCAACCTCTCCCTTTATATTCAACCTTTCTTGCTTGATTTAAAAATATTTTCCTATCTGACATATTCCATACTCGGGTATGTAGGAAAAAATAAAACAAAAATATTTGAAATGAAAAATCTGTAAGACACATTATATTACTGGTTGACATGTAACATCCTGTCACTTCCTTGGAAAACAGAAGAAAACCGTAATAAATGAATTTGTACAGGGGTTCTTCCAAAAGTTCATGGAAATGGAACTAAAAGATAAGTTTATGTTGATACAAAATTATTTAAATACAAGCATAGTTTCTTCACAACATATTTTCCATGAATGTTTTACAAAGCTTTCATATCTACAGTATAGCAACTTCATTTATAATTATATATCCAAGAGGAACTCTAGGACTCTCACACATCACGAAACATGTCACAGTAAACGATGTTCACAGTGGCTGAAATCTGGTAAGAATCCAAGTGCTTATCCATTCACTCTTAGTGATATTATTTCACAAAGATATTATTTCACAAAAGATATTATTTCACAAAGATGTAAGCAAACTAAAAGCAGCATTGCAATAATGTAACTAAATCTTAGCCATATAATATCTACTGAACAAGTCTCAAAAGAGCATGTGCATCCTAACAAACTCTTTACTAGTTTTTAAAACAACTAAAATTTCTAAAACTATCTTAAATTACACTTTTAACAATTAAATTATCTAAAAACAAAATCAATGAATGATACAGTATTCAGAATAATGCTCTCCTATGGTTAGAGGAAGAGAAAATTCAGTTATTCAGCAAAGTTTATGGTTATATTTAAGTTGTCATCAAAGTTCTAGTTTTGATTTTGAGTGGTTAGGCCAAGTATTTATTAAATTATTAAAATACTATTACGTAACTATGTAAAACCAGGCCATTTTTACACTAATGAGGAGAATATATCATGACCCAATCTAGCAACTAATCAATCTAATCACGTATAACTGATGTCAAATTGTCATTTAATCTTATCTTTGACACCCACCTAGATACAGTTTTTGTTCAACACTAGGGAAAACAGTGAGCGTATAAGAAGCGTCAGCAGGAAGTAACAGGAGTGCAACGTCCACTTGAGAAACTCGGTCCAAAGAGAAGGTCTGAAAATGAGGTAGTGACTACAGACAGGAGAGAAAGTCAAACCCCAACCTGTATGACTATGCCATGGCAACCCGTGGAAGGTGGGGGCTCCTTAACTGCCATTGTTACTTTAAGTATGACTTGTCATTTTACAGAACAGTAGGCAGAGGTTCACAGAGAACATTGACTTGTCCAGGATGATCTTGCCGACTGCCTGCTCAACGGCATTTACTTCCTCCTTGCTAAAACCACCCTGATGTTGATGGATGTGCATGTGGTCAGCAATGGAGAACGAATCTTGGTGAGTTTGCACCAGTCAGGATAATGGCACTGCTTCTTCTAAGATCTCTACCCAATACTTGCTTTGAGAGTCATCTGAAGCTTCGGAAAAGCCACGTGGCAGCCCTGGCCAATGGGATTAGCAGGGTCGCTTCCAAGGCAGCTTCTGGGAGAGATTTTCTTTCCTAATAAAAAGCGAGTCCTGGCTCCTGGTTTCAGATTAGCCCAGCTGTAGCCACCACGGCCATGTGGGGAGTGAACCAATGATGAAAGATCCTCTCTCTCTGTCATATGTGTGTGAGTCTTAGCAATTATGACTTTCAAATAACATAAATCTTTAGAAAATGTTTTGGATACATAGTATGATAAAATGATATTTTAATAATATCCCAAATCTTAGTTTTCTAATGCCTTATGATTAGTCTGGAAGGCATAACTTATATTCATATTTTCAGACCCTTCAACTCTATACTTAAAACACAAAACTTACCATCGATATCAGTTGCTTTTAGTGCCTGTCGCATTTCTGAATCATTTATAGAAATCTTTAAGATGGCAAGGATTATTGGCAGATCATTCACATAAATTTTGCCACTTCGAATTTTACTAAAAATTTTGCAGGCTTTATGAAGTGCTGCACATAAAACAAAAGATTAATTAAACAAGCAACTGTTGTATGACCTATCCTTTTTTACTCAAAGAAACAAAAAGCATTACAGAGTGATACGTTTCAAAGGAAAAAAGCTTTCTTGTTGCTGTTTTTGAGGTTCTCTGTTTTAAATTTCAACAACTTGTTCAGGTTTGTCTGGAGCTAGTGACCTCTGAGTCTATCAGTTACCTAAAGAGATCTCAAGAAACTATCAGAAAGCCATGCAAGCATCACAGACACAGGCCTTTGCCCATCTTCCCAGGGAAAGCACTTAGTCCGCAGCTCAAGGTTCTTGCCATTGTGCTTGCACACTAATGTACCTCACTAAACTGTTTGCTCCAAGGGGCAAGATTTTTCATTCTTCAGTTTCCAGTGCCTTATTCAGAATACATTCTCAAAACAATGTTGGGCTCAATTTAATGTGCTGTAACGGATACCATATTTTCAGAAAACAGACAATAGATGACATTGCTAAATACACAATTAACCCCACAAAACAGTACTAGTATTTTAGAAGTTGAATCTGGATTTCAATGAAAACAACAAGCAAAGAGGAAAAAAAAAAGTGGAGATTAATGGAAACAACGTTTTCAAGAAGCTTCCCTGAAAAATAGTATAAAACTAACAAACCTCAGATCCCATGATATCCAAAGAAAATCAAAAACAAATAAAGAGTGAAGGAATTTACCCATGGAAAGAAAACTTTTCCAATGTGATAAAGGGGAATGTGTAGATTTACCAAAAAAAAAAAAAGAATCCACTGTCAAGTGTGTAGGTAGGAAGAGCACACGGTTCAGGAATATTCCGATCAACAGTTTTATTAATTCTCAATAAAGCAAGATTTTGAAAAGATCTTAGCACTTCCATGTTCACTGCTGCACAATTCAGAATACTCAAACTGTGGATACAACCTGACTGTCCAACAATAGATGCAAAGATCTTATTAAAGCATGCTTTATGCAAATGTCGAATTACTGTTCAGCCTCTAAAATAAGATAACTCTGGGGTGAGTGCTGGGGTGAATGCAGATTAAGCCATTTTGGGGACAGCTGCATCTCACACAGAGTACCAGTTCAAACCCCAGCTACTCCACTGTTGATCCAGACTCGGGCTAATGTGTCTGGGAAGGCAACAGATAATGAGTAAGAGGAGCATTTTGGCCCCTGCTGCTCAGCTAAGAGTCCCTAGCTCCTGGCGTTAGCCTGCCCCATCTTGGCTCTTGCAGCATCTGCAAGTGTAGATGCAAGATCTCCTTCTGCCTCTGTTTTTCTACCTTTCAAATAAATAATTTGTTAAAATGGAAGAGAATCCTGTATTATGAGGCAACATGGATAAATCTGGAAGACATTATAATAAGTAGAATAAGTCAATCACAGGACACTCTATTATTCCAATTACCTGAGGTATTTGAAACAGTCAGAACTTACAAAAAAAGAATAGAATTGTGGCCTGAAAGAGCTTCAAGGAAAAGTGAGCAGGGGATTGCTGATCTATGGGCGTAAATGTTCAGTTACACAAGATGAATGAGCTCTAAAAATCTGCTATGCAATATTGTGCTTATAGATAATAATACCACAGTAGATGCTTAAAAATGCTTCAAGAGGAATGATCACATGTTAAGTATTCTTACCACAATGAAACTTATTGAATGAAGGAGAAAATGTTCACTTTCATCTGTTTCAGAAAAGCTAATAGTTATTAAATAAAAATTTTAAAAGAATACGTGATAGGATTGAGGGTTTAAGAAGAGTAATGGAATGGGCACTGAAGAAAACATGAAAGAGACCTGTGCAAACCTAGTGGGATGCCAACCAAGGGCAGCTGAGGTTTAAGATGACAGTGGCAACAAAGGGGGAGATCAAAGGAATAACAATTGAAGCGAAAGGAAATGAGAATATAAAAGACTGTGAGTAGAAAACAAGATATCAAAGCTTGAGATTTCAACATGATAGCATTGTTCAATAGGTGGCCATGAATGTTGGTTAGAAAAACAAAAGTAAAATAACTGATTTTAAAAAGCGTGAAGTTAGAGTAGTATATTAATCATTCACTTGAACAACAAGATAGGTAATGTGATTACTGCAGCTAACATAGAACGGGAATATATGCCAAATTACTCCATTAATATAAATAGACATCTAAGATTTAGGAATCACAATGAGTAAAGCCTTCATATTTAGGTACAAAAGAGAAATTCTAGTGAAACCAATAATTAAGACTTTGTCCACTGAATATAACACCTAGTCATTTTTTTCAAAAACTACATTTAACTAAAAGAATACATATATACATTCCTGATCTTACTGATTAAGCAGAATATATATATAACATATATAAATTTGTAATGCATTATATGACACATATTTAAATAATATATATTTTATATTATATAAAATCATATAAAAGTATATAATATATTTATTGTGTAATTTATAATTATCTAATAAGATATTATATCTAAAAAATATATTGAATATATTGTGTACTGCATATAAATGTATATTTATATTATGCTTTATATAATATATTATTATTAAGATATAATAAATGTGTTGCATATAATAAAATTATATAGTATAAATTTATATAATATATAGTAAATAAATATAAATTAAACTTCCTACTTTCACTGCCTCATAGGCTGCAACATTTGTCATATTACATAATAGTGGCTAACACCATAAGCCACAGGGAGTATAAAAGGTAGTACTAATTGCTGAAACAGTTTCTGAAAAAGCATATAACCAGGAAGTTATTTAAAACATTACAAAGTCTCTTATTACCATTTATTTCTTGTGAGTGTAAGTATACTTGGGACATATTATCATACAATGTCAGGTAGAGATTAGAAACAATTTCCTTCTCCCTGTCAAAGAAACAACCACATTAAAAAAGCAGCAAACAAAGTATAGAAAACTCCACTTAAAATTTTAACAAATCTACCAATAGCCCAATATTTACATACAACTTTCTTGAAAAAGTATCCAAACAATCAAGAGGTATTTCCATTCTCATCATGCCCTTCCCACCTTGTTCTGCCCAGCAATCTCTCTCTGATACAGTCTAACCTAGGGCATAAATAATGCCTCTGACCCATTATGCTGTGGCTGTGGTCCAATTTTTCCTGCTCTTCTTCCATGTCACAAGAGCATGTTTGTATTTAAACAGCCACAGAATCCCAAATTCCACCACCTTTAGGTAAAATTGTTTGGAAAAGATGATTCATCTAATATTGTAGCACACAGACAACTGAAATAACTTAATATTAGTGCTGGAAAAAATCTGAATAGTCCATGTAGTACACGATTTTTATAAAGACGTGCAAAGCAAAGCTTAGAAATGTACAGTGAAGTTTGCAAGTGCCTAAGCCAGCATGGAGCTCAATCAGGACTCGTCTGTTCTCCAGGTCCACAGAGAGTGCTCCTGCCACTACCCTAGCCTTACCAATTCTTAGTCTTCACAACCTAGTTGGCATTTTTTATGTGAGAGGTGTATGATTCCAAAAAGAAAAAAAAAAACCAAGCATGAGCTTCAAGCAATAGAATATGATCATTTAAATACCCCCAAATTGAGGAAGATCTATGACTGGGTAATGACGTCCTGCAAACGCTGGGTCGATCTGGCGATTTGTACAAAGAGGTTTTTTTTCTAGTCATCTTTTCTGTTGACAGCTTCAGAGAAGGAGAGGAAGTCTAGGGCCAAATGCAACAATGTTGATGCCTGAGATCATATTGGTAATCCAGGTTTCTTAGCTATTGAACTGCTTAAAGTATAATTAATTGTAGTTCAGCTCCTTAGGTAGCCATGGTTCTGATGTAAAATCATTTCTTATAACTAACGTAACTGTATATACCAAAATTTTAATAAATTCTATAATTTTTTGCATTGCCTTGCTTTTCCTAAGTATATAATTAATTACTTATTATTTTGTCAATATAAGGTAATAGATTTTACAGAGTAGGGAAAACCTGTGGTACGGTGAAAACAAGATGACTGGACCACCAGGCTCTACACTACTTAAGCAGATGTTGATTATATGCACAAAACAATTATTTAAATTATATAGGTAATTTTGCTTTGAATCATCCTTATGACTGAATAAATTATTCACTTAACACTGCATGTATTCGCATTATGCAAGAGAGGCAAATGGGTCAAGAACCACTTGAGACATGAGGACACTAATTACAAATTATTCCATTTTACACTAAACTTGTAATCTTAAGTTTTTAAGTATGAACAGAAAATGAAGAGAAAACTGGTACAGAGAGTCCACATAAAGTGAAAATCTCCAAAAGTCAGTGTTCTCAGCAAAGTGACCTGGGCAAGGAGGTACAACTTACCGCTAGACAAGAAGCATGCAGAGTAAAGTCTTCTGGTGTCTTGGTTCCAGGCTGAAGAGCGAGCGAGTGGCAGAAAATAAAGACTACTTCTCTTGATTAGTTATAACTATAACTCTATGCAAATGCATCAGATTTTTTAGTTAAAACCTGTGATAAATATGTGGTTCAGAAAAAAACAGAAACAAAACAAAACCCTTTAAAGTGTTCTTACATTTGTAGTGCTTTTCAGGAACATAGCAAAAGCAAATGCAAATTCTCCTAAACAGAAAATTCTTCCAAAAGATGATACACAAACTAGGAGAGTCCATTCAATTTCAACCAATTATAAAAGAAAGTGTAAGCAAAACATAAAATATCCAAACAACAAATAAACACGAATAAGAATCAGAACAACAAATAGCACATGCTGACTGCCACAGACTTCATACACAGGGTTTATAAGACATCAATCTTAAAACAACCATGGAACATGAGTAAATAAAATACCATACGGTGGTCTTTAAGAAGTGTCAAATAAATCTTCTAGAAGTAAAAACTATAACCCCTAAAATTAAAACCTCAGTGGAGGCCTCGGCCTCTGGCTTTGGATCAGCTCAGGTCCGGCTATTGAAGCCACTTGGGAAGTGAACCAGTGGACGGAAGATCTTTCCATCTCTCCTTTCCTCTGTAAATCTAACTTTCCAATAAAAATTAAAACATTTTTGAAAACTCAATGCACAGGCTAAGCTGCAGATTAAGTGAAATAAGCCAAGCATGGAAAGATAATTAACACATGATCGTACTCATTTGTTAAGCCTAAAAATTAGATGATCTTATAGAAATGTAAAGTATACAAGCAGTTACCAGAAATTGCAAAAGGAACTATGGAGGCAAGATGAGCAGAAACTTCACTGATGTGTACTAAATTATAAAAACAAAAATTCTGGGCTCTATTGTGCAATAGGCTGACTATACATAATATACTGCATATTTCACTTAAAAAAAATTTGGTTTGGGGCGTGGTAGCCTAGTGGCTAAAGTCCGTGCTTTGCAGGTACTAGGAATCCATATGGGTGCCGGTTCTAATTCTGGCAGTCCCACTTCCCATCCAGCTCCCTGCTTGTGGCCTGGGAAAGCAGTCAAGGATGGCCCAAAGCCTGGGGACTCTGCACTCGCGTGGGAGACCCCAATGAGGCTCTGGGCTCCTGGCTTTGAACCGGCACAGCTCTGGTTATTGCGGCCAATGGGGGAGTGAGTGAATGGATCGAGGATCTTCCTCTCTGTCTCTTTTCTCTGTATTTCTGACTTTCCAATAAAAAAATAAATTTTTAGAAATTATTTTAAAAAACTAGAAGACTGAATTTTGCATATTTTCACTATAAAAATATTAAATGCTTCAAAGAATTTAAATATTTACACTCTGATTAGATATCACACTGTAACAAAACACCACATGGTACCACAACAATATGTACAATGTCATTATATATGTTAACATTTAAATATATACACAGAAACAAAAGGAAATATACATGTCAATGTGTTGTAGTGACTGTACTAGCCTGAATGGTTGGCTCCACAAAAGTGTATGATCATATCCTGATCTCTGGAATCCATGAATATACCCTCTCTTAGGAAACAATACATAAGAATGGTCCACCTCTTTTCTCACTAGCTGGAGGAACCCCTTCTCATGTTCAATCTGATCACCTCATAGGACAGCTCATAAAGACAGGCAGGACAACTGCTCTGTTTCTTCCTTTATTGACCACTTCCTAATAATGGCTTAGCTAATCTGTAATCAAGGTAAAGATTCCTAGCTGAGTTAAGCAATAATAGGTTATTTATAAGAAAAAGGAAAAAGGAGATTTTAGATAAAGACACAGAAGCCATGGGAAAACAGAGGCGAAAGTTGGAGTCACACTGCCACAACCCAGAAGCACAGACACCATTAAACAGTAAAAACAAATGTCAACAGAATACAACAGAAAGGAAAATGTACATGTGTTGATTTAATGAAAAAAGGATAAATTTTCAAAATCTGAGAATATTATTTGTTCTCTTTTTTTTAACAAAAAAAAAAGATGAGAAGGATAATGAGGGGAAAAGAATGATTAGTAGTATTTAAGATTGTAATCTTCCAGTATTTGAACTAAAATAGATAGGAATGCCTGAAAGCTAAGGACAACTTGCAAAGCTGAAGGGTAAGATCCCAAGGTTTTATTTACCTCAGTTCTTTTTTTATGCAGTTGTACTTGTAAACTTTTCTTTCTCCTGATTTTATTTTCTCCCAGAAAATCAGAGAATTTTTCTTCCTCATGTAGGTATACTGATGTTTCATTCCTAAATTGTACAGAAATTCAAATAACTCTTGAACTGTTTTTCTTGATTTTTCTTCTTTTCAACTTCTAATTATGGAAACTTTCAGACACATACAAAAGTAGATAGAACAATATTCACATGGTCTCACTCCTCAGCTTCAATAGCAATGGGTCCTATTCAACCTGTATCTATATCCCTACATCCATCCTTTACTGTTTTGAAGTAAATTCCTACACATTTTAATACAAAAAGGTTTAAATACAAATCTCAGAGAAGTGTCTCTTTTTTTAACTCAGAAATACCACTAACAACTAAATATTTATCAATATCACCAAATGGACAATGCTGTTTTGCATTTGTCTCATCAAGCCCGTAAAATCTTTAACATCATCAGGACTCAACCAGGTCCTCACATCACAGTTGGTTATGTCCTTTAAATCTCTTTTCATGGGGTGAGTGTGGTGACTTAATAAGCTTATCTTCTACCTGCAAGTACCAGCATCCCATATGGGTGCTGGCTTGTGTCTGGCTGTCCCACTTCCAATCCAGCTCCCTGATTATGGCCTGGACAAGTCAAGGCTACATCCATGTGGAAGGCCTGCAAGAGGCTCCTGGCTCCTGGCTTTCAGACCACCTCAGCTCCTGCCACTCTAGCCACTTGGGGAGTGAATCAGCAGATGAAAGATCTTTCTCTGTCTTTCCTAATCTCTGTAAATCTTTCAAATAAAAAATAAATCTTTAAAAAAAGATTGTAATCAATAAGTTGTCCTTCTGTGTCTTTTCTTTTTAACACTAGTGCTAATACCAGGCCATCTGGCCTGTAGATGTTTGTCTAGGTTTTGCTAACCATATTATCATAAATAGATTCTAAAGATTGGTTGGTACTAATGTCCTGTTTTTCTGGGGAGGTGAGAACTAAAATCAATATATAGGTGGTGATACACTTCCATCAGAAAGCATATTATACCTGACTTGTACAAGTCTTGGATTAGTATCTCCTTATATAGCAATTAGATCCAATAAATCAATAGGGACTAAAAACAGCTTGTAAGTCTATTTTTTTCTTCTTCTGCAATGTGCTAGAAATTTCTAAAGCAAGAGAAACTTCTATTCATCCATGATTTGATTACCTAGTGGTATTAAAGAAAAGCAAGGCAACCATTCTGCTTGCTCCTTTATATATCACTTCTCATAACAGTAACAAGGCAATTTTGATATCATTTTGAAAACACAGATTTACATATATTTGCTGCAGTTTAATGCCCTGCAGTTAATATTCTCAACGGTGCTCTAATCACTTCATCTCTCACAGGAGGCTGAGAGCCTTTCAAGGAGGCCCTGAGGACTTATGTGCAGTCCCAGGGGCAGTCTTATTAGTCTCTGTACCTGAAAGCTAAGGTGTTCCACCTCACTTGCACAATTCCTCTTCCAGATCTGAAATTCATAATTTCTACAAAGACACTTTTAACAGCACATGATATTCTTAAGATTAAAGTACACTTCAACTTTAAATTTCTGAAAAGGCACTAAAAACTGAACTGTTCTTAATTATTATCCTGCATTCCTACTGTTTAGTTTTCTCTGTCTTTTTCCCTTTTTCTTATTGCAGCTAAGAATTCCATAATATAAACATCCCATAGATTATACAATTGTGAGATCACCAGATAGCCTGAAATGAATTTGAAGAATTGTAAATTGCACACATTTCCTAAAATCATCTAAAATAGGCCTAAACTTCAAGAAAAAACCTTAAAACGATTTTTGTGCTCCTAGAACCCTGGAGACTAGGAATGATTCTGAGATGAGCTAGATTCTAAACCTGCATTTAGATTGATATCATCAGGATAATCTAAAACATACTGATACTTTTCCCCACTCCAAACACTGACATTTAATTGTGGGTATGGCCATCTAACAAACAGAAGACGAAGATATTCAGATAATTTTAATGTGCAGAAAAACTGAATCACTATGGAAATGCCATAGGCTTGAATTCATACAAACTGGGATATAATTCGGTGTTTGCAATTTCTAATTTGTATCTAAAACTTAAATTTCCGTAGCAGAGGTGCTCCCTTTTAAAGCAATCTGGTATTTAAGGACTGCTTGGGTGATACACAGAACAATAACTCAATTATAAGCACCTATAACACTTTTAGGTAAACTAAGATGTAAGCAAAGCTATTGAGTGAGGGAAATTTATATAACACATACCTCACCCTTTTGATACCCCATCCCTTTAAACTCAATGCCTCAAAAGCCTACTCTGGGACTTCCTTACCTCTTTCATAGTCCCTTCCAGGTTATTTTATGATTAGTGCCCTCTGCAGTCTTCCAGGCACAAAGAAAATGACTCAACTATTCCGACTACAATCCATGGTCTAAAAAATGCTTTCTAGTAAGAGTCAGTATAGGGCCCAGCACCATGGCTCAACTGGTAAATCCTCCCCCTTCAAGCACTGAGATCCTATATGGGCACAGTTCATGTCCCAGCTGTTCCATTTCCCATCCAGCTCCCTGCTTGTGGCCTGAGAAAGCAGCAGAGGGTGATCCAAAGCATTGAAATGCTGCAGCCATGTGGGAGACCTGGAAGAAGCACCTGGATCCTGGCTTTAGATCGGCTCACTCTGACCATGTGACCACGAGGGCAGTGAACCAGCAGACAGAACATCTTTGTCTCTGTCTCTCCTTCTCTCTGTAAATCTGACTTTCCAACAAAATAAATCCTTTTTTAAAAAAAAAAAAGTCAGTATAAAAACACAGTGAGAGAAGCAAAAATATAAGTTATATGAAAAGCACTCTAAAGTCTTTAATAGCAGTGACCTCCTGCGTTGACTATAAGAGTCATTAATAGGCAAGAATCAAGACCCTACTTTATCTCTCCGTAAGTCTCTACTAAACTTAATCTTTCTCTGTCTGATACAATCATGATTTCCTTCTACTATCTGATTTTCTAGTTTTCAGTTTTCATCTTTCTAGGTAACAAGCTGATTGTGGTCTTTCTAGGAATAACTGCCTTTTTGTCATCTAGCAAAGAGGAATAGGGGTGAGATCATTAGTTTAAATAAAATAGAAACAAAAACTTATGTCATGTAGAGATTTTGGTTTAAGTGCCTCTCCAATCACAGTGTGCAGGTAATTCCCACACTCACCATTTCACAAAACCAGCATTTAGCTGGGGAAAAAAAAAGTAAAGTGAGATGAGTCCTAAGGCTTTCTTTCTGATAAATATTTTTCTTTCTCTGTCAGTTAATTTATTCTCTTTTTTGAAAGTCAGAGTTACAGAGAAAGACAGAGAGACAAAGTGAAAGATCTCCAGACAGCCACAACGGCCAGGCAGGCCCAGAGCTAGGATCCAGGAGCGTCTTCTGGTCTCCCATGTAGGTGACAGGGACACATGCACTTAGGCCATCTTCTGCTGTTTTCCCCAAGTAATTAACAAGAAGCTGAAATAAAAACACAGCAGCTGGCACATGAACCAACACTCATATCACAAGCAATGCCTTTACCTGCTATACTACAACATCAGCCCCTAGATATGGTTTTAAATTTTCACTTCTTTGAGAAGTAAAGAGATAGTCACAGAAAGACAGAGAGTACCCGAACACTGATTCACTCCTCAGATGCCAGCAATGCACAGGGCAGGGCCAGGCCAGAAGCCAGGAGCCAGGGACTCCAATCAGCTCTCCCATGTAGGTAACAGGGATTCACCTGTTGGAAGCATCACCTGTTGCCTCCCAAGCTGCACATTAGCAGGAAGCTGGATCTGGAAACATGGATAGAACAGAAACTCCAGCACTCTAACACGGGATGCAAGCATCTCAACCAGCGACTTACAACTGGTCCAAAAACACACACCAATATTGACAGTATGAAGCATTTCTCCTAGGTATGTATGAAATGCTAGTGCTGCTTCTTTAACGAACGAAAGGGAATGCTCAAGGTGGCACACAAACTACCAAGGATACAAAGAGTTCAATGCAACGGAAAGTATAAGACCAAGTCCAAAGGGAACCTTTTTGTGTCCTTTCTGAAACCTCTCTTGAACAAACTGACAAAAATATGGACAATTACTCTGCTCTAACTAGTATTCTATATAGCTCATAGGCTTCCATGTGGCTAAAAGAAAAGTGAGAAAACAATAAGAAAGGTTATTTAGGCGTTAAAGCCATTCTTCTGAAAGAATGGCAATAAACAGGCATGATCTCATATACCTATACACATCTTATTACATTATGAGACACATAGGTTACATTTTGGCCTCTTAAACTTACAGAAATATAACGCAATAAAAAAGATTCAGAGTTTTTAACTTACTGCTTTTCATGTTCTGGGCTCCAACCTCTAGTTTCAGGTAAAATCTTCTCTGCCGTTTCAGAAAATGTTATGTATTTTTTTCTGTCAATACTTGTTGATGGCAAGTTGGTTGCAGGAGAATGAGAATTATTATCAGATAATTCAACATTTTCTTCTGTCTGGAGAAAAATCAAGAGATACAATCAGTCATGTTCTGTTCACAAATACATTTTAAACATATTTTATTCTGAGTCAAATAATTCCTTTTAGAACAATATTCTTTCTGAAACATCAAGGGAATTTCACTGGAAAGGACTTTACTAGTTAGAATAGTGCCACACCAGATAAATTAGTACATATTGTATCTCTGGTTTTCCATAGTCTATTACGCAATTATAAAGCATACAGAACTCATAAATACAGCTAACACTTACTGAATCTAGTTCACAAAACATCATGTTGAAAAGTTTACCATACACATTTAAAAGTAACACTCTTTTATAAAATCACATGTTAGTTTTTCAAAAATTAACTATTTTAAATACAAACCAAAGGCATGATTCATGAAAGAATGAATTAACAAGCTAGACTCCATGAAAATTTGAAACTGCCCTATGAAAAATGCCATCAAGATAATAAAAGGAAAAAACTACACACTACAACAAAACTACATATCTGAAAAAATGCTATCCAAAATATACAGAGGGCTTTTACAACAATAAGAAAAGCAATGACCCATTGAAACAAACAAAAAAAAATCTGAGCAGGTACCTTACCAAGAAGCACAGATAGCAAAATCAGGCATTAGGAAATCTCAAATTAAAACATATCACTAAAACAGTCATGAAAAATCAGTAAGACAAATAAATGGAAAAGATATCCTTTATTCATGGATTGCAACAAAAACAAACAACAAAAATCCAATGCACCAACCCCAAATGATGACAAGCATATGGAGAACAAAGCATGCTGTCAGGAATGAAAGATGGTGTAGCCGCTCTGGAAGAGAGTCAGGCCATTTCTGATAATGCTAAACATACTCTCATCACACAATTCAGCAACCTTATGTCCACACAAAACTTTGCACATAAATGTGTGTAAAACCTTTACTTTAATAAAAGCTTGGAAGCCACCAAGATGTCTTCAGTGGGTAAGTGAATAAATAAGCGGTGGTATGTCTAGATAGTGAAATAATATTCATGTTAAAATGAGTGAGTTATTAAGCCATAAATGCAGAGGACTTTAAAAGGCCTATCACTACATTAAAATGTCAACCTGAAAGGCTATACATATAATGCAAGAATAATTCCAACTACACAACATTCTGGAAAAGAAAAAACCACAGAGACAACTAAAAGATCAGTGATTTCCAGGGATTGCTGGAAACAAGAGAAAAATACAGAAGAAAGGGTTTTTAGGGCAATAAAACTATCCTGTAAGATATATACCATACATTTACACAAACTCAAAGAATGCACAACACCAAAAGAGAACTCTCATGTAGACAACACATTTTGATTCATAATAATGTGACAACGTATGTTCACACTAGTTCAGGATACTAATGATGGGAGGGAGGCTGTGCACGCATGGGAGCAAGGAGTTCATGGGAACTTTTGTACATTCTACTAAATATTGCTAGGGAATTAATGCTTCTATTTAGAAAATCTTTTCTAAAAGAAGTGTACTGCTTCTAAATACACACAACATACCCAAAAATGAGCTACAGCATTGTAACAATGTTTAGAAAAAGAGCTATGAAGTTAATTGTGTAGCACCATTGAACAGTATTTAGATCAAAAATATATTAATTTTTAACCCTTGAGCCCTTGAACTCAACAATTCCCCCTATTACATAGGTAATTTATAAAGTAGATTATCAAGAAACTTTAGAAATAATATTTTCACCAAAGATGAAAATTATGAGTGTTTCAGCGACTTTCAGAATCCACATACATTTCTTTTAAAACTTCGGCACACATTTAACAACCTGTTTCAAAAAGATAACCTGGGACCCAGCGCAGTGGGCTAAGCCTCCACCTCACAGCACCAGCATCCCATATGGGTGCCATGTTCATGTCCTGGCTGCTCCATTTCCCATTCAGCTCCCTGCCTGTGCCTAAGAAACCAGTGGAGGATGGTCCAAGTTCTTGGAACCCTGCATCTGCTTGGGAGACCCTGAAGAAGCTCCTGGCATTAGATTGGCTCAGCTTCAGCCACTGTACCCTTTCAGGGGGTGAACCTGCAGACAGAAGGACAAAGAAGAAAAAGAAGAAGGAGGAAGGGGAGAAGAGGAAGAAACACAGGAAAAAGAGAAAGAGAAAGGAGGAGGAGGAGAAAACCTGATTTGCTGATTTGATGAGATGTGTATTACAACTGAAGACAGGATACATGAAGAGCCAGGGAAAATAACCAAATAGAAACTAGGAATAGAAAAAAAGGGCAAGTGGGAGGTTTAAAATACAGAGGAGCACAAAAATCTGGTACCAGGGCATGCATTTGGCTTAGCAGTTGAGATAGTTGCTAAAACACTTGCAATCTCATATTGGAGTGCCTGGGTTCAATTTCAGGCTGTGGCTCTCTACCCCCATTTCCTACTAACATAGGCCCTTGGATAGCTCAAGTCATTGGGTCTCTGCCACCCATGTGCGATACCTGGATTGAGTTCCTGTCTCTGACTTCACCTCAGCCCATCTCAGTCCCAATTCTTGTAGACATCTGGGGAGTGACTCAGCAGGTGGGAGTTCTACCTGCCTATTTCTATACTTATGTCTACTGAACAAATACTAAAACAAAAACCTGTCATCAAAAGCATTGTGAACAGAGATAGCCAAATAATTCAAAGAAGACAACCAAGAAAAGAAAGAAGAAAATATCTGACATTGTGATTAAAGGTGAGGAATAAACCTGTGAGAGAGAAACCATGTAACCTAAGGAAAATTAACTAGTATGAAATTTTAACATGAATGTTTTTAAGAATTCATCTTCAGCTGCCAGTGTTTTGGTATAGTGGATTAAGCTGCCACCTCCAACACAGGCATCCCATATGAGTGCCAGTGCAAGCCCCAGCTGCTCAACTTCCAATCCAGTTCCTTGCTAATACATCTGGGAAAACATTGCAAAATGGTCCAAGGATTTGGAAACACCCGCATGACAGACTGATGAAGTTCCTAGCTACTAGCTTCAGCCAGGGCCTGCTGCAACTGCTTCAGCCATCTGTGGACTGTGTGTGTGTGTGTGTAACTGCTCTTCAAATTAAATAAAAAAGCCCTTATCAAAAATAGTAATTCATCTTTAAAATTGGTTTAAGTAAAAACCTGAAAAAATACTAGTGGTAAAAAGAGCAATCTTTGAATCTATATAGATTTATATCATGGTACTTCAAGAGTTTGTGAAAAACATAATGTACCTCTCATAAAATTTGAACTTTTAGTCTCCTAAACTTACCCAGGGACCTACTCCCCACTAAAATACTCTCATTATATATCACAAAAAATTCTTTATGCAGTATTTCAGGGGTTTCTAGACTAACAGCCTACCGCCTGGCCACTAAAAGAGTTCAGAAGTCATCTCACTTATTAGGCAGGTTCCTTATGACTGCATTACTCTACAAACTGACTCCCTTCTCACAGGTATGATATAATCCAAAATAATAAAAAAAAGTGAGTATTTAAAGCCTATTTTTTAATAAATACCTGGTAGAATAAGTGCAGTTTATCTTCCATCTTTCTGTTTAGAGGCAAATTTGGCCTTTGAGGAATCAAAGACCTTGATGAATAGCATGAATAAGCAACAGGATGACACGATTTCCTACCACACAAAAAAAAAAAAAAGGGAAAATCAGGCCATGTTTAGAAGAGTTAAGTAATTTTACTTACTTACCTGACATTCTCTCTGTAATGTAACACTTTAATAAACTTTAGCAACACAACTACTGGGTTAAAGCAAAAACAAACAGTAGATCATAAATCACAGGAAATCATCCAGACCCTTAACTTTACTTTTTGTGGTATAAGAAGCAGAAAAAATGCAATTTCAAATCATATAAAAGGAAAAATTAAACATTTATTCAAATAAACACTAAAAGCAGAGCTGCTGGAACAAGTCATTCTCATGTGACTGAATGCTCACTGCATGCTGAACGTCACAATACTCTGACATGAGCTATTTTTATTCTTTGTAACAAGCCTTTAAGGAATCATCACTGTCTCTGTTAGATGAGCAAAATAAAGACTTAAAGAGAACAAGTCTTCCAAGATCGGTACAGACAGCAAATAGCAGGCAGACCTTGAATTCAGGTATTCAAATTCTAAAAGCCCACCACCTTTACATTTACCTACAACACTGCCTCTCAGAAAAACAGAATTGCAAACAAAAGATGTTGTACCTTAATTTAAACCAAACTTTCACATTCTGCAAACACGATAACCATCACTCTCAGAAATTCCTAAAAATCATTTACATTTTATCGCATCACTAGTTATATATGCCACACTGCATGGCTAGTGATCAATGTCATAATTATCAATCTTTCATACTGTGAAGTACAACTGTCAATAGTAATATGCTTATTAAGTAGTTATACTTGAAAATTATTTGTTCTTAGTTCTGAAATATGAGCACTTTGAATATAGTCCCAGCACTCCTGCATTTCAAAACATCTTAAAAATAAAAAGAAATCACATTAAAGCAAAGTCTCAGGAGACCTTGGAAATCTATATATGCCTCTCACACGACCCACTCTGTAACCTTTCTAAACCTTCTCTAACCAGGTCAGTCTTTCAGCTAAACTTCGCGACATCACACTATTGTCTTCACCTGCGTTAAAATTGTGTTTCAACCGACATTAATCATTTCCCTTGTATTTTAATTTTACATGTATCACTCTTATATAAACTATAGCCTAAATTTCTGAGACTGATAACTTACCATTCTGACAATTGTTTCCAAAGTATCAAGTAAAAATGGTATACACATATGATGGAAGGGAAAAAGGAAAAGAGAAAGGAAATGTTTGTAGGGGGGAGAGAAGACGATAAACTACTTATCTAAAGTTCTGAACTCATCAAGATAATTAAGCAGACTAGGCATGACTCAGGAGAAATCTTGACAGGAAAACATATCTTCATAATTTAATGATCTGGGCCCTGCGCGATAGCATAATGGTTAAGGTCCTCATTTTGAACGCACAGGGGTCCCAAATGAGTGCTGGTTCATATACCAGCTGTTACGCTTCCCATCCAGCTCCCTGCTTGTGGCCTGGGAAAGCAGTCGAGGACGGCCCAAAGCCTTGGGACCCTGAACCCACGTGGGAGACCCGGAAGAGGTTCCTGGTTCCCGGCCTCGGATCGGCGCTCATCGGCCCGTTGCGGCTCACTTGGGGAGTGAACCATCGGACGGAAGATCTTCCTCTCTGTCTCTCCTCCTCTGTGTATATCTGACTTTGTAATAAAAACAAATAAACCTTTAAAAAAAAAAGAAAGAAAATACAGAGAGAACGTCCTCTCTAAGAAGGAACTCGAAGCGAGAAGTCCCAAGGTCCCCCTTGATGAAGCCAACAACTTCGTAAGGAACAAAGTAGGTGGACAGGGAAACAGCCAGGCAACTACCCCGCAAGAGGGAAATACGCGGAGTGACAGACGCTTTAGTTGAGGGAGCTGCGAAGCGTCCGATCACCACAGTTTCTAAGAGGCCACTGGTCAGTGCCAGTCAAGTCTCTGCCCCTTCTACTGTCCCCCCCAAGTCACCTCTTTGTTCCTTTCTGGAACCTTCCTTCACGGACTCTCTCACACCACGTTCCATTTTCCGCCCTTGGCCCAGAGACTCTTCCTTGCCATCCCTTCAGCAGGTCTCGCCTCCCCACCGCTGTCCCCTAAAGGTCCCACTTTTTGTCTCCTGAATCCCTCGAGCGGTCTGTGGGTCCTCAGTGCTCACCAGTGCCCGGGGGCCTGCCCGCCTCAGGCCTGAAGGGCTCGCTAGGCCGCCTTCTGGAGCTCCGTGCTGCGTGGCCCCGCCCCCACGGTCACCTGACCTGGCCCGACGCTCCGCCCACAGGCGCTGCGGCCTCCGTGGCCACTGGACGGCGCTGCGGCCGCGCCCGGCTGCCCCGCCTCAGGAGGGTCTGTGACCTCACTTGGGCGGCATGGGGTGCCCTAGGCATGGACTTCTCCACCATTGCAAGTGCTGGCTTCACTCCTGCGCCCGCTTCAACTTTCTCTTCCTCCCACCCACTGGAAACGTTTCATCCTTCCTCAAGAAAAGATGCTTGTCAATGTGTAGATACTTTGGCAAGTGGAGAGTGTTTTGAAAGTCCTGTGTCTTTTCTTGACAACCTATCCTTGTGTTCACACTAGTGTTATTCCATCCTGAGTTCTCCGTTTATTACTGTGTAGAGCACAGGCTTGAGAGACACTTGGTGGCAGGTCCAGTCCTGTTTATCAGATGCAGCTGAGCAAAACGCTGTGTTCTAGGAGTCTGAATTTTCTCGGGCGTTTGGAGAAATTGGGTCAGCGCACGCTAACTCTCCACATGAACCCAAGCTGGGCTGATCCAAAGCCAGTAGCCAGGAGCTTCTTCCTGGTCTCCCACATGGGTGTAGGGCTGCTAGGTTTTGGGCCGTTCTCCACCACTTTCCCAGGCCAAAAGCAGGGAGCTGGATGGGAAGTGGAGCAGCCTGGACACAAACTGACACCCATATGGGACGCTGCACTTGCAGGTAGAGGATTAGCCAGTTGAGCCATCCTGCCAATCCCAGCAGAGTCTCACATTTCAATAAAGGTCAGCAATTTACAAGGGAGTAACGGGCAGCTTCCCTCACTGACCTCACTCTCTTGCTCTCAATCTTATCCCCACTCCCCTGCTCGAGTGGCCCCAGCTCCCGCAGACACAGCCGTCTTTCTGCGGCAGAAGGGCCAGGGCTGGGAACCAGGAGGCAAGGCTAGGGGTGATGGCAGGGGGTGGGGGCGAGCTTTGAGGGTGGTAAGCCAAGTGGTCTAGTCCCAAAGCTGCCCCGTCATCTGGGAAGTTCACTGTCTGTCTTCTGATTCCTGGGTTGTGGTTCCTGTGGGCATGGTCCCAGCTATTCCTGCCAGCAAGGGCAGGAGGCTGCTTGAGGCTGGGAGGGGAACCTGAGTGCGGTGGGCACTGTGGAGGAGCTCTCCCTATTTGGAAGTTCTACAGTCAGATCCAGCTCACCCTGCTCACACTGTTGCCTCCTGCCCCAGTTCACAGAGTCCCCCGGAACCATCTGTCATGCCTCCTCTTTGCCCTGGCACAGGTTTGAAGAGTGTGATGGGGTCTTGGTGGTTCCTTTTTGGAAGGGCAAAAACAGACACCTCCCAGAGGACCTAGTCTCCAGCACCCCAGGACAGAGGCCCAAATCCTCAAAGCACTCATAGTCTCCACTGCATTCTAATCACCCTCCCCTGCCCAGCTGGAACACCTGAACTTTCATGAGTGAATCTGACTGTATGGACCTATCTCTCTTCCCCTCCATGGCCTCCTGGAATCCTAGCTAAGTCAGGGTGGCTGAGATATGCCATGCCATCACAGAGGAATGGGTTGAAAGATAACGGCTCCTCACCAACACACAACACAGGCGTGAGGGAAGGGACTCCACCAGGCTGAGTCTGGGAGCTGCATTGCACTAAGTGAAGAGGCAATAACAGCACTTGCCTCCAAAACCTAGTAAACAGCACAGATGGGAAGAATAAACACAAGAATCATTGCCTTCTATGAATCTTTATTTTGTGTTCCTGCCACTTTTTAAGTCGTATATCTATTTTATTTACTTAAAAACCAGAGAGACAGACATGGAGTGAGAAAGACAGACATGGACTGAGAGACAGTTCTCCCATCCTGTTTCCCACCCACTTGTCACTCTCAAATGTTTCCTGCCATTTTGCTTGACTAATCTCCCTTCCTTTTTCCATTGAGACAATTCCACTTATTTTTCCACACATGCTAGCCATCATTTCTTCCGTTCCATTCTGTCCCATCCTGCCTTCCAACTAGCCTCCAGCCCTGCCCCCTGCATGGGTGACACTTCTTTCTCAGGCTTCTCAAGCACAGGGATACACATTCAGAGGCACACAAGGCGCGCAGCATCGCCTCTGGCAACTCCCAAGGGACCGGCCGAAGAACCTGCCCTGCAGAGGATAGCAGGGGACTCTGTGGCCCAGAAGCCATTTCAACACTGTGGTCAATTTTCCTGGCGCAAAACCAAGTCACACAGCCTGGTTATATCTCTGCCTCTTTGCTCATTTCACTTACAGCCACCTGTGTGCCTCCTCAATGCAGCCCTGGGTTAGGTAACGGCTCCAGCAGACAGAGTGAGGCCACAAGGAGCTCCTGGCCCCAGGCCCCGGAAAAGGCAGGTCCCCTTAGATTTCGTGTAAGAATTGCTGCATGTCTACATGTCTACAGAGGGCATCACATGACTGCCCAGGCCCTAGCTCAAACCAACCCAGATCCTGTCCCCACCAACCTCCAAGCCAGGGAGATGCCTCGTACTGTCAATAAACTACTGCTTGGTTCTGGCCCTCAATTCCAGTTTGGCAGCTCTCTACCTTCCTGGTTGCCCACTGTGGCCCTCTGCTCCCCACTTGCAACTGGGCTCCAAATATGAATTTTTGACCTCTCAATCACTCTTCATTTGCAAGCTAGTGTAAGGTTTGATGTTACAATGGTCAAGCGGCTAGGATACGACTCTTGGCTCTGTTGTTTACTAGCTGAGCAGCCCTGACAAGTTACTTAACTGCCTAAAACCTCAAAGTCCTCATCTGGAAAATTAGTAAGTGAAAATATGTGATGTAAACCACTGAGCACAGAAACTTGCTTATAGTCAATACATAACCAATACATGTGAGTTCTGTGCCCTCTATGCCGTAGTCACAGTTTATATCCAAATCCTGCCACGAGTCAGGGTGCTCATGGCTACATCACCATCTCCCGGGCTGACATTGGCTGAATGGAAGCCAGAGGATGCTGTATACTATGAGCAGTGTCCTTGCTGGTCACAATGAGCCCAGCTTCCGGGTCAGGTTTCCTGCCCTGTGCCATCCAATGGGTGGATCTGGTGACTGATTTTGAGTTTCATTAGTGCTGCTGGGGTTGGTTTCACCCAACCCCACGTGTCTAGTTCAAGTTGCAGCACATGCATCACTCTGAACCCAGGGCCAGTGTTTCTTCCCCTCGAGTCTGTGGATGAATCCCAAGGGATTTGGGAACCCTCTGATGTGCAGCACTTGTGTGATGGACAACCTTCCAAGTCAACTGTCCTTATATTTCATCAGCGTCTCAAATGTTTCAGATCAGTGGCTTCAGGAGAATCCTCAGGCCTAGAACCCTTCAGGCAGGAGGTCCTTTTCTGAGCCACAGGGGACTGAGCTCTCACCGTAATGAACATTCACCATGCCCACTGTTCTTATCACATCTGCCTGCCCCACACTAGGACTGGTGCCAGTCCAGTGCCAGTCCCTTCTCTGGTCTCCCTGTCCTGCTAGATAACTCAGGCCTGTCATTTCCACAGGCACCCCTCTGAGAAGGGACACATTTCGGGGCACCTGGGTTCTGCCTCCATGAGCTGGGACCTTTGGGTGAGTCACTGCACCACCAAGGATCTGTTTCCTTACTCTTGCAACTGGAAGATCTAGCCACATCAGCAATCCTCTGACGGGGCCCCAAGGAGGCCCACTGCAGGCTTGGGGCAGCTGGAACCCAGCCCGGCAACTCCTCGGCCGGAGCCAGGCTGTTCTCTTCAGCTGCAGGCACTGACCTCCCAGGAAACTCTGTGTGCGAGGCGGGCGGAGGCTGAGATGGCTGTGGAATTTCTCAATGCCTCCTCTCCCAGCTGTGGAAAGTTCTCTGCTTTTCTTTTTTCTCTATTTCTTCGAAAGCCAGAGGTGGGGGGAGGGGGAGATCTTCCGTTTACTGGTTCATCCCAGCCCAAGATGACCAGCATTGAGCCAGACCACAGCCAGGAGCTTCTTCCGGGTCTCCCATGTGGCTGCAAGGACCATCCCCCCATCCCATCCCATGCTGCATTAGTAGGATGGTGTAAGCCGGGAATGGAGCCCCATACATAACAGAGGCCTGCATCATAGCGGGTGGCTTAACCTGCTCTACTACAATGTCAGCCCCAGGTCTCTGCTTTTCTGAGAGAACCAGCAAACTCCCAAAAACTGGAAGTTCTCCTCAAAAGTTTACAGACTAAATTCTGAGAAGAGCAACTCCGAACTTAGGATTCCTTGCTCCGTTTCACAGGCAGGCAGCCAGGCAGGCAGGACCAGAATTTCCTCACTCCTCATAGCACGGTGCCTGCCCCTAAGCCACTGTATGAGGGTGGCCACTCACATATGTGTGCTGATCCACCTACATGTGCCCCTCACACACATACATCCACTCAGCCACATGGATCCACTCACTCGGGCGCACTCACCCACTTGCGCCCTCTCACACACATGCCTGCACTCGCTCACTCTCTCTCTCACACACACACACACACACACACACACACACGCTCAACCTCAGAGAACACCACAATTCATTGATTAGTTTCAGGACGAACGACAACTCCAAGCCTGGTCAGACTCAGAGAACAGGCCAGTCTTGGTGGGGATGTTTATTCACAGAGAGGGCAGCGGGCCTGTGAGGTCCTTCGGGCCGGACATGGCTGAGTCGGGGCCTGTGGCTCAGCAGAGTCGCTCAGGGCCTCTCGCCAACTCACCCTGGTGTGGCTGAGGGGGCCGGCCGGGCACCTGAAAGGCAGGGCTCCCTTACCACAACTCCGTATATCCTTGTGGACCGCCCAAGCCTGGGGCCAGAGAAGGGGTGAGGATGGGGTGAGGATGGGGTGGGTGAGGAGTGGGGGCCCAGAGTACAGGCCAGGTTCCCTCTGGCCTCAGGCTCCCTCACCCACACAGGCTTGGACAGGAGCCCCTGGGATAAGAGCCAGGAAGGGGGTGGGACACAGGAGGGGAGAGGCTGGGGGTGTGGGGCTGGGCCGGAGCCCTCCAGGGCAGACAATGTTTTCCTTTCCCCTAGGCCTCTGGGAGGCCCTGGAAGGGGGCAGGAGGGAGAGGCTAAACTCACTCAGAGGAAGCTGTTTCAGCCAGACATGATGTGCTTCACAAAGGCTGGAAAGAGGAAAAGACAGCAGTGGAGGGCTCAGCTACTCTGCTCGCTACCCCCTTTCCACCCACAAGCAGTGCCCACCCCCGTCTGGACATAAGAGCCTTGAACTCTGCTGTGCCCTCTCTCTGTGCTGACCCTTGACCTGGGGGTAATGACCTGCAGTCTCCCCACCCACACCTATATCCTGGAGGAAGTTGGCAGCACCACCCTCTTACCCCCAAACCCATTCCCCAATCAGATGAGAAACCAGTGGCTCCAAGGTGCGGGAGCAATCGTCACACTGCCAGCATCTCAGGAGCTCTCCCACACTACCCCGTTACGCTAGGATGTTTCCTCTCAGGCTGGTAAGAATGCATCTGGCAAGCCCCCCAGGTCTGCATCCTGCAGCTCGTGGACACACTTAACTCTAGCTTTTACTGTCCGTCCAACCTTGGGGTCCACAGCTCCTGGACCCACTTAGCTCCAACTGTGACTGCCCGCCCAGCCGTGGGGTCCACAGCTCCTGGACCCACTTAGCTCCATCTGTGACTGCCCGCCCAGCCGTGGGGTCCGATACCTTCGTAGTTGATGCAGCCATTTGCATCCTCGTGGCCAGCTAACACCTGCTCCACTTCAGCCTCAGTCATTTTCTCCCCTGGGATGGAGATTGGGAGGCAATGGCTCTTCATTACAATTGACAAAGGAGGGTCAGGCAACACCCAAAAGCCCGAGTCTGAAGGGCTAGGACTCTCTGGACCCACACAGTGATGTGTACTGAGTACACTTCCCCCCCACACACACACACACAAATGCTTTGGAGGGCTATGTCAGGCATCTTGAGGCCCTGCCTGGTCCCTGAAGCCACTTCCTCTACCCAAGGGCCACCAGGACTCCAGTGACTGAAGCAAAGACAGGACAGAGCCCTGAATCCCACCTCTCAGCAGTAACCCCTGCTCCAGCAGCCTCCCCCCTTCCCCTGCCCTACCCAGGGTGGCCAGGACATGGCGAAGCTCAGCGCCCATCACCGTGCCGTTGCTCTCCTTGTCAAAGACCCGCAGCCCTTCCACAAAGTCCTCGAAGGTGCCCTGCTCCTTGTTACGTGAGACGTGCTGCAGGATGGGCAGGAACGTTTCGAAGTCCAGCATCTTGGCATTCATGTCTTGAGGCAAGCATGGGACAGAGACAGCAGTGTGAGCAGGCGCTAGGCAGCAGAGGGACTTGATATATGTGACAGACACAGTCATAGGAGCAACAGGTGTATTTAATTCAGCAGCAGGTGTATTTAATTCAGCTGCTGCTGTAGTATCAAAACGTATTGTTCTAAGATATTAGTGTTTCTTTATTAACAGCTTCTGGGAAATGTGTGTGAATGAAATTGGCTGAATTTCCTGTGCATACAGAAAATACTCTGCTTGCTAAACTAATTTGAAAACTACAAATCCCAACATTATTTTTAAAAAGTCAGCATAGGTTCCATTTCTGCACCCTGCTGCCTGGAGTTACTCTGAGACAACCATTTTTATCAGTTTGCAATTTCTTCTGACTAGTGGCCTTCTCCCACACTATAGTCTGTCAAAAGCCATAATGTCATCAGGTAGGCCACCCACGGATACTACAAATCTCAGCATTTCTTCCTGTCACAGACACCCAGGAACCCTCCAGCATGCAAGTGGCCGAGGTCATCTCCTGACTTCCAAGAAGTGCGGACAACTTGGGCAAGACGGGATGCTCCTGGCTGCCAGGCCCTCCCCTACCTGCACTGGTCCCCTCCCCTACCTACACTGGTCCCCTCCCCTACCTGCACTGGTCCCCTCCCCTACCTATACTGGTCCCCCTCTACTGGTTCCTGCAGCAAGTGGAGGAAAAGAAGGGGCCAGAACTAAGGCAGGAGAGAGACCAATGAAAAACCTCTCAAATTGGCCCCTGCTGGGAGGCTTCCAGTGCAGGTATGCTTGGTGGCCCCCCTGGGGCTTACACCCTGAGAACAAGGGGCTGTGTGTCCTAGGGCAGCTATTAACTTCACTGCCACATGAGACAGATATATCACCCATGGGACACACCTGGGCACCACTTTCTAAGCATTTCCCACAAAGCCCATGGGTTTCAATTCAGACGAGTGGTACAGACATCACCAGAGAGCCAGCCTTGGATCTACTGTAACACCCCTGAATAACTTCGCAACATAGAGGCCCAGTCCATCATCAGCAACAAGTGATTTGTGACACAGCTCACAAGGGTCACAGGGCTGCTGGACTGGGAGTGGGAATGGGCATTGGCTATCAGCTTCCCAGGCAGTCCCCCAGTCCGTGCCGGTGTGCCCAGCACCCTGGTTGAGACTAGAGGAAGACAGGGAGCAAGAGAAGGTCACTCCTGCCCCCACCCCCTCCCAGGCACCCCCAGCCACACAAGAGAAATGGCACAGCCCAGACCACACCACCCTCTTCAAGGGCCAACTAAGTGCTGGAGCTTCTGGAAAACTCTCACAATGGAACTGAGATGCCTGGGGAGGGGAGCCTGGTCCTGGAGGGATGAGGGGAGAAGCAGCAAGCCTGATGGGGATGAAACACAAGGACGCCGGGGGAGCACGGGGCTGAGGCCACCTGCACTGACCTTCAGGCTTGGGCTTGCCCAGCACACGCAACACCTCTGTGTTGGTGGGGTTTTGGCCCAGGGCCCGCAGCACGTCCCCACACTGTCCGTACGTGATCTTCATCTCGCCAGTTGGGGTCCGGTCAAACAAAGAGAAGGCCTCTTTGAACTCTGCAGAGAGAAGACCCAGCTACAGCTCCTGGCCCCGAGTGGAGAAGGAGCTGGGGCCCATCATCCTCCACCCCAGCTCAGCAGCAGGTCACTGTGCTTGTACAAAGCATTGCAGCCACTCTCCCGGGCTCTCCACTCCATCACCTGACAATGGAACAGGCAGCCTCGTGCCTGCACGGCCCACCGCAGCACTGCACTGGAATCTCGCCCATAAGCTGGCTGTCATATAACTCAACCATTTCCCCTGCCTCCACCCTCCCTGCCCACACCTGCTTTCCTGCTGTAGGTGAGGTTCCTGACTGTGGATAATGGCAGAGGGGCTAACACAGCACCTGCAAGGGAGGGAGGAGTCCTGGCCCCTCATCGTGGCTCCAATGCCTAGAGGAGGCTGGGGTGACTAGGCCTGTTTCCTTGTCACACCAAGGAAGTAACAACTCCACTTTACTTCCTCCTCGTTCCTCAAAGGAGGTGGCAGTTATGTGAGGCATTTGGGACAGGGACAAGACCATTATCACTGCTGTCTGTTACAGGCTGCCGAAGAATCCCAAGCCAGACAAGGTGACATTGTGGCAAGCTATAGAACCCTGGCTCTGCCTTGAGTTAACAGCTCTGGGTGGGGACATGAACCCCAGGACAGGCTCTGGCTGGATCACCAGACATGCCAAACACAGAACCCAGCACATGGCAATTAAACTGATGAACAGCAGTTGGTAAGATGCCTGCTGGATCCGCAGCCAGCTCAGAGCTGCAAGGCAGACCCCACGGAGACCAGGCTGGGCATCCAAGGGGCAAGGCAAATGAAGACACCACTCTGAGTTTTGCAGCCAACCCACCAGTAGGAAGCACTGGACCAGAACCGGCATTGGAATTACCTTCTGCTGCCCACAAAAAAGTGGTTGGCTAAGCAGATTAAACTCATAAGCCAAAGAAGAATGTGTGAACTACTTAGGAGAAAAGCCACTCTCAACACTTGAGAAATTCTTATTTCATTAGCGGTTGTAACTGGATTATTTTCAAATCATTCCATATATCATAGTAGACACCCAGACCTCAACTTGTAACTCCTTATTAAACTTTAGATAACTTTATGGGGACCCAGTCCAATAGTCCATGGCTAACCCTCCACCTCCAAGTGCAGCATTCCATATGCATGCTGGTTCATGCCTCAGTTGACCCAATTCTCATCCAGCTCACTGTTTATGCGCCGGGAAAGTAATAGAGGTGACCCAAAGCCTTGGAACCCTGCACCTATGTGGGAGACTGGAAGAAGTTCCTGGTTCCTGGTTTTAGATTGGCTCAGCTCTAGCCACTGCAGCCTTTTGGGAAGCGAATCAGCAGACAGAAGATCTTTCTCTCTGTCTCACCTTCTCTTTGTAAATCTGCCTTTCCAATAAAAATAAATCTTTTTATGTAACCTTATATGGCATAACACCTCATGTCCTTCACATTATTGAATGACCAACTTCGAATTTTAGTTCCATTACTTATTGGCTAACAAAGTGACCTTGGGCAACTAAATACTTAACCTCTATACATCTCTGCCATAAATGGCACCTACCTTGTAGGCTCTTTAGGTCATATTCAAATGTATAATGTTTTTAAGCACATTAAATATGAAGTACATTAATATATACAACAAGACTGAGAAACTGAACAGAAGGAGAAGAGTTGTTGCTAACCATCAAGGTTAGACCACTGCAACCACTGTAACCACTGCAGCCACCTGTCTCTGTTGGTCCTGCTAGGAGGTGGGCATCTTGGCCAACTTCATGGCCAGGGAGATAGAGCTACAAATGGAAGGAAGGCTTTCCAAAGTGAGAACAGAAGTGAGGGCTTCCAACCAGCCTGGACAGGCTTTTAGGGTGATGGGGAAAAGGCACTGATATTGGCTGGTAGCATCTCTGGAGTCAGACTGCCCAAGACTGGTTCCTGACTCCACCACTGCCTGCCATGTGAGACTGGAAATCGGAAACTACTTGTCCCCCACCTCTTCCTCCTCCTTCCCCTCTAGGAAAGAACACCAGGGGATGGGAGTTATTCATACTGACCTTCAATCTGGTCCGCAGTGAAGTCTATCTGTAGGAAGAGGGAGAGAAGAGTGAGGCATGGCTCTGCCCACAGCCCTTGGTGGGGAGTCAAAGCGCCTTGCCCTAGTCTGGCCGCTTCTAACTGATGAGGGTGGCAGGAGTCCCTGCTGAAGGGACACAGGCTGACAGCTCGGAGGCAATGCAGCCTCCCCAGCTCTCTCAATACTACTTGTTAAGGGCTGGTTCTGGGTGAGACAAAAAAGAGAGGAAGAATTATTCTAGGTAACTTGAGAAGCTGCACTGAAGCCCTATTGAAATCCCTTTGGATTTGAGATAAAGTCCTCATGCCGGCCAGCTGAAATCACCCACACCTTCACCTCTTTGACCTCTCCCAGGCCACAGTCTCCCAGCAAGCTGGCCATCTCCACTCCTCTCCCATACACCCACCTTCAGTCAGCACTGATTTGAGCTCCACTAGCTCCCTGAGCCCCTTTCCCATTCCACCTTATGCCCTCCATACTCCATGTCCTTCATTTGCACTCTGGCCCAGCAGGAGTAATTTGCATGGGACCTCCAAGCTTCCAAATCATTTCCCATTATGATTGCCCTGTCTCCTTCAAACCAGAGTCTGCCCAGTGCCAAGATTTTGCTTCTGTTCACTAAAATACCTGATATATAACAGGCACTCCAAAAGTAAGTGTTGAATGAAGGAACAAAGTTTGCATTTCTTCCACAATACAGAATAACTCAATGCTGGGTACAGAACATGAAAGTGGGAGGCTCTGAAAATGGCTAACAATGACCAAGCATGAGTCATTATTTTAATTTAGGATCCTGCACTCCTCCATGACCTCACTGTCCCAATTCAACCCACCCAACTCATCCCCTCCCACTGGTGCTGGGTCTCCAGTTTCTTCAAGTCCACCATGCCTAGGACAGCTTGCACTGCACCCATCCATCTCTCCTCAAAGTGATTTCTGTTAGGTAGGACCCCTGGGGTTGTGCTACGGTCACTCTGGAAAAGGAGCTAGCTGTGCCCAGGAAGGGTCAAAAGTGATCATCAGCTAAGACGTACAATGATATGGACTGGAAGACAAGACTGCTACCAGGGGCAAGAAATTGGAGAGGAGGTTATATGGAGAAGCATGATGGGTCTAGGGGAGGGTGCCTGTCCCCTGCCCTGAGGCAGTAACTAGGTTCAGAAGCCAGGGGTTAGGTGTGGCAGCACACTCACAGGCATGCACAGTCCTCCATCAGAACAGATCTGGCAGAAGGGTGGGGAGGGACCTGTAGGCAGAGATTAGCTGCTCATGCCAGGCTCAGCTCACAGAAAGAGTGACAACTGACCTACAAAATCTTCAGGTACTTTCAAGTCCTTTCTATGGCCTCAGCTTTCCCAGAGTGAGCCCTGACTAGCCTCAAGAAGGAGGCAACTGAGTCCCATCTCTTGGCCAAGCCAGTTGTGCTTAACAACTGCCCCTTTGGGAGGATCATCAGGGCTCAGCTACAGGACCTTCGTACAGGTATGGAAGGGCCTGGCTGCGGGGGATAGAGGCACAAATCCCAGGAGGGCTACCCAGACCTCTGGGTTGGAGTTTCTCTGCCTGCTTACCACATGCCCGTGTTCCACCTGGATTCTTCACCACCCCCAGCCCACTCCTGAGGTTCAGCTCCCCAGGGGCCAGCCACTCCCAACCCGTTATTAATAGTAACCATTTGTCCACTTCCAATCCCATGCCAGGGCTTAAAACAACTCCTGTGGAGAGCCTCTGACTCCTCCCTCTGCAGCCCACTCCCTCCCAGGTCCATTCTTACAGCAGCTGGGCCAGACAGCTGCAAAGCTTAGAATGACTGAACCAGTGGGCAGGGTCTACAGCAGCTCCGGGGGGGGGGGGGGGAATGTTCTGCTGTGAGGGGAGCCAGGCGGGAGAGAGGCTAGAGCTCAGCAGACAAAAGGAACCAGGCTGGAAGGAAGTTGTCAGCCTAGGATGGGCAGTCCTTGGCATCCTAGAGAGTGACCATAGGAGGGCCCCACCTGCACGGGGAGGAGGAGAGCGACCCAGGACCGCCTCTCCTTACCTAACTCTCCTTTCCCAGCTGCCCACACACCTGTAAGAGGTGCCGTGGGTGGAGCTTTGGCCAGGCCCCTGCACCCAGGGAAAGCATGTCCTGCCTGGCAGAAGCCATGGTCATGTGTCTGCACACTCCTCCAAGTCAGCACAGCCTCTTTCCTTTGCTATCATGGACTCCATCTTCCAAAGGTTGGGGATTTGGATGGTTCCACTAGGAAAACCTGGATGGCAGAGCACAGCCTCCTGAACAGAACACTGAGCTGTTGTTGAGACCTGCACCCCAAGCTACCACCCATCAGACCCAATACCTTCTCTGTTGATCCATGGGACTGGGATCTGGAGCAGACGCAAGAGTCCTGGTCCTAGTCCCCATGCAATCTGACTTTTGGTTCTAAGGTAAGTGGGATTCAGAGTGTCACCCCCATCCCATCCCACTACCTGAGCCTCACTTACCTTCACACTCTTGGGATCAAAAGCAAGCTCCTTAGGGGGCTCGGGAGCTGAGGCTGGGGCTGGGGCTGACTTGGCTGCCTCCTTCTTGGGCTCAGGCTTCTTGGGAGGCATGCTCTCGTGGGATCTTAAGTGGAGATGGGACCTGTGAGAGACACGACAGACGTGGTGCCTGGCAGATGAGATAGGAGCCTGGGCCACCTCCCTTCCCTTTTATCCTGTGCAGGATCCTCCACAGAGGGGCTGGGGGAGAGCAAGAGCAACTGCTGCTGACTATAAAAGGAAGAAACACCAGCAGGGCACAGATGACAACTGGGTATTGTCACCAGGCTTGGGACTACCACTGCCCCCTCCTCCAACTCCTCATTCCTCCTGGCCTCCACCTCTGGGACAGGCTGATACCCTCCTGCCAATCACTGGACACCCACAGGGGCAGGCAAACAGACCCTTTCAAAATTGCCAGCGCAGCCAGAGAGATGAGCCGACTTGAGCACTTGATAACTCTCACACCAAGCCCAGGGGAGGCTGAGGCTTTTTTTAGCCCCTCGGAGCAGAGGCAGCCCACTGCACATTCCTTTCAAGTCAAGATCCTTTAAGCTGACAGCCACTTTGGGCTCTGGACTTTGCCCAGAGGCTCAACAGTCCAGCATGGAGCCCCAGGGAAGCAGCAGCCCAGCCTCCCACAATGCCCCACACCTTTCCCACCCACTGGGCCAAGGTTTCCATTTGCCAGAGCAGACATCTCAGGAGCTCCATAGATCTCAGATGCCAGCTCCATCCACTGTCCCCAACCATAGTCATTCATGCAATAAAAGCTGAGTACTTACCAGGTGGCTAGGATGACTTGGATGAGAAGCAGAACGGAATCAAGCATTGGCTCTTACAGGATATCTAACTCATTTTGTAGCCTGGATAGTATGTGTGTGTGTGACAGACAGAGGGATTGGGGGGAAGAGAGAGAGAGAAAGAGTATATGTGTGTGTGGTGGCCGTCAGGTACTAAGAAGCACTATTCACATAAAACCTCATTAAAATTTTCACTACAATTCTCCAGTAGATCTATGTTATCGCTACCATTTTACACTCGTAGACATCAAGGCTAGAAGAGCCGGAACAGCCTGACCAAAGTGCACCACTTTGAAACTACTTGAAGGTGCCTGGTGGAGTGGCCTAGCAGCTAAAGTCCTCACTTTGAACCCATATGGATGCTGCTCACTTGGGGAGTGAATCATCGGACGGAAGATCTTCTTCTCTGTCTCTCCTCCTCTCTGTATATCTGACTTTGTAATAAAAACAAATAAACTTTTTAAAAAAATCAATCAATGAGCAAAAAAATTTTTTTAATACTTTAATCTACTTTTCCACCTGTAAATTTCATAAAATCTAAATGCAGATAAGTATTTCTAATGAAAATTTGGCATCCAACTGAAATATGCTGCATGAGAAAAATACGCACTGGATTTTAAAAATAGTGCAAAAAGACAATGTAATGTATCTGATCGGCAGTTTTTTGCATTGACCACATATTGAGTATATTGGGATAAACATTATTAAAAATTTAACCAACACATGCACCACAAAGGTGATCCATTATTCAAGAGCGCATCATAAACATTCACAGAAAAAATCTGATGATTGTCCATGTTGAACATGGCTTGGACTGATGGGAAACGAGATAAAGAGCATACAGCAGTAATTAAATGATAGGCCTTTCATGGGCCACTGATGGAAAAAGGTCATAAATTAGAATGATTAACCCAGTAACATGTGTATGCTTCATTCCTACCAAGGGGAGAATGAAAAAGCAACAATAACCCCAGATTAATGTCCTGTAAGGTCAAAGGTGACACACAGCAGGGGAAGGGTGTCTAAAAATCACATGGCAAGGACCCCACATAGGACTGACTCTCAGAACACTTCGCATTCTTTTTGAAAAGATTTATTGATTGATCTATGTGAAAGGCAGAGCTACAGATGGAGAATGATGGCCAGAGAAAGATCTTGATGTGCTGATCTGCTCTCTAAATGACCACAATGGCACAGCCCAACCAGGCCAAAGCTAGGGCTTCATCCAGGCCTCCCACATGGGTGACAAGGATACAAACACTTGGTCCATCCTCCACTCTCTTCCCAGGCACATCAACTGGGAGCTGGACTGTAGTGGGGCAGCCAGGACAAGCATCGGCACACATGGGATGGTGGCATCACAGAGAGCGATCTTACCTGCTAAATCACATTACCCCCATTACCCCCATCGGGGGCTTCATTTCCTTGACTGCACTCGCATAGATGGAGGCAGTAGACAGGAGCTTGGGTTTGGCCTCACCACTTAACAGCCAGTCTAAATGGTCAAAGCAGGCTCATCTACTGACATATCAGTGAACTGAGAGACCCCACAATGGGCCCAACAACAGGCAGGTTGGACTCCACCTAGGGATCCAAAGCAGGGGCTAGGACAGCTGGTGTTAGGCAAAGAGATTCAGATACGCAAAGTGGCAGACAGCAAGCTGGAATGCTTGTAACTCATCCAAACCATGTACTCCCAGACACGCTGCCAGCTGCAACAGACTCTGGAGACCCAGAGGGGAACGGGTGACTTTCTCAAGGTCACAGTCAGTCATGGCAGACATGAGACCCAATAACTATCTCTAAAGAAGCAGTGGAAGCTGGGGGAGCTGATAGGGCATCTCTCAGGGAGAAGCTGGCTTCCAAGGCAAGGCGCCACCAACAAAAGACGAACCCCACAGAAACGAGCATCTCTCTTCTAACATGGACAGATAAACAAAGTCTATTGCAGACAACCATGGTTTATACCCAAGACTGGAGTTTAAGCCACTGAAAGCCACTGATCTGAAATTTTATCTCAGAAAAATGGAAGACATTGAAAGTCAGCCTGGCACATAACTAGAAAGGAAGAGACAACCTATTGCTTGGTAGGTGTCCCCTCTGGAGGACATACATATTTTTGGTTAGCCATCAGGCATCATCTACATGTTCCTTCTGAGGAAAGCAGACAATATCCGGTACGATCATTGAATTTACTCTTGGTTCAACGACTGCCCTCAGCAAGCAGTCCTCTGGTTATACTCCATGCTTCTGGAACAGGAACTGTATGAGAAGTCTTCCAGCTTGAAATCGATGACTTGGAACTCTTAACTGCCCATCTTTTTTCATATTCAACCCTACAGGGCTCCAGAATACTGGCAATTTAGAACCGCCAAACTGCCAGGCAGCCTTGGCTGTGCTGCCTGACTAGTCTTTCTCTGCTGAAAGACACATGATCCTAGCTGTTAGCAAACGGGGCTCACATCCCATCCTCCTGAGGTCACTCCCCAGCTCTATCACCACCAGCCAATCCCTAGGTATCTCAAAATCCAAAGCCATCAGCCTGGAATGCTCCCTAATACCACCATTCCAGCCGAGCTCTTTCAGGCTTCGCTTGAGGACAGCTTGCTTCTCACGGAACCATGACCAGCTTCTTTCTTTCCTCCTGCCTTGGAGTCCTCCCCAGCCCTCCTAGCCACAAGGTATTTAGCACACCTCAGAGTTCACTTCAGCCCCACAGGCCTCTGCTGAGTTTCAATGTTTCAGGCACTACTATGACTTTGACTCTCTTAAAAACCTGGGTGTAAGATCAGCACATTAAAAAAAAAAGTTTAGATGGATAAGAGACATTTTTGTTCAGATGGATAAGAGACTTATTTTTAAGTGGTGAATCGATTCAATCATCAGATAATCCAAAATATTTTATTTTTTTTCTTCAAAGAAAGTCAGATATACAAAGAGGAGGAGAAACAGAGAGGAAGATCTTCCGTCTGATGATTCACTCCCCAAGTGAGCTGCAATGGTCGGTGCTGTGCCAATCCAAAGCCAGGAACCTGGAACTTCTTCCAGGTCTCCCACACGGATGCAGGGTCCCAAGGCATTGGGCCATCCTCAACTGCTTTCCCAGGCCACAAGCAGGGAGCTGGATGGGAAGTGGAGCTGCTGGGATTAGAACCAGCGCCCACATGGGATCCTGGCGCGTTCAAGGCGAGGACTTTAGCCACTAGGCCACGCCGTCGGGCCTTTATTATTTTCTTATATTTTAGATGATATTTACATAGTCGGTTAGGGTGGGAAGGATCTAGAGTTAGGGAGAAGTGGGTGTGATCATTATTTCCAAGCTTTCTATTTCTTCTTCCCATTTCTGGGGAAAGGGGAGAGATAAGGGGATAGGCAATACCCAGCCTCCCTACCACCCCAGTACCCAAGGATGGGGAAGGGCCATCTGATATCAACCCAAGGTCACAATGTGGCGCATGCTCCAAAGGCTCTGCCCAGGTGGATACAATAGTTCCAAAATGCTGTCAATCTTGCCAATCTATGGATGAGAAAACACTTCCAATGACTGGCGCAATCAACCTTATCTCCATTCGCCCAGATATTTGCTGTCATCATTTGGCTGGGGTGGTTGTCCATATGTTCTGTTCTCCATTCTCTGCTACGGTACCAGATGTCCTTTGCAGGCCCTAATGAGCCACCATGTCCTGCATGTGTACCATGGTCTGCCATCCAACACTCCATCCTCTACACTGAAGAGGACCAATTCTCCTAGATGGGCTCATGGACCTGAGCCAGGGGACTTGGGCCAAGCCAGACCCCTCAATCCCTGGGGTTCATAGATCCAGAGCCCACCACACAAGTGGGCCCAAGGCCCCAAGCCATGCAACCCAAGCCTGCTCCCCATCCTAGCCTCTGCCCCTCTGGAGTTGGAGCAGAGCCCTAAGCCGGCTCAGTCTTCCAGCAAGGGCTGCATGGACTGACTGCTCAAGGGTGCAGATTTTTTGGTTTGCTTGTTTCAAGACTTATTTATGTAAAAGACAAAGTGATATAGAGCTTCCATTCACTGGTTTACTCCCCTAGAAGCCACAATGGCTAGGGCTTGTCCAAATAGAAGCCAGGAACCTAGAGCTCTATCCAGATCTCCCAAATGGTGTCATGGACAAATATTTTGGATCATTATCCACTACTTTTCCAAGCACATTAACAGAATCTGGATTGGAAATGGAGCAGCTGGAACTTGAACCTGTGTTCCGAAAAAAATGCTGGCTTCACAAGCAGCAGCTTAAAGCACTGTGCCACAACACTGCTCACAGATATGACATAATCCAAACAACAAAAAAAGTGAATATTTAAAGCCTATTTTTGAATAAATACCTGGTAGAATAAGTGCAGTTTAGCTTCCATCTTTCTGTTTAGAGGCAAATTTGGCCCTTGAGCACTCAAAGGTCTGGATGAATAGCATGAATAAGCAACAGGATGACACGATTTCCTACCACAAAAAAAAAAAAAAAAAAAAAAAAAAAGGGAAAATCAGGCCATGCTTAGAAGAGTTAAGTAATTTTACTTACTTACCTGACATTCTCTCTGTAATGTAACACTCAGGACTATAATACTTAATAAACTTTAGCAACACAACTACTGGGTTAAAGCAAAAACAGACAGTAGATCATAAATCACAGGAAATCATCCAGACCCTTAACTTTACTTTTTGTGGTATAAGAAGCAGAAAAATGCAATTTCAAATAACATAAAAGGAAAAATTAAACATTTATTCAAATAAACACTAAAAGCAGAGCTGCTGAAACAACAGTCATTCTCATGTGACTGAATGCTCACCGCATGCTGAACGTCACAATACTTTGACATGAGCTATTTTTATTCTTTGTAACAAGCCTTTAAGGAATCATCACTATCTCTGTTAGATGAGCAAAATAAAAACTTAAAGAGAACAAGTCTTCCAAGATCGGTACAGACAGCAAATAGCAGGCAGACCTTGAATTCAGGTATTCAAATTCTAAAAGCCCACCATCTTTACATTTACCTACAACACTGCCTCTCAGAAAAATAGAATTGCAAACAAAAGATGTTTTACCTTGATTTTGTTTTTTTTTAAGATTTATTTATTTTTATTACAAAGTCAGATATACAGAGAGGAGGAGAGACAGAGAGGAAGATCTTCCGTCCGATGATTTACTCCCCAAGTGAGCCGCAACGCGCCAATGCTGCGCCGATCCGAAACCGGGAACCAGAAACCTCTTCCAGGTCTCCCACGCGGGTGCAGGGTCCCACAGCATTGGGCCGTCCTCGACTGCTTTCCCAGGCCACAAGCAGGGAGCTGGATGGGAAGTGGAGCTGCCGGGATTAGAACCAGTGCCCATATGGGAACCGGGGGCGTTCAAGACGAGGACTTTAGCCGCTAGGCCACGGCGCCGGTCCCTTTACCTTGATTTTAAACCAAACTTTCACATTCTGCAAACACGATAACCATCACTCTCAGAAATTCCTAAAAATCATTTACATGTTATTGCATCACTAGTTATATATGCCACACTGCATGGCTAGTGATCAATGTCATAATTATCAATCTTTCATACTGTGAAGTGCAACTGTCAATAGTAATATGCTTATTAAGTAGTTATACTTGAAAATTATTTGTTCTTAGTTCTGAAATATGAGCACTTTGAATATAGGCCCACCACTCCTGCATTTCAAAACATCTTAAAAAAAATCACATTGAAAAAAAGTCTCAGGAGACCTTGGAAATCTATATATGCCTCTCACACGACCCACTCTGTAACCTTTCTAAACCTTCTCTAACCAGGTCAGTCTTTCAGCTAAACTTCGCGACATCACACTACTGTCTTCACCTGCGTTAAAATTGTGTTTCAACCGACATTAATCATTTCCCTTGTATTTTAATTTTACATGTATCACTCTTATATAAACTACAGCCTAAATTTCTGAGACTGATAACTTACCATTCTGACAATTGTTTCCAAAGTATCAAGTAAAAATGGTATACACATATGATGGAAGGGAAAAAGGAAAAGAGAAAGGGAATGTTTGTAGGGGGGAGAAGACGATAAACTACTTATCTAAAGTTCTGAACTCATCAAGATAATTAAGCAGACTAGGCATGACTCAGGAGAAACCTTGAAAGGAAAACATATCTTCATAATTTAATGATCTGGGCCCTGAGCGATAGCATAATGGTTAAGGTCCTCATCGTGAACGCACCGGGGTCCTAAATGAGTGCTGGTTCATATACCAGCTGTTACGCTTCCCATCCAGCTCCCTGCTTGTGGCCTGGGAAAGCAGTGGAGGATGACCCAAAGCCTTGGGACCCTGAACCCACGTGGGAGACCCGGAAGAGCTCCTGGCTTCTGGCAGGATCAGTGCAGCACTGGTCGTTGCAATCACTTGGGGAGTGAACCATCGGACCGAAGATCTTCCTCTCTGTCTCTCCTCTCTGTACATCTGCCTTTTAATAAAATAAATCTTTATATAATTTAATGATCTGAATATCAGGAAGTCGGCAGCTTAACTAGTTACTGCTTCCCTTACAATGGAGGCTTGCCTGAGGAGGGACTGCACTTACCTCTAAAAGAAAAAGAAAAAGTGGTGAGGGGGATAAAGGACTAAAGTACTATCATTTAAAAAATAATAATAAATTAGAATATCAAACTCCTTGGAGTGGGTTTGTTCCTGCTATGCCTTTGCACTCCGGCTCCAAACACTTGGGACTTGTCATCTCTTTCCTCCCCACCCATCAGATTTGGGGGCTGGGGGTGAGGGGGTGAGGGGACGTGGGGTGCGAGGAGTTTGACCCTGCACCCAAGTCTGTGGTGGGCTTCAAGGCCCCTCCAACGAATCCCACCTCCAAGACAGCTGCTGAAGAGAAAGGGGGAGAGCCCGAGTTCTCACCCCTCCCCCACCTCGGACCCGAGTCCCAAACCTACTCCGCACCTTCCCGCAGCGGGGAGACCCCTCCGGCCCGATGCCCCAGGCTGGCGAGGGGTGGACGGGGGAGTGGACTCCAGTCCAGCGGTGCCCGCGGCCGTGGCCCCGACCCCGGAGGGCTTCGGGAGGGGGCGGCCCACGGGATGCCGCTTCCCTTCCTCTCGGCGTCGGTCCGTCCCACCTCGGCCTGGCGTCCAGGGCTCCGCTCGCTGCCGCCGGCCCCGGCCCCCGACCGGGCAGCCAGGCTCGCTGGCCACTAGGCCCCATAACCTGCGGCCCGGACCAGCTGCGAGGCACGGGCCGGGGGCTCCCAGTACCCCACACGCATCCCCGCTCCCCCAAGCCCAGCCGCTTCCAGGGCCCTCGGCGGAGCCCGCTCGGCGGGCCCCTCGACTCCCCGACCCAGGCCGGGCAGGCTCCTCACAGGCTCCCGGTAGTAGCCGCCTTCCCTTCCCTACCATCACCCCGACCTCCTTGTGCCCCCACGCCCCAGGGCACCAGTGCCAAAGGCTGCTCCCCAACGGCGGATCCCCAACGGCTCAACGAAGTCTAGAGTGAGGGCGGGGAAATCTTCCGCCCTCCTCTGCCTCTCATTGGCTCTTCCGGGACTCCTCGTGGACGCCATTGGCTGAGGGAGGGTGTCCGTCTAGGCGATGGGGCGGGACAGAGGGGAGAGGGATGCTGGTGCTTCGGAGTCTCTGTCTCTCTATCTCGCTGTCTCTGTTTCGGTTTGGGCCCTTGGAAGTGAGACGCTTTGAAGCAAGAGGACTGGCCGGCGCCCTGAGACGTGGGGCACTACGATTGGGAATGCCAGCAGTGCTTCTCACCAGTAGGCCTCTCTGAACCCCCTAAAGTCCCCTTTGGGTTCTCTTTTCCATCACCCCCAACCCCTGCCCCCTCACCCCTCTGGGTTCTCCATCCAGGAAACCACGTGATGAAAACTCACGGCCGGAAGGCCATAGGGGGAGATTTTATAGATGAATATCAAATACAGACATACAAATATGTATAAAGCCAACCTGCTACACCAGGGCCTGAAGAGGAAAGGACACACATCTGTTCCCAAAAGGGCAGGGCCTAATAAAACACATGTTAGGACAGAAACAGAAATCACCCCAGGCTGGTCATAGTGGTCACTTACTGGCCTTGCAGCTGAGTGCCTAAGTGACCAGGTTGGAGGAAGAGGACTATCTTCTGTGTCGTGTAACATTGTTCAAATCGTTCTGTAATATCCAATTTTTTTAAAAAATGTTAGTTGATTTAACACGTTAAGTAATGTGAGGCTGTAAACAACACACAGATCTCGGGCAGAATCTTGGCTTTTGATGTGCTCAATTATTCATACCAGAATTTCAGTGTGTGAAGGTGTCCCGGGACTACAGTCATGGACGCAGAGAACATGGGGTCCCAGGCTCAGAGAAGCTTCAGGACTCCCTGCTTCTGACTTGAGAAAAGAGCAAATCCCCCTCCATGTCAAAAAACACCCCCAGCTAAAGTCAGGAGGATGAGGAAGAAGGTGAGAGAGCTAAGAGAAGCAGAATGTTGAAGAGGTGAGAAAGTAAGGGGAGTTAATCTCTGGGAAAAAAATCAAGCAATGAAACTAAGAGCCTCCGATTTTTAGGATCACTTCAGGGGCACTCTGTAGGCTTGAAAATACCCATAGTGTTCTCAGCTTAGCACACCACAGACTCTTGGCAGGACCCTTCTCAGAACGGTTTTGTTTGTTCTCCTTTAAATATTTATTTATTTACTTTTGAAAGACACATACACACAGATATCTTCACACTGCAGTTGTCCCCCTGGCTCCGGCAACACCCAGGGCTAAGCCAGCCTGGAACTCCATCCAGCTCGCCCATGGGGGTGACCAAGTCTAAGCCATCACCCAAGAGGCACATGAGTAGGAAGCTGGATAGGAAGAGGGATTTGACGTGCAGCCAGGACCCAAAGCCAGCATTTTGTTCTGGAACACTTTTGAAGTGGGCAATCTCAACTATTATGTAAAATGCCCACTCCTTTGAATGTTTTTGAATATATAAACAACATACATAGGGATTTAAAGGAAGCTATGCTAAAATATGGTTTCGAACATCTTTCAAATACAACAGCAATGCATCTGATTAAAAAAAAAGATTTATTTTTATTAAAAAGGCAGATTTATAGAAAGAAGAGAGGAAACTCTTTAGCCCACTGGTTCACTTCCCAAGTGGCCGAAACAGCCAGAGCTGAGCTGATCTGAAGCCAGGAGCCAGGAGCTTCTTCCAGGTCTTGCACGCAGGTGCACGATCCCAAGGCTTTGGGCCATCCTTGATTGCTTTCCCAGGCCACAGGCAGGGCCCTGGATGGGAAAGTGGATTAGCCTGGAGACAAAATGGCACCCATATGGGAACCCGGAGAATGCAAGGCAAGGATTTAGAAACTACACTAATGTACAGGCCCAATACATGTGATTTTTTTTTAAGATGTATTTTTAACTTTCATTGGGAAGTCAGATATACAGAGAGGAGGAGAGACAAAGAGAAAGATCTTCTGTTCATTAATTCATTTGCCAAGCGGCCACAACATCCTGAACTGTGCCAATCCAAAGCCAGGAGCTTGGAGCCAGGAGCCTATTCCAGGTCTCCCACGCGGGTGCAGGGTCCCAAGGCTTTGGGCCATCCTTGATTGCTTTCCTAGGCCACAAGCAGGGAGCTGGATGGGAACCAGAGCTGCAGGGATCAGAACTGGTGCCCATGTGGGATCCCAGCATATTCAACGCTAGGACTTTAGTTGCTAGGCCACGGCGCCAGGCCCAGGTTTGCCATTAGATTATTTAATATACTAATAAAAAGCACATGTACTGGGCCCCGTGTGGGGGCCTAGCAGCTAAAGTTCTTGCCTTTCATCCACTGGGATCACATATGGGTGCTGGTTCTAATCTTGGCAGCTCCATGTCCCATCCAGCCCCCTGCTTGTGACCTGGGAAAGCAGTCGAGGATAGCCCAAAGCCTTGGAACCCTGCACCCAAGTGGGAGAATTTGAAAAGCCCCTGGCTCCTAGCTTCGGATTGGCGCATCATCGGCCATTGCGGTCACTTGGGGAGTGAACCATCGGATGGAAGATCTTCCTGTCTGTTTCTCTTCCTCTCTGTATATCTGACTTTGTAATAAAAATAAATAAACCTTTTTTAAAAAAATAATAATCTTATGGTAGACCTGTTGATCAGCATAATTATGAGGTCACAAAGGAGAATATATATCATTTTACGATATTTGCAACAACTCTAAATAACATTTGTGATTTTTAAAATAAAACCATTAAATGTTTCTACTCTTGATTAGTTATCTTCACTTTACCTAAAAGGCAGAAAGATAGCTTTCCCTCACCCTCTGTTCACCTCCCAATGTTGAAGCCTGGCAGAAGTCGGGACCCTTCCCCTGGGAATAGCATGGACTTAGGTACTTGAGCCTTCAGCTGTCTCCCAGGATACACCGTAACAGTAAACTGGCTGGGAAGTGAAATAGCTGGGACTCCAGTCAGGCCCTCTGCTAAGGGTGCAAAAGGAGAAACAGCCATTAGGGAGTGTGCTCACCACCACCAGCCCTGTCTGTGCGGTCTGCGGTGACAGGATCACAGGTGCCACTAATACCACTGCAGTTTGTTGTTTCCATTCACGACTGAAGGAAACGCTGTTGGGATTTAGCAAAAGTCATCTTTTTCTGCCACAAGTTCACTGATTTCATAATCTTTGGATCCCACATGAAGACATGCTGCCCTATGAAATCAGCCCTCCCACCGCCCATGTACCCAGTGACCCTGACCTTTACTGCATACTCCCGTTTCTCTATTTTCTTTCACCTGGCTCCAAATACTATTTGGTTTGCATTCCACCCAGAAGATGTATAACATCCTTGTGGCACGAAGACTAAGCGAAGTGAGAATTGGAAGAAAGATCAGAATATCCTTCCTTCAAAGAATAAAAGAGAGGTTTGTAGAATTTTGCAGATCTGAGATGCTAAGGAAAAGGATCGCTAGAAACGGTGTCACTCCTTTTCTTAAAGATTCATTTTTATTTTTATTGGAAAGTCAGATCTAGAGAAAGGAGAAACAGACAGAAACATGTTCCAACTGCTGGTCCACTCCCCAAGTGGCCACACTGGCCAGAGCTGAGCCATCCTCTACTGCTTTCCCAAGCCACAGGCAGGAGCTAGATGGAAAGAGGAACAGCCAGATGAACCGGCACCCATATGTGATTCCAGTGGTTGCAAGGTGAGGATTTAGACACTAAGCTATCACACTGGACCTGGTGTCACTCATTTTCAAGGAGGAAAACAGGAGCTGGTGTTGTGGTATATCAGGTTAAACCACCAACTGCAGCACAGGCATCCAATATGGGCGCCAATTCAACTGCCAACAACTCTATTTCCAATGCAGCTCCCTGCTAACGCACCTAGGAAAGCAGCAGAAGATGGCCCAGGTGCTTGGGTACCTGCACCCATGTGGGAGTCCTGGATCATGTCCCTGGCTTCAGTCACAACTAGCTGTGGTTGCTGTATCCACCCGGGGAGTGAACCAGTGAGTGCAAGATTTCTCTGTGTCTCTTTCCTTCTCTGTGTAACTCTGCCTTTCAAAGAAGTAACTCTTACAAAAAAAAAAAAAAAAGGAAAAGGAAAGAATATTGTTTTCTGCCCATAATACAAAGAGCAAACTTCTCCAAAGCCATGTAAAAAAGCCTCCTACAAAATCAATCTTTGCCAACTGCAGATGGAGGCATGAGCTGGTCGCGCCACTTTGGAAAAGATTGCTACAACCTAGTAAAACTTAGATGTGCATTGTCTGTACCTCAGCAGTGCCACCACTGGCTACTTTATGAGGAAATGCAACAAGTTAGATACCAGGATGCTATACGAAAACAGCTACAGCAGAACTGGTCCTTGTTTCCCCAGACAGGAAAACCCTGCAAACAGAACTATGCTTCAGGTTTTAGAAACAGGTCTGTGCAAGGAACAAGGGAAAATGATCTGCGCTCCTTCACACTTGATCTCAGCCAAAAGGCCGAGAGACGACTCCTGCGCTCCTGTAACAGGTGAGCAGGGGTTACTGGGACTCCAAAACACTTAGCACAGTAGCACAAGAGGCTAAACCTCCACCTACAGCACTGGCATTCCATGTGGGCACCAGTTCTGGTTCCATCTGATCCACTTCCAATCCAGCTCCCTGCTTATGGACCGGGAATGGAGGGTGGCTCCTGGTCCCTGTAACCACGTGGAAGAGCAGGAGGAAGTTCCTGGATCCTGATGTTGCAGCTATTTGGAGAGTGAAAGATCCCTCTTTCTAAAAATAATTATTTAAAAATAAACCACTTATTTTAAAAAGTTTTAAAGAGACAGAAGTGTTGACTAACCTGATTAGCTCATTATAATTGAATACATGTACCAAATGACCATCATAAAAATATATTCCATTAAAATGGTATATTTTAAAAACATTTATGTATTGAACCTGGCTCAGTGGCACCCCTTCCCCAGCAGACCTCGGTGGAGTTCCTGGTCCCTAGATCCACTCTCAGCCCAGTTCTGTCTCTCAAAGAATATCTTAAAACAGAGACCACAATGGACTAGTGCTGAGCTTTTGAAGCTGGTAGCCATGAACACTAGCAATGTGGCTAGTCCAAGCTGAGAGGTGCCCTAAGTATGCAGTCAGCACACACCAGGTTCCAGAGGCATGACATGAAAAAATTTACAAAATGGTTCATTTAGCATTTTTATTGATTATGTGTTGATCACATATTTTGGGTACTTTTTCATCAGAGGTTTGTAAATTTTTTTGAAAACATTTAAAATTTATTTGAAAGGCAGACAGAAGGGTGGAGAAAACAGAGACATACATTTTGTTCACTCCCCAAATCCCTGCAACAGGTGAAGAAGCCAGGATCCAGGAACTCAACCTGTGTCTCCTATAAGTATGGCAGGATCCCAACTACTTGAGCCATTATTTGTGCTTCTCAGGGTGTGAATTATCAGCAAGTTCTAATCAGGGGCGGAGTGGAGACTTGACCTGCGCACTCCACTATGGAATGCAGGCGTTCCAAAGACTATCTTGATTGCTATGCCAAACGCCTGCTCCTATGTTTTATAATGTTCAGTATTCAAGTCTTTCAGATTCTTTCTGCTATCATAAATGGAATTCCTTATTTTTTTGGCAACTCATAAAGTATAGATAAGAGTGCTGCTGATATTCATGCATTAGCTTTGTATTCAGAAACTTAACTGAATCTTACTGCTTCTAGCAGTATTGGCGGGGAGTCTTCAGGATTTTCTACTTGTAAGCTCATGGCATGGCATAGAGACAATTTCACTTCTTCCTTTCCTATTCAGATGGCTTATTTTTCTTGCATAATGGCTCTGGCTAGAACTTCAAGTACAATGTTGAAAAGCTTTCAACTCTTCGCTATTGCATGTGATTCTGTGCCTTTATGGATTCCTTTCATCCTAATACATTGAGCATTCTCATTATGAAAGAATGCTTTTCATTCTCTTTTTGCATCTATTGAGATGAACATATCAGTCTTGTCCTTTATTTTTGCAAGCATCTCCAACCCACCACTCCATTCTTACGCCTCACCTTCTAAAAAAGAAAAAAAAATGGGTTTTATTTATTTATTTGAAAGTAAGAACAACACTGAGAGGGGGAGCAACAGAGCAAGACAGCTCTTCCATCCACTGGTCCATGCCTAAAGTGGCCACAGTGGGCACAGCTAGGTCAAGCCAAAGTCACGAGCCAGGAGCTTTTCCCAGTTCTCCCACATGGAAGCAAGGGCCCAGACATTCAGGTCATCCTCTACTGCTTTTCCAGGCATATTAGAGAGCTGGATTGGGTGTGGAACAGCCCTACAGCACGCACAGTGCCTGTGGAGAAGGCTAGTACAGGCAGCACCTTGACCCACTATGCCACAACACCGATCATTCTCACCTATTTTACAGTCACCTCTATTAAAGGATCAGCTCATTTTCTGCTTATTTATAAGGTGTCACCATCAAATGAATAAATGTAATGACAGGTTCAGTCTGTGCATTGATGAACAGATTATGGATGCTTAACAAATCCTGAATAATGAGTTCTGAGTATTAGCTAGTTATGTATTTGTCAGTTACACTCACACCCCAGTCAGGATTAGGCTATTTTTCCTACTCAGGAAATTCCAGCAGCTGGATCCAGATGAATTTTATTTCTCTGTCACATTCAAGAGTTTGAAATGGGGTCTAGGACTGATAGTGTGGTGTTCCAGGGTGGTACCTTGGAGTTCTTGGTGTTCCAGGGTGGTACCTTGGAGTTCTGTTCAGCAAGACACAGGTCTCTAAATAAGCAAGCACATGTCTCAGGCATTCTCATTAAGACAGCAGAACTGGGTCCGGTGCCGTGGTCTAGCGGTTAAAGTCCTCACGTAAAACGTGCCGGGATCCCATATAGGCACCATTTCGTATCCTGGCAGCCTGCTTTCCATCCAACTCCCTGCTTTTGGCCTCAGAAAGCAGTTGAGGACCTTGGGACCCTGCACCCACGTGGGAGACTCGGAAGAGCTCCTGGTTCCTGGCTTCAGATCGGTGCACCCCTGGCCGTTGCAGTCTCTTGGGGAGTGAATCATCGGACGGAAGATATTTCTGTCTGTCTCTCCTCCTCTCTGTATATCTGCCTTTCCAATAAAATAAATAAAACTAAAAAAAAAAAAAAAAAGAGCAGAATTACCAAAACCCTAAGGTCTTTATCTTCAGCAAAAGCACACAGGAGAGAAAGATCTATCTCAAACCTGTGGTTCCAGCTTTCAGCTCATGGACTGAACCCCGAAACTTTCAATAGAACTGTATTTTCAGAAACACTGTCAGCTTGAGCTGGAAAAAAAATTTACAAAAAAAAGAAAAGAAAAAAGAAAAAAAGAGGCCTTTGGATGCCCCCAATTCTATAAACAGGAAGCAGATCGAGACAACCATTTACTCGCAAACACAAAATACCCTTCCTGAAGAAAGTGTGACTTGGAGGACGAAACCAAGAAAACAGGGATTGGAACCACAAGTCATAGAGAATTGTCCTCAGGCTTTGAATGTCAAACTGCAAACCAGTGCCCAAGTGAATATCACAATTTTTGAGGACCAGACTTCTGTGTGCCTCTGGTTTCCTGTCTGTTGGGACAGGAGTAGGCTTGTCTGTCACAATTATTCTGTCTGCCCCACCATTTCACATTGGTCTTTGTGGGAAAGGAATACATAACTTTTTTCTTGCGGTAACAAAACTTTGGATTGACAAGTATATCCTTGAGTAACTGTATCTAAGGAATTACACCCACGAAGCTTCATCTAGACCTATTCAGAGGGTAACAGTCTGAACTTGGACTTGCTGCTCTAACATTAGGGTTAAACTCTGGGGCCTCGGAAGGAATGAGCTTATTTTGTATGTGGGAGAACTATAAATAATTTGTGGTTACAGGGTAAGTGGTAGTGGTTTTTAAGTACATGTATAAATGCTTGTTGTTGTAAACACACACACACATTCTTAGTGGGTTAAACAACAAATTTATTACCTTACATTTCTGTAGATGAGTCCTACAGGACTAAAATCAAAGTGTTTTACAGAGCTGAAATCAAAGGCTGTGTTCCTACTGGAAACTACAGAGGACAATCCACTCCTTGCTTTTTGCACTTTCCACAGGCTGTGTGCATTTCTTGACCCATGGCCATCCCATGCACACCTGCTTCCATTGTAACACCTCCTACTCTTATTCTTACGCTAACCCTCTTGCTTCCTTCTTGTAAGGACCCTTGCGATTACACTGAACTGACACAGAAAAATCCAAGATCATTAATTACATCAACAAATCCTGCATTCCATGAAAGCAATGTATTCACAGGTTTGGGAGGATTAAGATGTGGATACCTTTGTCAAGAGAGGTGATGACTCTGTCTATACTACCACTCTTAAAGAGATGACATCCAGCCCCAGTCCCTTAAATGCTGCCTGGATTTGGTGAACTCGTTATAATGAATCAAGTACAGCAGGAGTGATGGTGTACCTCCTTTCTTGATCTCCTTTTGTACTCACTCTTAGAGAAACTGGAAGGCATGTCACATAGAAACCCAAGCAGTCCTATGGAGATGCGCAAGTGGTGAGAAGCCAAGGCTTCTTCGCATGGAATTGACCTTCTTGCCAACAGCCATTGAGTAAGAAAAACGGTTTTAGCCCTTTTGTGCCTTCAACTGACTACAGTCCTGGCCAACAGTTCGACTACCATCACATGGAGGATTCTGAGTCAGAACCACCCTGCTAAGCTATTCCTGAATCCCTGATCACAGAAATTGTAAGATGATGTTTGTTGCTTTAAGCTGGTAACTCATGGCATAGTCTTTTAGGCAGGAATGGGAAACTAATAACCTCTGATTCCCATCTTGATCTATGAAGGCTGCTTAACCTCTGGCTAGTACTCCTGCATTCCAACTTGCAGGAAAGAAGAAAGGTTTGTTCCTTCTTTCAACTGGCATTACTGGAAGTTATATGGCCCTCTCTCGTTGTGTCTCATTGTCTAGGAGAAGGATGCAGCACTTCCAGCTCTAAGAGGCAATAGGAAACAGTATTTATTCTAAGTAGCCATATGCTGAAATAAAATTTTGGGGTTCAACCACTATGTAAGAGGAAACAGACAGTGGGGTACAACCAGCAGTCTGTGTCACAGTGGTTAACTGTAAGGTCAGGAAAAGCAAAGGCCAGCAAACACCAGCACTCATTTCCCTCTTTTTAACCAACTATTTCCATTAGCCACCAAAGTGATATTTACACACCCATTACTCTGGCCACTCCAAAACAAAACAAAACAAAAAAGCACGCCAATTATGTATGAGTCACTGGAAAACTCAACTAATGCATTAGGTAAAACACAAGCACAAAATTCTTCTCCCTAGAAAATTATTTTCAGGGAACACTGCTAATAGGATCATTTACAATGGATATTTTGCCTAAAGGCTCTTCAGTTTTCTAGATGTTGTTCTCCTTGCATCCTTTTACACCATGTCTGGAAATACACTGATAAGTAGCCTGAAAATAAGGCTATTAAAAAATGTTCACGGACTGATTTCTGCGAGCCATGGAGAGTGACTTTTACCTGCGCTACTACGTGGGCCACAAGGGCAAGTTCAGCCATGAATTATTGGAGTTTGAGTTCCAACCCAATGGGAAATTAAGATATGCCAACAACAGTAATTACAAAAATGATGTCATGACCAGAAAAGGGGCTTATGACATAAAAGTGTGATGGAGGAACTGAAGAGAATAATTGATGACAGTGAAATTACCAAAGAGGACGAAGCTTTGTGGCTTTCTCCTGATCGAGTGGGCCTGCAGGAACTTGAAATCGTCATTGGAGATGAACACATTTCTTTCACAACGTCAAAAGTTGGTTCCCTTATTGATGTCAATAGGGCCAAGGATCCAGAAGGCTTGCGATTATTTTATTATCTTGTCCAGGATCTGAAGTGCTTGGTCTTCAGTCTCATTGGTTTACACTTCAAGATTAAACCAATCTAGATCAGATACTGGTGTGGACATGAGGGGGCAGAGTAGTTTTTAATTCACATCAGGAGATTTTTCTGTGTATCAGGGCAAATTTTTTATAAATGATAGATTACTGTCTTTAATAAATACATGATAAAATACAATTTTTGTTATAAAAACTGGATCATGTGAATTCTTTTCAGCTACTTTGTAAAATATTCATGTGGAATATTACAAAACTAATCAACTTTAGATACAGCTGTTTTATAGGAAGCAAGAGAATAAAACATGTTTTTTAAAAAATTCAAATAAACACTACCCAAAGGAAAAAAAAATGTTCCCTCCTTGCAAGAGGTTGGAAGGACATCACTATGACATAAGCAACTACAATGATGGCAATCCTTTCTAAACTCTTCATTCTCCTTTAACAGGTAAGCCATTTTTAGGTAGCCATCTTAAGTGGAGCGACATAGTCCTTAACCCTAATTACAGGCATCTGAGACTGCTTGCTTATATGCTTTAAAAAAATGAAGCAAAGGCCTGGCGCAATAGCATAGTGGTTAAAGTCCTCGTCTTGAACACACCAGGATCCCATATGGGTACCGGTTCTAATCCCGGTGGCCCCGCTTCCCATCCAGCTCCTTTCTTGTGGCCTGAGAAAGCAGTCGAGGGCAGCCCAAAGCTCTGGGACCCTGCACCCGTGTGGGAGACCCGGAGGAGGCTCCTGGCTTCAGACTGGCTTAGCTCCAGCTGTTGTGGCCGCTTGGAGAGTGAACCATCGGATGGAAGACCTTCCTCTGTCTCTCCTCCTCTGTATATCTGCCTTTCCAATAAAAATAAAGTTTTAAAAAAAGAGAAAATGAAGTAAATTAGAAATATCTAATTCCAGAAAATTGCATTACAAAACCAAATAAAAACTTTTTAGGTGGCTTATTTATAAAATGTGTGCTTTCATTCTGTTGTATCAGTGTGAAAACAATGCACAGCAATTCACAATCTGCCTTTAATTGGTCTTTACATGGCTCTATCACAACAGAATTTAGACTACAGAGGCCAAGTGTTAAAGGATTACAAATGTGGCTTAACATAAATCATTTCATTTCATTGTCATGTATTTTTCTCCACTTTCATTCATTAGGCACAGGTACAAAGCTGAAAGGAATAACTCTATGGGCATATTTTATTTATTTTTTAATTTATTTTATCTGAAAGGCAGAGTGAAAAAGAGAGACAAAATCTTCCATCTGTGAGTTCACTCCCCAAATGGCCTCAACTACTGGGTCCTAGATCAGGCTGAAGCCAGGAACTCCACAACGGTGTCTCACATAGATGGCCTGGGACCAAGTATTTGAGCCATCTTCCTTTGCCTTCTAGGTACATTAGCAGAGAGCTGGCTCAGAAGCTGAGCAGCCCAGACCTGAATCAGCCCTGCAGCATCTGATGCAGGCATCGCAGATGGTGGCTTAAACCACTGCACATGCAGCACTGGTGACCCCTGTGGCTGCAGGTTCTTGTCCCAACTTCTCCACTTCCAATCAGAGTCCCTGCTAATGACCTAGGAAAAGCAGTGGGAAATGACTGAACTGTTTGAGCCCCAGCACTCAACGTGGGAGAAACCCAGAAGCTCCTTCCTGCCTTGGCATAGCCCAGATTCCACCAAGTAGGGGGTAAGCCAGTGGATAAAAGGTCCTTCTCTGTCTCATCCTCTCTCTGGGTAACTGCCTTTCAACCTGGGGCCAGCAGTGTGGCATGATGGGTAAAGCCACCTCCTATAGTACTCGTATTCCATAAAGGTGTCAGTTCATGTCCCAGCTGCTCCACTTCCGATCCAGCTCCCTGTTAATGTCCTGGGAAAAGAAGCAGATGACCTAAGTGTCTGGACCTCTGCCTACCACTCTCCTCTCTATGTAACCCTGTGAAATAACCTACTCATTTTGAAAATATTCTGTAAAGAAATACTCTGTATTCTGATGCTTGCTTCAGTTCCTATAGTGGTCATCATTCTGCTACATTTGGAAACACGCTGGTTCTAAATTAATCTGCTGCTGCTTATTTCCACCCAAAGAAACAGAAACAACCCAGGAGGCCCAGGGCAGCCATAGGCCAGCTCTTCTGAGAAAGCACATTTAATTCACTGCTGCACAATTCAAACACAGAGGTGGTTAGCACATCAGGAAGGTACTGAGTTCATCTCAGTCAGGAAAACTTAACAAGGAGAAGCATCTAGAATTCATGGATGACCTAGAAATATCCAAAAGGTAAAGAGCTGACTCAATATGACAACTTGACAGGAGTGTTCAAAATTTCCTGTTACGGTCCATAGACCCTGAGATTGGACAAAAAGTATTCCCAAAAGGGAAGGATGGTACACAGTCCATTTGCACCACATAATCCAATGCTGGGATACTAGTTAGACATTCAATCTATGCGCGGCTGAAATTGTACATGTGATTTCATGACCACAACTAGCTGTCCCCACATGATGACAAACAGCATTGGTCTTCAAGACCTATAAGCCTCATTCAAGTGGCTCAGAATAGATTCCTCCTCCTTTTCCCATTTGCAATATGTTTCTCTCCTTTGATGGAGTTTCATTTAAGCCATTTGAAGAAAATATCCCACTGCTCCATTCATAAAGTAGGTCTCTGTAGCTGGAGGTCACAGGAAGCTTCTAAACTTCCTGAATTGGTGATCGCCCCTCCTCTTTGTCTATTTATCCTTCTGCCATAGCCCCACCGTCAACAGTAGGAGGCAATCTACAGGCAAGACAGGGTTCAGGCATTTGCCTCTTTAATTCCAAGCCTTATTCTCATGGCTGACACATGGGTGGGCCATTGGCTAATTCTTCTTTCCTAATATGTGGGTGTAAATGTGTGCAAAGTGAACTAAGAAAAAATAACCAGGGTGCTTCAGTGCTACATCAGGACATGTACCGCTAACAAAAGTTGGAAAAGAGGTTCCAAGAGAGGACACGATGAGACTGTCATAGGAACATAGGAATGACATCTGCTCTTGGCAAGGCCAGGTCTATCTAATCAATATCTAGTCAATATTGCACAGACTGTGTGCCTGTTGCTGCCGTTTAAGTCTCAGTTTCCTAGAATGTCAGCTGTAAAAGAGACCTTCTAGATAGGCTGGTCCAACTCCATTTTCAAACTAAAAACTAAGGCAGGGGGGAAATAAAGTGATTTGCCTTAATTAGGGTTAAAGTCATCTTGGCTGCATCACGGAGGCCAGGACTTGGGTTTTTTGATTATCAATCAGAACACTGTTTATTGGTCTTTCTCTTGTTCAGGGGTGACAAGGCCGTGATTTTTACTGTTGGGTGGATGTCAACACTAATGGAGCAATTGCTATTGTTGAGACACAAGAAAAGTCCCTCCTCCTCAAGAAAGGTCCAGTGTGTCCATATTGCCATGCCCTTGGGCTTCTAGGAAGAGGGAGAGCTCCTTGCAGACCCAGCAACTGAGCAGTGATTCACTCTGAGTGATACCAAGCGGCAGTGTGCTCCCCTCCACATCTTCATGATTTTTCAGGCTCTTCCTTTTTTGTCATCCAGTAAAATTGCAAACATAATGCAAGGATATCTATTCACATGTTCTTTTCAGTTAAGCAAACCTCATCGTGGTTTCAGGTGTTCCGAAGAGAAGGAAATAAAACTGCACCATGGCCCCTCAGGTTAAAAACTGAGTTAGAATGAGGTTGTCCAGCCGATAGGAGGAGCCACAATGACTACATGGCGGGCGCATTGTTCCATCCTGGCACTTATGCCCAGCAGACACAGAGCGATTTCTTCACCAAATGCTCAAGAGGTAGAAAAATACAATCACTCCCAGACCCTGGGTAGAACAGGAGTAAGGGGCAAGGGTGGGAAGGTACCCTGGACCAAGGGCAGAAAACCTGCTGGCTCTCCCTTGGAGGAAAACACTGGGTCAAGAGAGAAAGCCAGTACACAGAAAAAAAAAAAAAATACCTACAACAATGAGGGCATGGAAGTAGGAGGTAAGGAGATGGTGCTGGTTTGATGGTGACAGACTTGAACTGCCAATGAGGCAAATCCAAAGGATTTATAATTAGGTCTCAGAGGATGCTAGCACATCCCTCAGACCCCATGTGGCCCCTGAGTGGCCCTGCTGGCTTCATTCTCAGAAGTTCAAAGAATCAGGTGAGAGCCCTACGACAAAGCCAGACTGAGGTGATGGCAAAAGTTACTGTCAGCTCACCCCTGACTCCTCCTGGGACCCCAGGGAAGAGGACATGGATGGAGACACTGAGGACACAGCTGGGGGTGAAGCCCCACCCTCATCAATGTGGCTGTTGGGAGTCAGGCCTGAGAGGCACAGACCAAACTCCAGAACTAGTGCGGCGTGGCCTCCCCTCCTCTGGGATGAGAGGTCTCAGCCATGCCCTTTTCTTCAGGGATAAGGGGTGGCCAGGAGAGCTGGCTTCTCTCTGAGGTACTGAAGGACACCTGCTGGGCTCAGAACTTACCGTCAAGCTAAGCAGACACAATCCCTGCAGGTAGCATTCTGAGGACAAAGGCGCAGGACCTGTGCTCATGAGGACACCAAGTCACACATTCCCCTGACACACACACACACACACACACACACACACACACACACACACCCCATGGCCCCACATCCCACCCCCACCACTGTCATCCATAGATATGATGGCAGAAACGGCCTCCATTGGCACGGCCTGAAGTACTCAGAGGATGGTCGCCTGGTCACTAAGTGCCCCGGTAGGTGATATTTGTGAAGGTGGACGTGGCCTCCTTATACAGCGGGTTGTTGGCCTGCGGAGAGAGCAGAGACCTGTCTGTGGGGAGTCCTCAGCCCTCCCCTGCCTCCAAGGCTTTGAGTTCATCTGAGAAGTTTGCCTGCAATACTTGTTCTGGAATACACCATCAGGGAAGCAGATGGACACTCAGGGATTCACGTGAAGGACAGGAATGTCCATCTTGTCACTGTTCCTACCAGGCTAAGTACTGGCCGTGCCTTCTGGGCATCCCTGAATATTCTGGTACAGCTTTCCCCAGCCTTCCCACCAGCCTTCTCTCCCCTACACTCTCTTCTGCCCTGCCCTCCCTTTCCCTCACTGTGACAGCACTGGAAGGGATAGGCAAAGGAAGCGTAGTAAAGCAGATGGTAATTACAACAGATAATCCATAATTTGTTTTCATCTCAACCTTCCACGCACTATCACAAAACTTGCCTGTTCTCAGAAAAACCTACTCAGTTTCCCAAAATATTTTCTAACAGAAAGCAACAAGTCCCATAATACAGAGTCATCCTTAAGGGTGGCTTCAAGAAATCCAGCATATCCTTGTGCACCTCTGGGATACAGGATATATCACACCATCCCAAGAGAAACATCTCAGCTTCATGGGACTGTTGCTTACCAAGGTCTGGGGCCACCCTTCAAAGGACAACAGACTTCCTGCCTAAGCATGCACTTTCAGGGAGTCAAGTTATAATGTAGAAGATAAACCCAAAAAGAGCAGAGTAAAATTAAGTCTATCCAGAAAACCCCTGATAAACGCACATTTGATCGGATTAGATTGGGATGAGCTACAGGGGCCTGATTTGGAGGCTTTCTTATCATCATCTGGAGAAAAAGGAAGCCATTGAGATGAAATGACATCATGGTACTATCCTCAAGAGGCTGGTCTCAAAAGGAACTGCTAGGGTAACCTAAGTCCCTCCTACAAGCAGGCCACTTATCTCTCTGTGTTCTGTTTCCATAACTGTAAAGTACAAATAAGAACACTGCCCAGCACATAGGGTTGTCAGAGGAAGGGATTTAGAAAAGGCTCAGGGAGAAATGGAATTAAAAGTTAACTTCTTTTGGTGATATATCTATGCTCACATTTTGTTTTTTCCTAACATTATGAATTTTCTGAAGGTCCCACACAGAGATAATATGTAAAAAGCTGTTAGAGAACCTTCTGATACACATTAACTGCTCAGTAAATGAAACACTGGCTATGAGGCGACTCCAGAATGTTCATGCCACAGTGCCACTGGCTCTGGCAGGTAGGGTACTTGCATCCCATTTCACAGCAGCTGGGTTCAACATCTTCTAGTGCATAGCCCAGGACTCAGCAGAGAAGGCTCCAGGGATTCAGTTCCTGCCATTTATGTGGGAGATCTAAACTGAGTTCCCAGCTCCCAGTTCCTACCAAGTCTAGCCCTGGCTAACTGTAGCATTTGGGACTACCTGTTAAATTCATTAAATGTGAAAATTTTGCATGATCTCTTGATTTCATTTGCCCAAGAATTTTTGTATACTACCATATACAAACGTATACTAAGAGTTGAAATATATACCAGTAATGCCTGCCTCCACGGGAGAGGAGGTTTCTCTTTTCATTTTCCGTAGTGTCTGAGCAGAGCTAGCTCGCGTCAGACCTCACTGACATGGCCTCAGGTCCCAGGGGTACAGGGAATCAGGAGGTTTCCAGGAAGGTTAAGCATGCTCAGAGCATATCCCCATTTCCAGAACAGACAACAACAGCCCATCTGCAGTGCTGGCTGACCCTGACCATGACCCCAAGCACCTGCTGTCTCCACTTGAGGATAATGGCTCAAGAAAGCCTGCAGCCCAGCCCAGCCCTCTTACAGTATCCCATTTCGCTCTTGCTCGTTCTTCCTCAAATTTAGCAAACTCTTTCCGGTCATGGATGGTGATGAGCAGCTTCCAGATGAGCAGCGTGGCAAGGCCAATGAGCAGAATGGCCCCCATCACTGACATCAGGACCACCAGGATGTCAGGGCCCTTGGGACACTCTGTCAGGAAGGAAAGGGAGAGCAGAGGCCTGTGAATCATGTAGGAATCCCTTGGACTGGTTATGAAAAGGTCTCTTTACTACTAAATAGTAGTAGTAAGTACTTACAAGGTCTACTTATTACTTATTGAATTCTTTATTAACTTATGATTATAAAGTCAATTGAACGTATGTCATCACCAATTCGATACTACTTTTTTTTTTTAACCATTGCCTATACCTGTAATGCCACGGTACACCTGAATAGCAGAATGTTAAGCTTCTGTTACTAAAGGACTATACTATTGTAACAACATGAAGGAAAATGGAAAGGGAAGAAGGGAGGGAATCCCTATACCTAAAAACTATCACTGAAAATAACAATTTAAAAATTAAAAGAAAGCATGTCATTGCGCAGGGGCCATGCTAATCTTCTCTGTATCGTTCCAATTTTAGTATATGTGCTGCCGAAGCGAGCACAAGAAAGCATGTCATTGCAAAAATTAAAAAAAAAATAAGGAAGGAAGAGGCAGTTAGCAACAAAGGAAGAATAAAAGAAGGTTGGGAAATATTATGTTCTTAAAACTGTATATAAGAGAGCCTAGTGTGGTAGCTAGTGGCTAAAGCCCTCACTGTGCATACTCCACGATCCCATATGGGCACTGGTTCTAATCCTGGCTATTCCACTTCCCTTCCAAGCTCCCTGCTTGTGGCCTGGGAAAGCAGTCAAAGATGGCCCAAAGCTTGGGAGACCCAGACAAGGCTCCTGGCTCCTGACTTGGGATCAGCCTGGCAAAGCCCCAGTCATTGCAGTCCTTCAGGGAGTGAATCACTGGATGGAAGACTTGTCTATAATTCCGCCATTCGAATAAGTAAAATAAATCCTTTTTAAAAATGGAAAGATCTACACACATGAGAGCCTGTATTCTGGCAGAGCAGCGAGTAGCTGGTGCAGAAAAGCACTGGTCCCTTTTGTCAGGGTCACGTTTAGTTTCCCGGAATCTGCATCCCTCTCTGTCCTCCCCTGATGGACACAAAGAGTGACTTGTCGCTGTCTGGGTTGCTGTATGCTCTGCAGCCAGCCCGCCTGGGTCTGAGTCCTGGCTTACCACTTACTCCGCTGCATGATGACTGGGAAATTACTGGGCCTTTCTGGGCTTCTGTTTCCTATTTCTCCATCATTAAAATAGTAAAGTAATAGCACTGACTTTTCAACTTTGTCGTTACAAGGAATGGCTTAAGTTCACTCTATTTAACGAACTCAGAACAGCGCATGACATAGAATGAATGCTCGAAGAGTCAGCCACTGTTATTACAGGTGTTCCTCGTGGTGCCACCCTGGTTCAGACACTGACGTTGATGAGGGCTGCTAACATAGCAACTTTTTCAGCACTCTCAGAGAACAGGCCTCCCAGCCATAACAATATTGTGGGTTCTTTCTCAGACATTTGGTTATCTAAAACCCCAACTCTGTTGAAAGCTGACTTCTGCTTGACCTGGTCAGCACCCAACACAAACAGGCATATGTCAGCCACCAAGGGTCAGTCTGGGTGTGTCTTGCAGAGACCTTCCCAGAAGCCTCCAGTGGTGGACAAGTGACCTCACTCTGGCAGCCTCAGGTGGATGAAAGCAGGTGTTTGTATGTGTGAGAACTGATGTACCGGGAAAGGAAGTCACCCCCCACAGCCCACACCATCTCCCACCTTCCTCTCTAAACATACACATTGTGCTCACCAGACACCACTCAAAAACAACCACCACCACAAACCCAAGGTGGCAGCTTCCCAACCCTCCAAATTATAACCTGTCTGTAACAAATGGAGTGCCTGGAGAGAGGAGCTAAGGAACCAAGTGTGTTCCCTGGAATGAAGGGCCCCAGTTCTGAGAAAAACCATTGTGAAGTCTCCAGGAGATTGGGGTAGGGCAGCCCCCAGGACAGGCAGAGAACCTCAGGAAGTATTTGTAGGAAAACTGTTAGCCATTTGCCCTCAAAGGGCTAAGTGGCAGACTCCCTAAAGCAACAACAAGATCAGGCAGTCTCCGGGGAATACCCTCAACCAGAGCAGTGGGCTCATGCTGAGTGGCCCAAGGTCAGGAAAGACTAGGGGTTAATTCAGCAAACAAAAGTACAGACAGCCCAGATAAATCTGTATTCAGAAAGACAACAAGCTACTTGGTAATCTAAGTAGATACCATATATTACATGTGACATGCTATGTTTTACCTGGCAACTCTATCTAGAAGTGATGAAGCTCTGGGTCATGAGCCCATTCCACACTGGCCAGCACTAAACCCCTTGGTAATGCTCTCTTGCTGCCCTGCAGTGGCTCAGCCCTTTGGTGGGGAGCATCTTAGAGTAAGTGTTGAAGAACAGAAAGAGAACACTTGCCTCCTAAGCTCTGGGTCCCTGGCTACTGCATTCTACTTCAAGCCAGGGAAAGAGCAAGGCAATGAAATAGTAATGTGAGCCTGGGGATCTGGGGTCCCCTTTCCTACGACGCAGGAGGGGTCTGCTGCAGTAAGTCATCCGGAACAAAACTGAGTCAATGTCTCAAACCCATTACTACATCCTGTAGTGAGCCTGTTAAGAGCAATGCCTCCAACCACCCTCCGACCATTTGGCCTTCCCCTGGAGGGGCAAACAGCTACTGGCAGCCACCTCACTTGACATGCGCTGTAAACTGTAGAACTTCTTTAACTCCTTGGACTTGGATGAAATCCATACCTACCTCCCTACCCTTCCTATACAGCTTATTTTTGCTCTTTCCTCAATGTGTAAACGTCACTTTTACAAATCCCCCTTACCCAGATGATGCACTAACTCAGCTCTACAAGGTCAAGCGTACCCTGTTCTGCCTAAAAGGGGTATGAGTGGAAATCCCTGCCTGATCTGACTCCCTCTCCCTGGGGGCAGGTGCAGGGCCTCACCTGGCTCTTCTACCACATACAGGATGGACTTGCCACTGGAGTCTTCGTAGTACTGGAATCTGACGACACAGTCATCCTCATTCTTGTAGGTACAATTCACTGCATCCTTGCCAGTGTCCCCTAGATGGGCAAAAAGGTAGAATAATGAAAACCAGGTCAGTTCTCAGCTCCTGACCTAGGACTTCTGAGCATGTGTCTGACATGAAGTAAGATGTCTAGATTTGAGACTCTGGCAACTGCTACTCAGTGATCAGACTGACACATGTCATCTCTCATAGTCCATTTCCAGTTCTCAGCCCTTCCCCTGGAAGGCAGATGCTTCAATAGCTTCACACAAAATCGGGCTCTTGCACATGCCAATCCAGGGTGAGTTACCTGACCTCATCAATTCTCTTTGTCAATTTAGAAGAATGGTAGCTCCACCTCACAGAATGGGTACAGAATTAAAGATAAATAGTCCTGACATTTGGTGGGGAATTACTATTTTTGGAGAGACTGCCAACCCCCAACACTATCTGACACCTCACTGACTCACATAAACATAGCAAATGTGCGGAGAGCAGCAAAGACCACCTCCTTCTAGGTCAAGATCAGCACAGGCCAGAACAACTGCAGGTAAGAGTCTTGCTCCTCTCTTTGCTTTTCCTTCTGTCTCATTCCAAGATGGGATCCAGAAATCCAGGAGGTCTTCAGGATAAATATCCTCCCAATCAGCAATGCTATATGCAAAAGCCTTGGCATTGCTTTGCATTGAGTGACCCTGACAAGTGTGTACGACAAATGCTTCTCATAGGCACCTCCCAGGTCTAGATCTCAGTTTCTGCATCTGTAGGTGGACACACCTTCCTCCTCTCCTTGGGAAGGAGAAGTTATGGCTCGCTGGTCACAGTAATCTGAGTGCAGGAGGACCCTCAGGAACACCAGCAGCCACCCACACCTATGTGCAGGAAGCCTGCACACATTGCTCCATGCAGGAACTGCCTTCACACCCAGACAGGAGCTGCGGTTGAACTGCAATGAGCCAGATGGAGCCGGGATCTCCAACCAGGGTGTGAGCTGCACTTACTGAGCTCCTTCACAGACTCGATCTCGTCACGGCAGTAGCGGTTGCAGGTGCCTTTCTCGTGGAGGGTTCCCCGCTCAAACTTTGTACACTCCACACAGTCCCTACAAGAGCACAGGACAGTGAGGTAGGTGGGGAGGGGCAAGCTATAGGGTGTTCCAGTCCAGCTCTGACCTCCATGTATCTACAAATCTGCTCCACTTCAGACAAAAAAAAAATATCTGTATGTATCTCTAAGACAATGCTGGAGGTCTGGAGTTCAAGGGTAGCCCTCTTCACCCTCAGGCAGGATCTGACAGGCAAATATCACCAAATCATTCCCAAAACTCCTTCACGTCCTGGCACACGCAGGGCCACGCTAAGTACGACAAACATACAGATTTTCTGTGAGGACTGATCGCACAATAGAGGGAGACTTGGTGCAAAATGAAACTGTTAGGCCCTTGTGCAAAACTTCCTAAAAACCTCCAGACAGTGGCAGTAGAGTGTTAATACCAGCACAGGGCCCTGCACAGCTGCGCGGTGGTACCACCGTGACTCCAGCGCAAGTGGCAGTACAGACATGGCTGGTCTGATCCACGGGTCTGCTCTGGTGAGATTCCTGTCACACAGTCCCCCAGAACCCAGCCCCTGTGCACCCCACAGAGTGAGACCTTCAGCACTGGGCTGTTCCCCAGAAGTAACTGCTTTCACCTTCCTTCCCAGTCACAGGATTCAGCATGTCCCTTCTCCCCCCAGGAATGGGCTTCCCTGACGTGTCCTGCAGCTCCTGCTCAGCGCTTCACAGCAGCCCTACTCTCCTACCTTCCCCAAGGCCTTGCTAGACAGCAAAGAGTTAGCCTTGTGGCTCAAGCAGGCTCCTCTCACTAAATTTCTGGTAAGTAACAAAGAGAATCTGACAGCTGAGGATTCTAGTCTAGGGGACTTCCCCCTGGCCACCAGTGTCCCCACTCACTTCTTAAAGGTGCAGGCATCTGGGCAGGTGGGACACTTCTCACAGGTATCCCCGTAGGAGCCTGGCTGGACGCAGACGCAGCTGCCGCATTCGCACTTGCCCCGGCCACTGCACAGCAGCCCATTGCTGGACAGGCAGGTGTCGGTGCGTGTGGTGCAGTTGCAGTAGTAGCCGGTCCAGTCGGAGTCACACAGGCAGTCCCCACAGCTGCACTGGCCATGGCCTGTGAACACACAGTTCCACTGCTGAAGGCTCTGTCCCCGAGACCAGTCTATAAACAGCCACTCTGCTCTCCCCACCCAGACAGACAACAGTCCACCAGCAGCAAGCTGGCTTACTGTCGGGAAGCCTGACCCTGCAGGGATAAACTCAGTTCTCTGGTGTCCCAGGTCTAGCAGGATTTGATCTGAGTCCCCACAGGGTAGAGGAGTCTCCAGAACTATGTCTCTCAGGCCTGGTCCTGCATCCCTCCTCCTTCCCAGCCAGCTTCTAGTACAAAGACAAGAAAGCAGCCCTGCAGCCCAGAGAGCTGGCACAGCACCAAGGCCCAGCACCAAGCTCACAAAGGGCATTCAAGAAGATAACAGCATGGCCTGGTGCTGCCAAGAGGCCTCCCTTGGCCCCTAAATGCTTTCCATTTGTCCTCCCATAGGGCTGCTCCCACCTCTGCACTCCAGAGTCACAGTATAGGGCCACAACCAAACATCTTCAAATACGTTCTTTTTCTTTTTGAAGTTGTAGGCGCAGTTCAACCATCTCTGGTTTCACCCACATGACCTGTCTTTCTTGTCTTAGTTCTCTCAATCTGACCTCTGAGGTGGGCCTGGGCATGTAGCTGAGCAGCCTTGGAACAGAAGAAAACTGTATCTCTTTCCAAAGATGCCCATGGCAAGGAGTGCCAACAAAAACCTCAATGATGATGATCATGCCGGGAACGTCTGTTAGATAATCTGTAGCAAGCACCGTGCCATGTTTTTTAGTACAGAGGTCCTATTTGCTTCTCATAGCAACCCTGCCTAAGGCCACTCGGCTTATAAATGGCACACATGGGCAGAAGTCACTCTTCAGATCCCCATTGCCTAGCCTCCGTGCAGTATCTCTGTTTATGAATACTATGGTTTTCTAGAAGACTTCTGTCATTTACAGAGAAAAATGGCTGTATCCAGCAGATGGGGAGTTAGTTTGAATGCAGTGTTCTCAAAGTGACGCCAGTAGAGGAAGAGAGACTAAAAGTAGCAAGTAGAAAACCTAGCAACTAGGCTTGATACCAATGATAAATTCTGAAGACAGCACATTTTAGATACTCAAATGTACTGAACTGTGGCATAGCTGATAAAATCACTGGCTATAATACCAGTATCCCATACAGGCATGGATTCATGTCCCACCTGCTCCATTTCCAATCCTCTCTCTGCTGTAGGCCTGGGAAAAGTAGCAGAAAATGACCAAAGTGTTTGGGTTCCTGCCACCCACAAGGAAAATCTAGATAAAGCTCCTGGTTTGAGCCTGGGCCAGCCCTGGCTATTGCAGCCATCTGAGGACTGAACCAGCAGACCAAAGATCTCTCTTTAAATCTCTCTCTCCAAATCTCTCTCTCTAGGTGCCCTTTCTCTCTCCCACATACACAAGGTTCCCCCATGACAGGGTTTACAAGCTAGTTAAATTCCCAGAAACACACACACATTCACTGCCATGCTCCATGGTTTGTGTTATGACAGTTTAAACAGTTTGGAGCCCTTATGGGGAGGATCCTACAGGCATGGAGGTATGGGAGGGAGCCCGGGACAGGATGGACAGCTTAGAGGCAGGCTGTCTTCCTCTACCATTCATTTAGTGAGATTTTTCCAGGGATGGGCAAACATCTTGACCATGGGCCATTTGAGGCCTGCAAAACCATCTGGCCTAGCCCTGCCAAGGCAACCACAGGCAAGAGTCAACATTCAACAAATCTGCAACAGCCTAATTTTTTTTTTTTTGGTTGATAATTCTGTATGACCCTCAGATGATGTTATAAATATCCAAACAGCCCTTGGCAGAAAACAAGCTCTCCACCCTTGCAATGTTGGCTGCTAAACACTGCAGAAATATGACTCATTTTACAGCCCCCGGACCAGGAAGACTGATGAATAAGAAAAATCTGACTGTTAATCAGAGGAAAGGCAGGGGACAAACGGGAAGCAACCTGAATGGAAACCACTTCACTGTGAGCAGGTGGCCAGGGAGGCGGAAGAATGGATGGTATGCGGCCAGGCTCCACAGTGACCCAGCAGTGTTCTGCAGCGTCCACAAAGGCATTCAAGATTCAGACACACCTCAACTGCCTTGGAAAGAAATGGCTGTTTCTCAGGAAGGAGGCAAACATACCCCAGCTGCCCAGGCACCACAGGGGCACTAGGCAGTAGGAAAGCAGAAAGCCCTAAAGTCCTGAGGCTGGCCCCCCGGAAGCACAGCTGGTGGTGGGAATTCCTATTCAGAAGTCTTACGGGAAAATGGAAGACAGGGAGGGAAGTGGGCTAGGGCAGAGGCTAAGGCTGACAGGAACAAAGTTCAGGACAGAGACTTCCTCAGTCTGACCACATGGTGGGCTCCAAGGCACAAACTGAGGTTCATCTGGAGGGAAAGGGACCGGTCTCAGGTGACCCTAGCAGCCACTGACCAGCTTGGGGGCAAGGCAGTTCCTGGCAGCCAGGGCAATGCTCTCAGGCAATGATCAGCGGCCAGGGCAGCGCTGCGTCCACTCCGCCTCACTTTTGGCCAGGGCTCCCAGAGGGGGAAATACCAATACTACAGAGGCCTGGCAGCTCTCCAAGGCCTTGGTCTCTTCGAAAATCCTTGTCCCACAGTGTTTTCTTTGTGAGGCTAAACAAAGCGACCCTTGACAGGTTGATCTGCTGGGTGGCCAGGGGCAAGGCTGGGAGTAGAAGTGGCAGGCCTGAGTTGACCCGCTGACCCCAAGCCCTAGTAAGGTCAGCCTCCAACAGGAAGCCACAGTGTGGTAATATCACAGGACTGGAACCTGTCCAGCAAAGCAAGGCTGAGCCTGGGTTCACAGGAAAGTCAGAGGAGCAGGGTAAGAAGTGAAAAGGAAGAGGGGAAGGAGCGGGAAGGCCAGAGCCTGTTTCCGGCGAGCGCTCACCACCTCTCCACGCAGCTAGTCTTCCTGGGCTGACCCATCACTCCATTCTGCTCCTAAGGAGCCAGGCCTTCCTCTGAGAGTCATCCAATGTCCACCCCCCTCCACCTCCATGATGCCCTCAGCCTTCCTTGGTCCACAAGGGGTCTCTCCAATGGTCTCCTCTGCCACACCCCAAGACCATCTCACTTCTGGGCCTGACAGAGTCTGTCATGTTGAGAACCATCCTTAGGTAAGTTGAGAACAACAACTCAGCATCTTTCAGGTAGAAAGACTCAAAATCGTGATTTCCAGTCTATAGCCAGAGACGCTACAGGGCAGGCCCGTCCAAGTTGAAATGTTTTAGCTTTGTTCTGTGTACTGTGATAGCCACTCACTGCATAGATGGCTACTGACCAACTAAGAAAAAAAAAAAAAACAAGTTTTTAAATTTTTTAAAATTTTGATTGAAGAATTTTTTATGTATTTGAAAAACAAAGTGACAGAGAGAGGGGTAAGGCTAGAGATATTCTCTCCCCCTTTCCACTCCACAAATGGACACAACAATGAGGGCTGGGCCAGGTCAAAGCTAGGGTCCAGGAACTCCCTCTGAGTCTCCCACATGGATGGAAGAGACCCAAGCACTTTGTCCATTCTCCACTGCTATTCCAAGGCCATTAGCAGGGAGCTACATTGGGAGTGGAGGAGCTAGGGTGCAAATCAGTGCTCGTATGGGATGCTGCTGTCACAGGCAGCTATTTAATCTGTTCCACTACAATGCCAAGTATTAATTAATTTAAAAAGTTTTGCGCCGGTAAAAGCTGCCATATTGGACAGCTCTATAATCCAAAAGGCAACAACAATATTAATAGTAGCAACAGGGACAACAACATGATGTCAACATTTAACAAACCCGTAGCACTTTCCGGACATTGTTCTAAGTATATAGATTCACTAGATGTGCTCCAATCTCTTACATATATAGCACAATTTTTCAAGTCTCTTAGGATTAAGAAAAATCATATAAAATTATTTCTAACTTTACATCTATTTTGACATCACATGTTTTCAAAGTGTATGACTTTTAAATATTTGGTCAGTGATATTATTAATATGAAAAGGGATCAATCCTAACATTCAAGAGGGTTAGAGCTATTGACTGAAAACCTTCATAAAGTGGGCAAAAGAAAGAGAAGGAAATAACCATCTTCAACCTGAGGTTCCCCTCGCCTTCCCACTGTGTTCTAACAGAGGACAGGGATCCCGGAAGCAGAGGCTCTGGTGGGGCGGTGGTGCTCTACAAGCAAGAACACAGGAGCTGAACAAAACTAAGGCGAATCCCATTCCTGCCTACCCCGTTGGTGTAGTGTCTGCTCAGTTCTGCCCCCCAGGGCCACCTCAAGCTCCCACCTAAGTAGCCAGGGGCTACAGGAGCATGTGCGTGCCTGTGGCAACCAGACAGGAGCTTAAGCATTTACTCACCAGAGCACATCTCCCCCTTGTAGCGGACACAGGAGAAGTCATCACACTCACAGTACTTGCCCGAGATCTTGCCAAAGTCACTGCTGTGGCAGACACATTGGCCACAGAGGCACTCGCCCCGCTGGCTGCAGGCAGGCTGGCCCTCCTTGGGGCTGCACTCATCCTGCTGGGACGGGTGGTAGTCCTCCTCGGAGCACTCGCACTGTGAACCCAGCCAGCCGGGCCCACAGCGGCACACCCCGCACTCAAAAGTCCCGTTGCCGTTGTTGCAGCGGTGGCTGTGAGGCTCAGCCCAGGCCTGGCAGGCACAGTCACAGTCAAAAGTCACCTGGACAGTGAGGCTGTCCTTGAAGCCCACTGGCTTGATGGTGAAGGACCTCTCCTTCTCCTGGGGGCAGCCGCGCACCTTGGCCTCAATGCTGAAGCTCACCTGGATGGCAAGAATGGAAGGCAAGATCACATTCAGCACAGGTGGGTCCAGTTGTCCCAGCCACCCTGGGAGAAAAATGCTACTCCTAGTCTTGCCAAAAGAGAACCCAATGGGGAGCGCCTTCCTCAGCTCTCCCTCCACCAGGGTCTGCAAGTCAGACACAAGGAGAGTTCGAAGGCGGTGACACACCCTGCTGGAGGCAGACCTGGTTTACAGGTATGGGTTAGAAGGTTGGTTTCTCGGCCTCCTATGGAACACACCAGCTCAAGCAGAAGAGAACCGTGCCCCTGGAAACACTCTGCTCTAGCCAGCTAAGTGAGCCGCACTGATGACACATCAGCACAAAGCATTATGCTGCATGTTCCCTTTGCTGTTGACTCTTGGGCAGCTAGAACAATGCACAGCACATAGCGACTTCAGTAACAAGTGGCAGGTGACAATGCCCCTTTCCATCAAAGGAAAGCGGAAGCATCACCTCGAGGGGAGACCGCAGGTTGATAAGGGGAGGAAAGTCAGAAATACTTCTATGTGTTATGAAATATGTCTTCCCCAAGAGAGGAAACCAAAAGGGCAAATTTTAGAAAATCTAAATGGTGAAATCCACTTCCTAGAGAAGAAGCCGGCAGCCACAGAAGCCTCAGAAGAAAAGGCTGGCATGCTGCAATGACCTGGAGGACGAAGGTACAAGGAAGGAACGGCATGGACACAGGCCATATCAGCCCTGCCCAGCCCACCTCACCGTGTCTCCGATCTTGAGTCCCACACAAGACTTGAGGCCTGGGATGACCTCATTGTTGAGGCAGGTGGCATTGAAGGACAGTGACAGCTCCTCAGGAAGATCACGCACTTCCAGCTCCACTTTAGAGCGGATTTTCTGAGCAGCAAACAGCAAAGGAAATGAACCAAGAGGAAATGGACCAGAACCCATTTCTCCCCAAGAAAACTCCATGTGATGGTCCTGGGCTCACATTGGCAGTGTCAGATGCTCAGGTTTTACCAGAAACTGCTGGGACGCCCCTCATAGCCTGTTAGCTGCTCTGTTTCCTGTCCAAGAACCTGTGCCCTCTGCCAGTTCCCATTTGTGCCCAGATGAGCGTGGGTGCTAATCCAAATCAGCTACATAACCTCCCACAGACCACACAAACACACTCAAGAGAAGTGCCCCAGGTCTGGCTACCTGGGGTAGCAGCAAGGTAATGCTTATGCAAGCTCCTCCTCCCCAGGCTTGCATCCCTCTTTTCTTTGCTGTAGTGCCCCAGATGTCCCAGATCCTGTACCCCACGATTTCAATTAATCCCCACACTCATTCCTTTCCACTTCCTCTGGACTCTCCTCCCCCTGTCAGGGCAGCTCCCTGGCACTTCTTTCAGGGCCATTTCCTTCTCAGAAGACTGTTCCCCACTCACCCCACCTTCCAGGACCTGGCCTCTGAAGCACAAGACAAAGGCAAGAAGGCTATGTGTGTCTGGCAGGGGGACAAGGGCCCAGGTGCACAAGCCATGTTGGGAGGTGGTGGGGGATGCATGTCCCAGGGTCCCTTTCCCAGCATGCGGCCCCTACCCCATAAGCATCGACGATGAGCTGGAGGACGTTGCTGGAGTCAGTGGACAGGACCCCCACCGTGGTCCCTGGGATGAGCTCACTATAGTTCTGGAAAGGAAGACAAAGGTGACCAGAGTGTACCGAAGCAAGGTGGCAAGCTCCCAAATCTCTCCCCCATGACTGACCAGAGCGTTTCCTTGTCTCCACCAACAGACAGATCTAGAGGTTCTTCATCCCAAGCACAATCACAACACTCTCGCCCTCCTCATCCCACTGAGTCATCCTCTCCACTCCCCACTCCAAACAGCAACCTGCCCCTTTTGGTAGGCTCAGAGCTTGAAGATGGGTTGAAGGAGAGTCTTTCACGACTCAGGCCACTGGCTGGCTGGCTGGGAAGGGTCTACCTGCCACAGGACCTGCTCCTGGAAACACCCAAGGCATAATCACCTGGTAGAGGTTGACGACCTTTTCAGTGACAGCAAAGATCAAATTGATGTTCTTCTGGGATAGCTTTTCAGTCATCAGGCCCAGAGAGGGATAATCCTAGGGGGAGAAAAAAAAGAAGAAAGGAGAGGCCAATGAAGGGGAGATTACATCACTGCTGGCTTCTAAGCTTTCTGGCTTGGCTGATTTGGGCTGTGGCCCAGACAGCAATGGTGCTTAAAGTTCATTAGCCCATAACCCAACAGAGACAAGAACAATAATATTTCAGGGCCTGTGTGGGGGCCTATCAACCCTCCACCTGAGGTACCAGCATCCCACACGGGCACCAGTTCAGGTCCTGGATGCTCCACTTTCCATCCAGCTCTCTGCCAATCAGCTGGAAAATCAGCCTCTACACTCCTCGGGCCTCTGCACCCACATGGAAAACCCAGAAGAAACTCCTGGCTTCAGTTTGTCTCATGTGACCATTTTGGGGAGTAAACCAGTGGCTGGAGGATCTTTCTCTCCTCTCTCTGTAACCCTGTCTTTACAATTAAGAAAACAAAATCTTTGGGGTAAAAAACGTAAAGCATGATTGTAAGCTCTAAGGCTGAAGAGATGCAAGCTAGGGGTGTCAAACTAAGCACCTGTTTCTTCCTTCTCGAATTCCATACACCCACACCACAGAGCAGCTCCCCTGGGCCAGGCCTGACTGTGCAGTGCCACAGGTTAACCACCCTTCTCCAGACATCTGAGAGAAGACAGGTTCAGACTCTGGAATTTTTCTGGATTTGAGATGGCTGCACAGATGGTCAGTTGAGCATCCCTAATCTGATCATCCTAAATGTGAAATGTGTTGAAATCTAAAAATGCTCAAAGAATTTCAAATAGTAAGGCATTTCATGGCATTTTAAATCTCTTTTTTTTAATCCTATTATTGATTTTGTTTTGTGGCTTTTCATTTAAGGGAATGTATAGTAGCTGTGTAATGGAGACTATCATATTCAGATGTGAGGATACCATGCAGTATGCATCTCTACTTCCAGACAAAGATGGACTTGCAATGAAACTGTGTACTATATCTTGACAATAGGATGCTGGACTCTCTACCATTGTCCAGGCCTGCAATGATGGACATATGACTGTCTATGAAGAACTATACTATAATAAGGATATAGGGAGTGATGGGGTAGCGAATTAGGGAGGGGATAAGGGAAATCCCAGGGCTATGGAATTGTATCATAAAATGATAATAATAAAAAGAAGCAAAAAAAATATTTATTCATTACTTGAAAGATAGATTTACAGAGAAAATGAGAGACAGAGAAGTCTTCCCTGGCTGCTAGGAGGCTGCTCATAAGGCATAAAGCAGTGAAAACACCAATCACAGTCAGGGCCTCTCAGTGGACTGTATCCTGAATGAAGGTGTCCTGTTGATAGGGGGGCAAAGACAGCCTGAAATCAACCCTTGGACCCTCCCCAGGCAAAAGGCTGCCTAGACTGGGGCAGACCTGGCCACCATGCAGACGGACCATAGCAGGTGCCTGAAATCTCACCATGGTAGTAGAGGCAGAGTAATAGTTGTCACCGCCAATATGACACTGCCCATCATTGGGCTGAACAATGCCGGCAAGCCTTCCGTCTAGTGCAATATGCGTCTTGGCATCCGTGGTAAACACCAACAAGTGGGATGCATCATTCCTCCAGCCAATCTTTTCCTGTTCAGAGAAATAAGGCAAAGGAGACAAATCAAGTTCAGTTACTGGTGAAGAACAAAGACCAAAGGCCTCTCTGGCTGCAGGGCTGGGCAGATTGGAGAAGGCTCTCAGTCTCATTTCTTGGAACCCAAGATGGTGGTTTCCAATTCAGGTGTCTCTGTGCTCCAGTCTCCTGGTTGATTAGTTCAAGCAGCCAAATGATACCTTCTCCATCCCTGAACAACTTTCACAATGACAATCACAGTGCCCATCTGGAAAGCCACTTATATCTGCACAGCTGGCAGGGTTCGAGGAAATCCCATTTGGACATCTGCCCACTTTGCTGAGTTAAGCTGACCCAGCCTCTACTCCAAAGTTGCTGCAGAGAAGGTGGGAAAAGGGTCTCCCTGCGAAGCTTCTAGGATCACTGAGCTCCAAATTAATGGCAGCTCTGGCCAGGGAGTGGAAAGAAGCAAAGGATGCACCTCAGGAGTAGCTTCTGACTCACCCTGCACCAACTTCTTCATTCTTATCTGTTTCACACTATAAAGCTGCAGGGCTAGCCACTTCCCCATTTTGATCTCCAACCACAGCTGGCACCCCAACACTCACATCACAGACTGTAGCCTGCATGATGGCATCAAAGCCCCCCTCTGGGGCATCTCGGTTCCGGGATACACTCTGCTTCTTCACTTCCTCATTGAAACGGGTCACCTGGTCAGTTAGCGTCAGCACATGTTTGTAGCCAAACATGGGCAAACAGGTGGTCTTCATACTGAAAAGGACAAGAGATGATTTAAGCAGACACAGGGATAGGAAATGCAGCAGAGGGAGTGGGAGCGACATAGGGGACAGACATGTAGCGTGGTATGCCCAGGCCTGGTCCACATAGCCACATTTACCCAAACAGTTCAAACTTCTCAAATTTACCTGAAGGGTCACATCACTTCACCTCCCACCAACCTATAGGGTATGAGAATGAGCTATAAACCAGACTGCCTGAGTCCAAACCCCAGGCCCTCACTGGCCTTCAAGGTCAAGGGACCTTCAGCAAGCTTCCCTCAAGCTAACTTTCGAGAATAGAGCCATGACAACACCTGTCTCCTGCCAGCTATTGCGGCGGGGCCGCAGTGAGTTGACGCCCATAAGTACTTAGCCAGAGGGAGGCTGTGGCTGTTGCTTTCATCTTAGGCTTCACACTTAGCTGCAGTAACAGCAAAGCCAGTGTCCACCAATAAGTGAACGTTCCTGAACCATCAGTAGATGATGCTAGAGGATGCCTCAACCTAAGAATTCATTTCATCAATGACTGACATCCTTACTGGCATCTTGCAATCCAGACAGAAGGTTAAAAGCTACATTGTGGGGCCCAGCGGCGTGGCCTAGTGGCTAAAGTCCTCGCCTTGAATGCCCTGGGATCCCATATGGGCGCCGGTTCTAATCCCGGCAGCTCCACTTCCCATCCAGCTCCCTGCTTGTGGCCTGGGAAAGCAGGAGAGAACAGCCCAAAGCTTTGGGACACTGCACCCACGTGGGAGACCTGGAGGAGGTTCCAGGTTCCTGGCTTCGGATCGGCACGTACCGGCCGTTGCGGCTCACTTGGGGAGTGAATCATTGGACGGAATATCTTCCTCTCTGTCTCTCCTCCTCTCTGTAATAAAGTGAATAAATCTTTAAAAAGAAAAAAAACTACATTGTGTAACTCTGAAAACTAAAATATATGTTCTGGGGCAGACATCCGGTGAAGTAAGTAGTTAAGACACTGCTTGGAACACCCGTAGTTAAGCAATCAAGCAGTTAAGACACTGCTTGAGACACTGCTTGGGACAGCTTGGCAGCCCTTATCAGAGTGCTGGGGTTCAAGCTCTGGCCCCACTGCTGATTCCAGCCTCCTGCTAATGCACACCCTGGGAGGCAGTCAACAGCTCTATGCTTTGGTCTCTGCCACTCACACTGGAGATCCAGATGAAATCCTTGGTGCCTGGCTGCAGCCTGGCTCAATCTTGACTGCTGACAGGTATTGAGGAAATAAACCAGTAGATGCAAGAGCTCTATCTGCCTCTCACTCTATGCCTTTCAAATAAATATAAATAAAATATTAAAATGAAAAGTAAATTCATACCCTGTCAGTAATCAATATTTTAAATTATTTCAACACATGTTTTTCACTATGTTAATTAAATAAGCCATTGCATTGTAAGCCATTTCTACTCCTTCCTATTCCTCTAGGTCATCATTTCTTACATTTTAACCCAGCAAGATGCATGGCCTCAACGTGAAAGACAGTAAAAACAGTAATAGAGTCAACTCTTCGGAAATCTGAGCATCTCTGTTGACTTATCCAAAAGTTTCTACCTCACTTCCCTCCATTCTCTCTTGCCTCCTATTCATTTGTAACCAAGTCCCAGAAGATGATGTATTTTCGCTCTAGGTCTCCAAACAGCCTTGGTCTCAGCCAATACAACACTCCACGTATACAGGCCCATTTGCCAAATGAGAAGCCCAAGGCAAAAAGGAGCTGTGCTTTAGCAAGAGGGCAGTCAGAAGGATACCCCAGAGTTAGAAACAGAAACCAGGACTGGGATGTGCACAGGACAACGAGCACTGGTGCTTCCTGGGCTTCTGCAGGAGGAACTCACTCATAGCAGGGGTTTCTGAGGGCCTCTGGCGGGGAGATGTACATGTAGGGTGACACAGGCTTATCCACGAAGGCCCCAAAGCCAATCCGCAGGTTGCTAGTGAGCTTGCGCATCTGGGAGGCCAGTTTGGTACCCAGGTTTTGGATGCTCCCAAGATCATCTTTCATGGAGTAGGACAGGTCCATCAAGTAATAGATGTCCACAGGGTAATCTTCCACTTGCCGTACTTGGATGGAGAAAGTCTTCGAATCATCTGGAAGGCAAGAGGATGTTGGTATTTTTCCTTTCTCTGAAACCCACAGCATCATACACAAGCCTTAGACAAAGTGGATCCCTCTTAGAGTCTTCTTGATTTAACTGGGCAATCAAAGTCAATGCTTGAAAAGGTTCTTAACCTAATCTTCTGTCTCTCCAGAGGTCTTCTGCCCCTATTTGTCCTCTCCATGCTTCCATCTCGAATGCCCATGAGAAAGGGACGCACACATCACTTGCTCATCCTATATCTCATTTTTCCCCAAACACAAAGCTATAAGCCAGGCAAAACAGGCATTGAAAGAAAGAAGAAACAATTTTTTTTGTACCCACTATGTCAGAAGGAGTAAAAAGTTTGCTTAAAGTCAAATCGCTAATACAAGGTGGAGCCACACTTACCTTCAGATCTGACTCAAGGCCCAACACCTTGCATTTCCTGCCACTTTCTTGTCCCCACGAGCCCTGCACCCTCTCCCCCATCTCCATCCTGAGCTACTTCTGCAGTATTTCCCTCTCAGACCTCCACTTGTGCCCTGCGCCCATCTATCCCAGGCCCTGCCCCTGGACGAGTCCCAGGCCTACCTGGCCGCAGTCGGAGCGCAATCCTCTGGGGACTGACTTGGGTCACCTGAGCTCTGTCTCCAGAGCCCTTGTCGCTGAGCGGCCTGGCCTCCAGGATCTGGGCCTCACTGACCGGGAACTCGATGGACTCCGGGGCACAGTTGTCCTTCAGTAGATTCTCCTTCAGGTCACAGCGGGATGAGCCAGGAGGCAGGGCCTGTGAGACAGAAGCCCATGGGGAAGCCCTCCACCACAGCAAGGCTGGCTCTCAGCCCCTCCCAGGATATTACAGTCTGTACAGCATGTTGCAGCTAAATCAGCAAAAATGAACTGCTGTGTTCCTTTCGGGAGTAAACCCCTTGGACTGTTGCAGAGAAAGGGGAGATGGAGGAATCAGAATACTGGATACCTGTTCACAGACTGAGGGTTTGTACAGTAAGATGCCTGGTAGGCTAGCACTTTCCAAATGATGAAATGCAATTCAAGTATTCCAAAGCCTATTTAGCTGATCTCTACCATATTTGATTTAATAAAATGCAATAGAATAGAAAATATCAAAGTGTATGAATGGTGTCAAATTCAAAGAACTTGTGTATCTTGGGAAGGGGGTAACATGTATAATAAATAACGATGTACAATGTATTTCTTTCTGTTGGTCTAGTTCAAAAGCTGTGTTAGATGCTAGCCAGGCTGTGAGTTCCAGCAAGGCAGGCACCGTCTATTCCTTGTTTCCTCTCTGTCCCCTAACCCAGGCTTTGCCGCAAAGGAAGCATGCATATGGCAAGAGAGAGGTGGGGGAGAAGGGGCCAGTGCAGAGAGCCAGGGCCAAAAGCACAGCAGATGGACCAAGGCTAAGTCTCAGCATTGCCAGCTGCTACTTACTAACTAGTTCTTTCGGCAAGAAACCCAAACTCTCCAAGCCTAGTCTTCTAAACTGCAACTTGATGATAATAGCAGCCTCTGCTTTGGTACTTGTAGTCACAAATCACAGGTGCAGAAAGTCGCCTGCTGGCACCCAGGGGCTGGGAGGAGGGAGAGAAGGCAGTTACTGCTTTACAGTCTCAGTTTTACAAGATGAAGAGTTATGGGGAGAGATGGCAATGGTGGCTTTATGCCACGATGAATGTACTTAGCACCACTGAACTGTACACTTAAAAATGGCTCAGACTATGAATCTGGGGCCAGGCATACAGACCAGCAATGAAGATGCCAGCCAAGACACTGGCACCACATGAGTGTGCCTGGATTCCTCTGGTGGTTCTGGCTCCTGATGCTGGTGGTGATGGCTCCAATCGTTAGGTTCCTGTTGGAGACCCGGATTAGTCCCTGGCTCCCAGCTTCAGCCTGGCCTGCATGTAGGGAGTAAACTAAAGGGCTCACTCCTGCCTCTCAAATGAAAGTATTTTTTTACATGGTAAATTCTATGCTAGGTCAATTTTGCCACAATAAAAATTACACAAAAATTCAGGCCCGGCGGCGTAGCCTAGTGGCTAAAGTCCTCGCCTTGAAAGCCCCGGGATCCCATATGGGCGCCGGTTCTAATCCCGGCAGCTCCGCTTCCCATCCAGCTCCCTGCTTGTGGCCTGGGAAAGCAGGAGAGAACAGCCCAAAGCTTTGGGACCCTGCACCCACGTGGGAGACCCGGAAGAGGTTCCTGGTCCCGGCATCGGATTGGCGCGTACCGGCCTGTTGCGGCTCACTTGGGGAGTGAAACATCGGATGGAAGATCTTCCTCTCTGTCTCTCCTCCTCTCTGTATATCCGGCTTTCCAATAATAATAAAAAAAAATTTTTTTAATTACCCAAAAAAATCAACGAATAACAGCCCCTCCCTTGCAGTAATATCAAAAAGAAGTTAATAAGACTGCATGTAAAACATACCTGTGTAGCAGAGTGCCTGGCATAGAAGAAATTAACTATTAGTATGAGATGCCTGATAAGTAGTTCCTGGATAAATTAATCATCAACCCAACTCCACGAGCATGGGAAAATGCCAATTAGCCAGGCTTGATCAAAACCTCTCCTATCACCTTCCTCCACCCAAAGGACAAACTGAATCCCCTTCCTAACACCCTGAAAGTAGTCCGCCAGTCCCTGGAGCTCTGTGTGTGCTGACACCCAAGCACTGGTTAGGGGACATGTTGTTCTAGAATAAACATGGGAAACCAGGAAGCAGCCTCAGTCCCAGGTCTGTCCCGAAGCCACCTGGTGACTTCAGTATTCCCCCGCTGAGCCTTGCTTTCCTTCCTCGCCTGTTCCACAAGCGAGGGAGAGGACACGCTGCTGTCCGTCCCATCCTGTTTGGGCCTCCAGCGAGCTGAGCCAGTACTGTGTGGACACCTTTGTGTGAGGGCTCTTTGCCAGTTTACACAGACTGGCTGGGAAGCTGGAAAACCCTCCCTGGTCCTATTTCACAGAGTCTAAACCTTCACGCTCTCCCTTCATCTACCCTCCCTGCTCACAACCTCACGACCACTTCCAAAAGTCAGCCAGGGGAACCATTCCAGCCCAGAGCAAGCTGTGTTCACATGGGCATGGCGCAGGAGCCGCTTGCCCCTGGGAGGGGCTCCTCTCGTGGATTCCTGCAAAGCTGAGCACTGCTGAGCAGCGTGAGCCACAGCAAGGGATGGGAAACTCCAGGGAGCAAAAGCAGTTCAGCCCGAGTGGTGCGGCTAGGAAGGGCAGAACCGAGAGAGCCATGAAAGTGTCTGGCTGTGATTACTCTCTTAAGTCTTACTACACTCAGACTGAGAGTCACACAGAGAGGCAGGAACGCGGGAGGGCAGAGTCAAGGAAAAGCACACAGGGAACTGGAGCCAAGATAGGACAGTGAACAGAAGGGATGTTGGCCCTGCCTCCTCAGGCCCAGGACACGGCCACCAGGCGCAGCCACACTCAACACCCATGCTCCAGGTTTCTCTCCTTCTGCCCTTTGACACGTGGAAGGGCTTGTGCACGAGCATGGGAACCAAGTGACCCACAATGTGGCAGGAAGGCATAAGGTCCACCCTCCAGCTGAGAACACCCCATCAGGCCTGTTCCCAGACTCTCCTCGACTCAGAAGGACAGGAGATCCCCCCTGCACCAGCTCTGGGTGAGGACAGAACAGCATGAGGTGGGGCGCCACAGGGGTGGGGTCTGGCTGTCCCCACCCAGCACTCCCTGGGCAAGCAATGTCTTACTCAGAAAGCCCCAGTGTAATCTGTGCTTCCAGCTGCCCACGGCACCCCAGCATGAAAAGCAACCAAAAAAGGCAAGGATCAGACCAGTCAGATGAGGAAGCAGTGAGGAGCTGATCCTTTCCAGGCAAGCCCAGAGGCTGAAGGCAGCCACAGGGAATGGGAGGCCCGACACTGAGGGGGGCTCCTAGCTCCTGGATTTCTGCCCTGGTGGCCCCATCTGAAGACGGATTGAAGCGCCTTGGCTTGCCTGAGCGTCCCCATTGTTTGTTCTGAAAAATAAACACTGGAAAACAAAAACTGCACGGCTGCCTCCCCTTGTGGTCATTGACATCAGAGGTCAGAGGTCAGGGGCGTCACAGGCCTGTTCAGCAGCCAAGGGCTCCCTGAGGGCCTCCAGTTCCAGGAGGAGACTATGGCAGCAACCTCAGCGTACTTGGTTGGTCCTCCCTCTGATAACCCAGGAGGATAGACTTCCAGGTGACTTAGAAAAAACGCAGTGAAGCTGGACCTTACACAAACAGGCCCCAAAGAGCCACGCCCCAGGGGAAGGTCCCAAACAGAGAGGGGAGGTGCCAGCCTGGATGCCTGCCAGAGCGGCTCCTTTCCCAGGAGGGTGACACACGCTGTTACTACCATGCTCTTTTAATACCATTTTGGAGCCTGGGGAAGCACAGCATGAGTAATCACCATCCTCTTGCCTGTCTCATGGGGCTGGCCAGGGGATCAAGGAAAGCTGGGAATGTCAATACCTCTACTATATGGAGACAAATACACCCAAATTCTTCCAGAGATGGAATAAACTCAGGAATGCAAATATAAGACCACTTTTTTCTACAATTACCTGTGGATTGTAGCCACTACTACTGTTTTCTTGGAGGGCAAGCATCAGAATGCCCCTATAGCTTTCTTCACCCCAAAGAGTGACTCTTAAAATGAACATTTATCTTTCAGATTAAAAATAAATAGAAATGTCAATTAATTCCATAACGATGTCAATTGTTGCTGATGGTATGTTAGTGCTTTTATTTGACCGGGATGATACTCTGCTGGCTCTGCCCTCAGACCAGAGAGGGTCTACCCAATAAGTAGTTGGACTTGACTGGACTATAAGATGTTGGACTCTATGCTTGGCATATACTTGTAAAGAGGGAATCTCAACTGAACTTGAACTATGGTTATGCAGCAGGGTGGAGGAACCCACCACGGGGGGAGGGTGTGGGGAGGTGTGAGGAGAATCGCAGTTCCTATGAAATTACAACACAATGTAATTAATGAATAAATTTAATAATAATAAAAAAATAAATAAATAGAAAGAAGGGCTGGCATTGTGGCATAAGGAACCAAACTCCCACGGAGATGCCTGCATCCCACATGAGCGCCAGTTCAAGTCCTGGCTACTCTGCTTCTGATCTAGCTCCCTGTTAACGTGCCTGAGAAAGCAGCAGAAGACAGCCCAAGTACTTGACCCCTGCCACCCACATGTCAGACCAACATGAAGTGGCAGGCTCCTGGCTTCAACATGAACCAGCCCCAACTATTGTAACCATTCGAAGAGTGAATCAGCAAATAGAAGATCTTTCTCGGTTGCTTTGGCTCTTTTTGTCATACAGCCTTTCAAATAAATACATTAATCTTAAAAAAAAAAAAACTTAAAATTTCTGTAGTGATTCCTGAAAAAAAAAAATAGAAAAAGCAGCAGATAGTGTGACTGAAGCTGTGAGAAACTGAAAACCTATAGTGACCTAAACCTTCTCCTTGAACTTTAGAGAAGAAAATGAGAAGGAAGTGCCATTCTGTGTCTTTCTCTATTTTGCTAAACATAAACCCATTCTTCCTCTTTTATCCTTGAATAGCAGAGTGTGATCTCCGCCTCCCAGTGTGCACCCAGGCCTACGTAAGAACCCCAGGAGTAGGTACTGGCCAAGCCATTAAGACTCCTGCTATCCATACCCCAGCATTTGGGTTCGAAGCCCACCTCTGGCTCCTGACTCCAGCTTTTTGTTCATGTGGACTCTGGGAGGCAGTGATGATGGCTCAGGCAATGGGGTTCTTGCCTAATCAGGACTGATACGAACTGAGCTCCCAGCTGGAACCCCACCCAGCCCTAGTCCCACTGTAGACACCTGGGGAATGAACCAGTGGATGAGAGCTAGCTTGCTCTCTCCTCACTCTCTCTAATCCTGCCTCCTTCCCTCTCAAATAAAGAAATACTTTTTAGAAAAGATTTCTGGTATTTCCCTTCACCATATGGTCACCAAATTTAGCAACTACTGCAGGTATACTTACACTAAAGCTTATGTAATTCAACCTGTTGCTTAATTCAGCTACGCAATCTGCATTAATTAATATACCCCAATCTCCACCCACCTCAACCCAAGGATCAGATCCTTCCATTGGCAATGTTTGTCAAGCCTACTATCATGACAGCCCATGCTGACGCAATAGTTCCAGGGTTCATCCTGGAGACCTTCATTGTTGACAAGCATAGCAGGCAAGTCTTACCACCTGGTGAGACTGTGAGGAACTAGGCTCCAACAGGGCACTCCTGAGACCACACTCCAAAGTGGAACCCCCTAGAAAAAGCTAGACCACAAGTGACCCTAATTCGTGTCTGTGTGCAGCTCTCCAAGAACACACCCTGTGCCTGTGGGCCCAAAACTCCAGGCTCATCCACGCTGGCCACGATTTCCTATGGCCAAGCCAAGCGTTTGCTCTACACACCCAAGAGCTGCCGGCCTTTAGGACCAAGGCAGCACTGAGCCCAACCAGTTGTTTTTCCAGGCCTTGCCCGCCTGGTGTGAAGCAGGGGACTGCAACGCCAATCATCCTCCTAATCACATGCCAAGTGGACCTGACCATTCACCCCTGGTGAAGTCAGTGACCACCGGCCTGCACAGAGGAAGAGGGCAAACAACAAAAGCACTCGTGTTCCTGGTACAGTGCACGCCTCCCAGTGACAGTAGTGCCATTCACTCAGCCCTGCATCCCCTGCTTCCGGTTCACGTTCTACTCTCCCAGGGAGCATCTCATCGGACTTTCCAATTCTCCTCTCCTTAATTTCCTCTGATCCTAGCTGTACCCGTTTCTGCATCCCGCCCCTTTCCCAACCCTCCCACCCTGCCCTGGAACTCTTCATATGATTTAATCCTGTAAAATGAATAAAAAAAATCAAAGGTTGACTTCACACATACAGTGGAACAGGGTCAGGACACAGGTTAGAGAACATCATCGCGCTTATGACCATAGTGGGGCCGCAACAATCTCATGGTGTATTTTCAAACCACTAGAAGAGTCTGGAATTTCCCAACACAGAAAATTCACACGTGCTTGAGTAGATGGACACACAAATTGCCCTGACTTGAATATTATACACTAAACCCACGTATGACATTATCACACAAAAAGCCCATTAACACGAACTAATATTATGTGTCTGTATGAGCTTTTTAAAACAGCAGTGGGAGCTTGGTGCAGTGACTAAGGCACTACCTGGGATGTTAGACTGGATCCAAGTCCTGAGTAACAGCCACATTCCTGATTCAACTTCCTGCTAAGTGCACCCTGGAGGCAGTAGGTGATGGTTCAAAGGGTCTCTACCACCCACGTGGGAGACCTGGACTGAGTTTCCAGCTCCTAGTTCAAGTCTGGCCCCTAGTGCAAATCTGTTGTAGGCGTTTGGTGTGTATAGTAGTAGTAGGGAGCTATCTCTGTTTCTCCATCTCAGTGTGTGTGTATGTGTATGTGTATGCCTCCCAAATGAATAAATAACTTTTGAAATAAATATGAAAAGATTCACCTCAGTCACCCATAATTATCCTACACTTGCATCTTCAGAACGTGGTCTTGTGACTTGATGGTTTTGCCAGTCAGACCCCAGCCCACCTAAGCTGCATAGTTAGTCCCTCTGCTAAGCTAGAATCATGACATGCGGAGGCAGTGAGCGGGGGAGGGGGAGGCCAGTACGGCAGATCCTCCAAGAATTGGGTTTTATTTCTTCCTTTACTCTGAGACTATGGATGATGCCTGCATTGGCCTCTTGTTCTGAGTCCGGAGGAGAGGAAGCATCCCTTGAGTGCAGGCCTTCTGCCAATGGCAACCCCTCTGCTCCAAGTGACAAAGGAGGCCCCACCACCTCAGCTCCCCGTTCTTGCAGGACAGGTTTCCAGAATGCTGACTTCCTTATAAAAGAAGCATATGGCCCAGGAGAAGGGAGGAAGCACATTCCCCTGCAGCAGCCTGCTCAGCCCAGAGGGGAGGAGAACCTCTGGGGAGGAGAAGAGAAGGATTCATCCAGCCCCCAGCTCACACCCCATGGCCCCAGGGAGTGTTTCATTCACTAAATGAAGTCAGTATGGCCCAGATGTTGGGCAGCTGCCTCTGGAAGCAGTTCCCGTGCTCAACGCAGAGTGTTGAGCTGGCCTGTGGTGCTCTGGCTGCCCTCCTCCCAGCACGAAGGCTTCCTCCCAGTGTGCACCCCTCCTCCCAGGCTGCTGAGGAGGCTGCCTTTTTAGGAAACTCCGCTGATCAGGAAGAGAAGCAGACAGGGTGAATTAGAGGCTGGGTGGCGGCAATCACAAACCCGAAGAGCACAAGGACAGGCTGGGGAGAGTCAGGACAACTCAGGTAGCTGAGCAGGATCCAGGCCGGGAGCTCAGAGTAACACCTGCGGGCCCAGGCCTGTGACTCAGCCCTAACCTCTACAATCACTGGGATACTGTCCAGCCACTCTCACCCTTCCCCCAACTACCTCCTGCCAGCTCCAGATTCCTGTCCCAGCCACAAACACAGTCATTCCCTCAGACACACTCGTTCCCCAGGGCCCCAGACACAACAAACCCTCTGCCTAGACACAGCCAACCCTTTCCTGTCACCCGCCTAGCCTCACCTTCGCTCCTTGACACCTGGGAGAGGGCAGTAAGGTGACAGAGAGGACAAGACAATGCATGGCACCTGATCATCAGAGGGAAAGGAGGAGATGACCCTCCAATTAAGCATTCCCCAACACCTGTGCGAGGCTCCTCTTCTGTTTGCCTTGTAGCAAGTAAGACAGTCCCCCTTTCTTTGAGATCCAAGGCCCAGTTCCCTATGGTGATCCACCCCCACCAAAAGCATTACAGTAAGGTCAGAGGCCCCAGCAGGGGCTCTGCCATGGACATAAGACCACTTTCCCAGCATCATCCCCCGGGCAGCTGCTCACCATCTGTGAATGGAAAGACGTCAGTCCAGCCTTGCTCAGAAGGGTTAAGTGGCCTGTGTGTTTGGAGGGGAATGTTCCTGCACAGAAACACCTTGTCTGGGAAACAGCAGGGCCAGGTGTCTGTTTCTTACCTCATCTGAGCACCAGGCACATACGGGACTCACAGCCAGGCACTGCTGGCACGAGCTCACACCTCGTGTGGTACAGATGTTGGGCCCTGCAACACAGACACACGAGCATCAGCCCCTCATCCCATGAAGCAACCCAGTTGCCCCGACTTCCTCTTCTTGGCCAAAGGCAGGTTCACGGCTCTCAGGTGCACACAGACCCACCCTAACTTTGCCACAGACTTTTACCTGCACAGTCTATAGGTTAGGAAGGAGAGTGGCAGATATAAGGAGAAGCTTGTCCTGATCGCACCCAGGAGACCAAGGCTGTGACCCAGATGTGGTGGTGCCCACAGTCTACTGTAACTGAGGGAAAGGCTCTTGGGGACAACTGGCTTGACAACTACACGGTGCAGGTGGAAATCTGAGGCCCAGAGAAACAGCATAATGTCCTCTCGCCAACCACTCTAGAGCTACTCACAGCCACTAGCCAGGGCATTCAAAACCCTACTACACTAACAAGAACACAGGCTATGCGTGGCAGAGCTGGGGACAATGGATGACTTAAAAAGGTGCCATCCTGCTGGCCTGCTGGGAAGGCAAACTTTTGGCAATCCTTTCAGGTACCCCAGCACATATACACTGGCATCTTTATGTAACTCTGGGGTGTATACAGGAAGGTTAGCAAGAGCTGAAGGACAGGGAGGCTGGGCCCTGGGAGGAAGGCCTATGTCTCAATTCCGAGTGCTCATCTTCCTAGCCACGCCATTCACGAGGGAGCAATCCTCACACTGTCAAAGGGCAGAGACAATCAGGGGACCATGACAGCACTGAGAAGCCCCGGCCGGAAGCAAACCACAGGCATCTGCTTGGACGGACACCACCATCCTCCTGCGCTGCCAGCTCAGCTTTGCCGGTCTCAGCTAAGTCCCATGCTCCTTAGGTATGGGCAGGGAGGCCCCGCTAGGCAGGAAGAAGCGCCTGAGGACGGCTCATTCCTCCCCTAAAGCCAGTCACCCTAAAAGTTCCTCTTTCTAGTTAGTTTCCTAAGGGGACTGGCCTCTTGCTCCCTGACTGACAAGACCAACTAATCTATTTTTGGAACAATCTTCCTGACCACGGGGTACTTTTCCAGAAGCCCCAAAACTGTTTCACAGAGTGACACACTGTCTCTATTTGATGCAGTAGGATTGAAATCCCTCCCTCCCAACACTGGGACAGAAAGCACAATGACCTACTGGCCCAGGGTTGCCTGGTTTCCTAGGGAAAACTACCTTTAACTTTTACTGATCAGGATATATTGCTTATATCTAATTGGCAGAAAACCAGTAATAATGAAAATAGCTCTTGATAAGAATAAAGTTCTGGGGCCGGTGCAGTGGTTCAATAAACTAGCCCTCCACCTTATAGAACCGGCATCCACATGGGTACAGGTTCATGTCCTGGCTATTCCACTCCCTGCTTATGGCCTAGGAAAGCAGTAGAGGACAGCCCAAAGCCTTGGGATCCTGCACCCATGTGGGAGACCAGGAAGGAGCTCCTGGATTCAGAATGGCTCAGCTCTGGCTGATGGAGACATCTGGAAAGTAAATCAGTGGGTATAATTTCTTCTTGTTTTTCCTTGTCTCCATAAATCTACCTTTCCAATAAAAATAAATATTTTTTAAAAGAAACAGAATAAGGTTCTGATCCAATGATAATGAACATGGATTTCATTCTGGTAGAAAAAATAACCTCCAAAGGTTAAAGTTGATTACTTTGTAGACCATTAACTTATTTTGAATCTACTAGCTAGATGCATTTTAGGATTTCTTTGACTAATCAAGTATCAATCTCTTTGGGACTGGCTGCAGCATCCTATTGGTTTCCTCATTAATTAAGCCAAATAAAACTTTGTGATATATGTTCATTTCTTATCGATATGGGACTCTTGCATTTAACCGGAAATTACACTTCAACAATAACCCCACTCGGAAGAGGGATGAGAAAAAAGTAGACATACAAGCACATGCCTGAGATCCCGAGTCACCTGCTGAAAATGGGGCTGAATTGGGTCTCATGAGGATCTCAGCAGCTCTCTGCCTCCAGCTCTCCAAGTAGCACATTCCTTAGTATACCCCATTAATGACACTGTCACTGGACCTCAGATGCCTGAGCTGCCCCACCCAGGTCAGCCCCATCTTTGCCCAAAAGAGATGTTCCCTAATGAGGTACTTAAGTGAACTGAAAAATACTGAACCAGGAGAATTTTGTTTGGAAATAACCAAATCCATTCCTTAAAACCACGCATAGTATTTCAAATTAAATATGCAATGGGTTGCAACAGTTCCTCAGACAATGTAAAACTTTCATTGTCCTCCCCAAAATAACAGGTTATGCATAGAAGGACCTCCCGGGAACCCTAGGTTTCTTTAGAGCCTTAAGTATATCTTACTTTAAAGGCCTTTCCCAGCTACAGATAGGATAACACCGTAAGGTCAAGGGTATTATCTGGCGCTCCATATTCCGATTTAGCTACAACTTGGGTATGCATGTGCAATGACAGAGGGCTGGGAATTATGGCCCTGGTTCCACGGTCACCTCTGATACAAGGCTGTCCCTAGCTATGCAGTTTCTGTAAAGGAGCGAAGGTGGCTCATGTGGCCAGATCCAGGAAAGTCAACTGCAAGCCAAAGCTTTTGCCTGCGAGAGCTGTTGGACCGTTGCCTTGGCTTTAACAATTGCTCTCTTTGCAGACGGAAGTGAACGCAGGCCACCTTTATTGCCTGATCAGAATGCTGTGTGAGGAACACAGCCTGAACTATTTAGGTATTTCTCTTTCTTTTTAAAGATTGCATAGAACTCAGCATCTGGAGGGTTAATTCTGAACGCAAAGCCATGAATGTTCACTGGGGGCAAGAGAAGCACAAGTAGCCTGCAGGAAGAGCTAAAAAGAGAATGTTGAGAGATACGGACACTGTAAAATTAATTTCAAAAACTTTTCCCAGACTCTGCAGTTAGCCACCCATCCATTCTCAAATTAGCATTTCCCTATGAGTCCTCAGTTTGTAGCCACAGTAGAAAGCCTTGCCAGATGCAGAACAAATAACAGCAGGCCCCTCCCAGAGAACTGATGGCCCTGGCCCCAAACGATGAGCTGAGCTGCTGGGATTTGTTCTTGAGGAATTCATGCCTGGAAGTCACCAGCACCCAGTTGCCCTAATCTCCTCCTTTTAATGAACCACAGGTGGTTGAGTTCTTGAGAAGTGGGGATACTCCCCCCTACCATGACACCCTTAATCAAGTCCTGCCACCAAGGCAGGTTCCCTGGAAGGCCTTGGTTGGAAGGGGCTGACTCATCCCGAGTGTCTACGCTGGGCCCATGCTGACTCAATAAATGCTTCTCCGAGGCTGCCGCTCCCTCCTGGACAGAGTGAAGGATCTTGGGCTTCTGTTTCTTGAGCAACTCTCAGCCTTTGTTTCTGCTCAGATTCTTGCTGGCCCTGAGTCCTGCGGAAGTAGATCCTCACCAGAACAACATTGAAAATGGAATGACTGCTAATGACCGGTCAGCCAGATCAGGGAAATGAGGAAGACTGGGCCTGGGATTCCTTCCATCAGACTGAATGCACCAATGCCCATTAAACCGTGAGTACAGCAGCTGCCACACAGAAAGGACTCCATTCATGCTGCTTGCTAGGGCACTGTGGCTTTCTTAGAAGATACCATGCCAAATGGACCTTCAAAGTGTCAGGCCAAAGCAAAATGATCAATACTCAGATTGTTTTTGAAGTGGAGTAATTAGAAATATTAACGTTTCAAAATAGTGAATCTGGTAGGGATAGCCGAGAAGGCCAATTAGAAACAATAGACATGGCCAGCCAAGAAGGTTGCCTGGAAAGTGGAAGTAGAAAGCTGTGGTTTGGCACAGCAGTCTGATTCACAGACTCAAAACAAAAACAAAGGGTAGGGAAAAAAATGAGAGAAAAAAAGGGAAACAAGGAAGGGAGTTGGAACCAGTGGAAGTCATGATGCATCAATAAAGGCTATTTCGAGGACATGTTGTCCAATGAAACAGGATGTCATACTGCAGGGATGTGCTACCCTAAGGAGGCCTGGGAACTCCAGGCAAGGTGTTCAGTGAGCAGGCAGGCCAATCTGGACCACAAACAACAGGTACATCTCTCATATTACCTGCAGTGCCAGTTTGGGTCCCCAGTCCTGCTGTTGACCTTTGACTGGTCAAATCCAAATTAGGTCCATGGGGACACTGGGTAACTCAACCAGTGCCTGATCTTCCATTGCAGTCACCTGGCTGAATGAGTCATCAGACAACAAAACATCTCATGCCAACTGCCCAGTATATGTATAAATGGCTTCCCTACATCAAATTACTAAGAAAGTTTATTTTGTTTTTGTCATCTCCTTAAAGATAGCACAAGCTCAGTGAGTCAAAGAAGGAAAGAAGGGATATGAAGGCAGAGTTCAAGGTAATAAATATCTTTGTATTCAAAACAAAAAAGCTCCAGTGAGTACTGCCCAAAGCAGGAGGGAATCCAAATTGCCATTTATCACCAAATCTAAGACTATGGATGAAGTTTAGCTCCTGAGTTTAGAGATTGTAAACTGCTATTTTAAAAAGTGCAGCAGGAAGCAGGCATTCACCCTGGGAGTTAAAAAGTTTGTACATCTGGGAGCCAGCACTGTGGCATAGTAAATTAAGCTGCCACCTGCGATGCCAGCATCTCATGTGTGCACCAGTTCAAGTCCCAACTGCTTGCTCCACTTCTGATCCACCTTCCTGATAATGACCTTGGGAAACAGAAGAAGGTCCAAGTGTTTGAGACCTGGATGAAGCTCTTGGCTCCTGACTTCAGCTTGGCTCAGGCACAGCTGTTGTAGCTTTCTGGGGAGTGAATCAGCATGTGGAAACTCTCTTTTTCTGCATATAAAATTAATTTATTAAGAATGCATCAGAGGGCCCAGCATGATGGCCTAGGAGCTAAAGTCCTCGCCTCTCACGTGCCAGGATTCCATATGGGCACCGGTTCGCATCCCGATAACCCTGCTTCCCTCCAGTTCCCTGCTTGCAGCCTGGAAAAGCAGTGGAGGATGGCCCAAAGCCTTGGGACCCTGCACCTGCAGGGAAGACCCGGAAGAAACTCCTGCCTCGAGGCTTCAGATAGTCTCAGCTCCAGTCACTGCAGCCACTTGGAGAGCAAACCAGTGGATGGAAGATCTTTCCCTCTGTCTCTCCTCCTCTCTGGGAAGGGAAGGGAAGGGAAGGGCGCATGATTTCACTTTCCACCCAGTGGAAAGTCACAGGAGGAATTTAAGCAGAAAAAGCTTATCCTAGCCACTGAATGGAGGGCAGAGGAGAAACAAGGAAGGAAAGACCTATTAGAAAGTTACCAAAATAATTCAGGTAGCAGAGGCAGTGGCCTGGGTTTGTCGAAAGTCTCGCTAGTCCCTAGCTATTATTCCAAGGACTTGCTGATGAATAGTGTGTGGACAGGGAAGATTTTGGCCTGAGCAAGATTATCCCCTTTGGACAAGGTTTAATTGTGCTAACTAACCACTGGCCATATCCTTCCACTGACCAGTAGGACCTGCACTTATAACTCAGACCAGATTACACTGGCCATCATCTCTATCTAGGTTAATTAGTCAGCCACATGGTAAAAACTGCATACAGTCCATCCTCAGGGAGGGTCCCATCTTCCCTCAGACCGTGGTCTACAATTAACACCCAGCCCCTAGGAACCTTGGTAAGACAGGATACGGTAAAACAGTGGATACAGTGCATAGAGTGAGGGAAACGTTAGAGGCCTGTGGGAATTTAATGCCACCTGTTTATTGGTGACTGTAGAACTTCAGTCACACCCTCTTCATCTCTTTAGATTTCAAGGCCCTGTGCCTCTTTGAATCTGTGTCACCTTCCTATTCACAAATGTGCAATTGCTCCCTGGAGTTTTGCAGGTTGAACCTCACCACATCAGTCATCCTTCCTGGCAACTAATCAAGAATGCCTTAGCATCCCAGGAGCCAAGCAGCCATGACTTGATAATGGCCTGGTATCTGATTCAAGAGCTAAGTTTCAGAGTTTGGGAAAACTAGCATAGTGCCAGCCACCACCATCACCCCCGCATCTGACTCACTCAGTACACAGAAGAAGCAGACTCCTACCAACCACTGTTTGAGGCCAAGCCACTGGCACCCTGGAGGCGACCTCTGTGGCATCCAGCTGTCCAGGACTGGACCCTTCTGCCCAGCTCTTGTGGACAGCATGATGTGGATAGAGAGTCTTGACTGTTGCCACACCAGCTTGTCTTGGTTAGAATGCCAATTGGTCCATTTCTTTTGGGAGGCAATTTAACAACACCTCCTAAAGTATAAAACAACCACACCTTTTGACCCAGTAAGAAATTTAGCACAGGAACATCTGAATAGTTGTGATATATCACATTAAAAATTAATAAATAAAAAGGAGCATTTGCACATAAAGGTGCACAATAAATGAATAAGGATAGCTACTATAGTCTTATTGGTAATAGCAAATAACTGGGAATGACCTCAATGTCTGCCACAGGAAACTGGTGAAGGCAACTGTGACATAACCAAATAAGGGGAAGCCTTCTGGCTACCATTAGAGCTGTTGGGATAAACAATGGGAAACCATAAACTAACATAAACAGATGCCTAGGATATATTACTAAGTGACAAGGATCCTATTGTGAATGACCTCATTTGAGAAATAACAATAATGAATAAATATTTACATGGATATATACATACTCTGGAGTGACTATCAACAACCGTCTTTAAGAATGGAACTGCAGGGCCCGGCGGCGTGGCCTGGCGGCTGGAGTCCTCGCCTTGAATGCCCTGGGATCCCATATGGGCGCCGGTTCTAATCCCGGCAGCTCCACTTCCCATCCAGCTCCCTGCTTGTGGCCTGGGAAAGCAGTTGAGGACGGCCCAATGCATTGGGACCCTGCACCCACGTGGGAGACCTGGAAGAGGTTCCTGGTTCCCGGCTTAGGATCGGCGCGCACCGGCCCGTTGCGGCTCACTTGGGGAGTGAAACATCGGATGGAAGATCTTCCTCTCTGTCTCTCCTCCTCTCTGTATATCCGGCTTTCCAATAATAATAAAATCTTAAAAAAAAAAAAAAAAAGAATGGAACTGCAAACAACTCGCACTTTGTACATGATAGCTGCCTGACGATTTTTTTTTTTACAAGCTGAATTGCTTTTTAGAAGCTAAAAGGAAATTAAAGATTGCTTTGGAGGATCTCTGTTACACTTCCCTTTCCGCATCTGCAGGCATTTGAGGGTGTCTCCTCAGAGCCTGCAGGGTTTTCTGCAACTGCACCTTCAGCCTCAAAATGCTGAAGCCTCCTGCTGTCCCAGAGCTTGACAGGAACACAAGACCAAACCGCCAGGGCAGGGTGACGAGGCATCTTGCCACACTTCTCAGTCACATATACTGATTGTACCACTCACACCATATCATCTACCTGAGAGTTGCTAAGAAAGTAGATCTTACGTGTTCTCACTACAAGTAAGTATGTGAGGCAACAGACATGTTACTTAGCTTGATTTAGCATTTCATAACGTGCACATCTTGGAAAACATCATGCTGTACATCACTAATTCAAAGGTACTCTCAAAAGTTCGTGGAAAGTGGAATTAAAAAATACCGAAGGGTAGGCATTCAGCTGACCCCTTAAGACACTGGTAAGATGCCACTGCCCCATGTCACAGTCCCTGGGTTTGAGTCACACCTCTGGCTGACCCAGTCCCAGCTGTTGTGGGCACCTATGGGAGTGAAGCAGTCTATTTCTCTCTGTGTCTCTCTGCCTATCCAATTAAAAAAAAAAGGCTATCAGCATTTTGCCTAAACTTTGTCAAGACCCCTCATATATGACATTTTAGGTCAATGTAAAAAATTAATAATAATCATAAGAGGGAAAAAAGGAGAAGCAGCTTTGTCCAAATGACTCCACAGGGTTCAGCAGCCATCCAGGACACATCACACACTTCCTTGAGAAGCCCCAAGGAGGATTCCACAATCCCTCCGGCTCTGGGACTTGGCTAAACACACAATGGTCTCACGTGAGGGAGTCTATCATGTATGGGGCTTAAGTGGGTGTTCAAAACCAGCTGTGGGAACCACAGACTAAGATTTTCTATCTCCAAGCATTCCATTCACAAAGAGACACAGGCATGACTACAGGGAATTCTAAAGTGGCCACTGAATGTGCCTTGTGCCAAGCTTCTAGAAGGCTCTTATAGTGCCAAAATCTTTACACTTGATTATAATAACAGACTCTCCCTTTTTTTCTTTTCTTCCCTACTCTGTCCCACAAAAGGGAATTCTAGCATGGAAGACAGGTTAGTGATGAAACAAGAAGCCAACAGAGGTTTCTCATTCAGGTTTTCCTTTGCCCACTTTGCAACCCTGAGACGCCAATACACTGAGGATCCAGCCGTAAGAAGACTTGTTCAAGCAAGCTGATATGAAGGCCTGAAGAACTATACACTGGATGTAGGGTTCTTAAGTTGTTTTCACATTAAGGATTTTTTCCCATATGCATCGCTCTCTCTCTCTTTTTCTCTCTCTCTCAGGAATTATATTTGCAAGGGGAAAAATACATGAGGACAACATACTACCCATCACAGTGGATGCTACAGGGTAGTAAGATTAGAGGATCAGCAATTTCACCCTCCATTGTTGGACGTTATGAGCCTTGTACCATCTCATTCTTGCTTTCTCTGAATATCTCCACACCTTCGCTAACTGAAGTTGAGCAACAAGAAGAGAGTGAATCTTTTCTTGTGGAAACAGGGCAGGAAACCAGAATGGAAAACTTCTAGAGAATTTTTTTCTCAGAAATGCAACCAAAAAATAAGAAAAAAAATAGGATCACCTGAGGCTTATTTAACAGCCTATGCTCCAAGGGTTGTGACACAGTACATGCAGGCACAAAATAGCTATTATTCTTAGGACCAAGAAGAATGAAAGCATTGTTTGCTGCAAAATCTTGTCCAATACTCTTTAGTCTTTAACTAATAAGCACTTTGGAAATCTAATGGCTTCTCCATGGCCCCAATGCATCTATCCAAGCAGAAAATGCAGACGTTGAACGCTGGATGGCCCCTGCGGGGTTTACTGGATCTAGCCCCTCTGCTCTCAAGATGCCTGTCGCAACACCCAAGGGAGACAGAACAGCTCTCAGGTGACTTACAGGTCGTGGCACAGGCCACAACATGGATCAATCCAAAACATATTGCACTGAGAGAAAAACCAGACTTGAAAGACTACATGTTACTTGATTTCACTTACGGGAGGGACATTCCGTAAAACATAGAGACAGATCAGTGTTTGCCAGGACATTGGGATGGGGACAGGAATTGATTCCAAAGCACCTGGAGAGAACTTTCTGGAATCACAGAAATGCCCTGTATGTTTATTATAGCGTAGCTTATCTGACTGTGTGCATTTGTCCAAAGTCATAGAAGTGTGCAGCTAAAAAGGATGAAGCTGACCTTTTACTGTACTGCAACACTCCTAATTTTTTTAAAAGAGCATTTTGGGGGACAGCGCATGGAGAAAAGAGCAGATGTTTTCATTTTTGCTAATGTTTCACATTTCTCTTTTTTTTTTTTCAGATGTATTTATTTTTAGTGGCAAGGCAGATTTACAGAGGAGAGACAGAAAGATCTTCAGTCCGCTGGTTTACTCCCCAGGTGGTCACAACACTTGGAGTTTAGGCAACCTGAAGTCAGGATCCAGGAGCTTCTTCTTGATGTCCCACACGGATGTAGGGCCCCTAGGCTTTGGGCCATACTCGACTGCTTTCCCAGGCCACAAGCAGGGAGCTGGATGGGAAGTTGTGGGGAGTGGGTGGGGCGGGGGGGCTAAAGCTACTCCTGGGATTGGGAGGGGCTGTTAGAAGATGGCGGCTGGCCCAGGGCCAGGAGGCAGAGTTGGTCTCACCAGCAGGTAAACAGGAAGTCACAGGGATAGGCTAATGTCCTCCCTGCGATTATGTCATTGCTACTGGCCTATCACGTAGCGCCAAGTGGACCCACGGGGAGAAGTGATTGGTGGAGAAAGACATAAAAGTAGCCAGTAAAAGCTAGGACAGATGGAGAGACTACGATGGAGAATGACGGGGAGGAGAACGAGGGCCGGAATGAAAGAATAGGGCAGGGGAAGACGGACGGGGAAAGCGGAGAGAGGGCTGGAAAAGCGGGGAGGAAAGCTAAGTCCAACAGGGACGGGGCAGCGGAAAGAAGGGTTTAAACGCAGCCACTTTTGGCAGTGAAGGGTCCAGTTGAGGTTCTGGCTTTTCCCAGACCCTCCAGAGTATGCCTCGTCATGTTAGTGTCGCTGCAGGACGGCGACAACTGGTGGCCCGTACGGGGAATTTTCAGGCCTAAGACAAACAAGAGGGAGCCCGGCAGTAAGTGGAGCTGCCGGGATTACAACTGGCACCCATATGGGATGCTGCACTTGCAGGTAGAGGATTAGCCAGTTGAGCCATCCTGCCAATCCCAGCAGAGTCTCACATTTCAATAAAGGTCAGCAATTTACAAGGGAGTAATGGGCAGCTTCCCTCACTGACCTCACTCTCTTGCTCTCAATCTTATCCCCACTCCCCTGCTCGAGTGGCCCCAGCTCCCGTAGACACAGCCGTCTTTCTGCGGCAGAAGGGCCAGGGCTGGGAACCGGGAGGCAAGGCTAGGGGTGATGGCAGGGGGTGGGGGAGCTTTGAGGGTGGTAAGCCAAGTGGTCTAGCCCCAAAGCTGCCCCGTCATCTGGGAAGTTCACTGTCTGTCTTCTGATTCCTGGGTTGTGGTTCCTGTGGGCATGTGTCCCAGCTATTCCTGCCAGCAAGGGCAGGAGGCTGCTTGAGGCTGGGAGGGGATGATAACCAGAGATCCTGAGTGCGGTGGGCACTGTGGAGGAGCTCTCCCTATTTGGAAGTTCTACAGTCAGATCCAGCTCACCCTGTTCACACTGTTGCCTCCTGCCCCAGTTCACAGAGTCCCCCGGAACCGTCTGTCATGCCTCCTCTTTGCCCTGGCACAGGTTTGAAGAGTGTGATGGGGTCTTGGTGGTTCCTTTTCGGAAGGGCAAAAACAGACACCTCCCAGGGGACCTAGTCTCCAGCACCCCAGGACAGAGGCCCAAATCCTCAAAGCACTCATAGTCTCCACTGCATTCTAATCACCCTCCCCTGCCCAGCTGGAACACCTGAACTTTCATGAGCGAATCTGACTGTATGGACCTATCTCTCTTCCCCTCCATGGCCTCCTGGAATCCTAGCTAAGTCAGGGTGGCTGAGATATGCCATGCCATCACAGAGGAATGGCTTGAAAGATAACGGCTCCTCACCAACACACAACACAGGCGTGAGGGAAGGGACTCCACCAGGCTGAGTCTGGGAGCTGCATTGCGCTAAGTGAAGAGGCAATAAGCACTTGCCTCCCACACCTAGTAAACAGCACAGATGGGAAGAATAAACACAAGAATCATTGCCTTCTATGAATCTTTATTTTGTGTTCCTGCCACTTTTTAAGGCGTGTATCTATTTTATTTATTTAAAAGCCAGACAGACATGGAGTGAGAGATAGGAAAAGATCTCCTGAGCCCAGCATGGTAGCCTAGTGGCTAAAGTCCTTGCCCTACACACACCGGGATCCCATATGGGCGCTGGTTTGTGTCCAGGTGGTCCCACTTCTCATCCAGCTCCCTGCTTGTGGCCTGGGAAAGCAGTCGAGGATGGTCCAAAGCCTTGGGACTCTGTACCTACAGGGAAGACCCAGAAGGAGCTCCTGGCTCCGGACTGGCTCAGCTCTGGCCATTGCAGCCACTAGAATAGTGAATTATCGGATTTAACATCTTCCTTTCTGTCTCTCCTCTCTGTATATCTGACTTTCCAATAAAAATAAAACAATCCACCTGCTGGTTCACTCCCACATCAGAGCCCTGTAAAAGCCAGAGCTTTGCTAGGATGATACCTGGAGCCCAGAACTCAACTGGTCCGTGTGGGTGGCACACGCTACCTCCCCGCATACACATGAGCAGGAAACAGGAAGGGAAAGCAGAGCCAGGACTGAAGCCAGGCACTCCAATAGCAGGTGCGGGTGTCCCAAACACCACCTTCACTGCTGTGCCACATGCACATGGTCACACTAAATCCCAGGACCACAGAGGGACTGCTTTCTCCATTTCACAGATGACGAAACTCAGAATTCAAGAGATTAGGTAATTTATCTAAGATCACACAGCCACTAAAAGGCAAAGCCAGGATTCAAACATGCATCCTATTGGCTTTAAGTCATGGCTTCATACCCAGTCAACAAACCCCTTCTCCCAGGTCTCTTCAAGCTCCCTAATTTCCACAGAGTGCTTCAGCTGGAGAGAGTCCAAGACACAAACTCCAACAGAGAAATGAGCACCTCCTCCCCCCAGCTAATCAGGTTGCAGTTGACTCCTAAACAGGAATAAGCCACAAAATCCAACACTTTTTTGGTGAAAATGTAAACTTGGCACATAAACTCAAAACTCAGTTTCTATCCTATTCTCAAACCTCTTCTCCCTGTACCAGACTCCCCTACCCCAGGACAACCTTTCTGTGCCACCGCCATCCCCTTGCAGCTCTTGGTGTGGCCCCTCCACCATGTGCAGCCCCTACACAACTTTCCTACACTCATCCCACCCATGCCTCCATAGAAATGTGACTACACCTATAACCCTGCACTCACACTAGGATAGGGAACATAAATATAACAGAAGCTGCTTTTACTGGGGCCCTCTTTCTCCTGATTCCAGAGATCCCTGGCCCTCAGAGTGAGTCAGGCTGCCCCAGCACCACCGCTCCTGGAATCACCTCAATAGCACAATGACTCCTTGAGCAGAGTTCTTACGGGCTCTTGTGAACAGACCTGGCTGTCTCGATGCAGTGGACTCCTCCAGGGGTCCTGACCACTGAGTGAGTCAGGCCAACACAAGCTACACTGCAAAGTGGGAAAGGCGAGGAAGAGACAGCACAGAGCCATCACCCTCTTTATCTGCACAGCATCCAGCCAAGGGCCACATCAGGCACAGTCCTGCCCTACTGCACACTTCTTCCAAGTGTCAGAAAACAAGGCTCACACTCATTGTTTGCAAAGCTGTGCATGGAAACATGTTCTGAATGAAAGCATGAAATCATGAAGTTTTTCAGCTCATGGCGGCAGGCACCTTGGCCTGCAGCAGACAGCTGAGCTGTGCTGGACTCCAAGCTCTGCATCAACAGCCAGAGACACCTGCCCCAGGCGATGATCTCCCAGGCAGGATGCAGGAGGCTCATTATTTCTGGGCTAACACCCACCAGCTGCTCTGAGCTGACCTGTGCTTGTCTCTTTCACAGGGGAAGCTTCAGCAGCAACAATTGTAACGACCCTCTCTCTCCCATTAAGACTACAGAAGCCCCCCAACGCCTCCATCAGGACATCCTTTCCCTGTCCCGCGGGCCGTTTATTCCTACACAGAAGGCTTGAGGGCTGTCATCAAAATATTTCTGAATAACTCGCCTTTAAAATAAGTCTTATGCTTGTAAACACAATCCTCTCTCAGGACCTCAGTTGCTTTACTTCATTCCAAGCACAGGTACGCACATCTCTGCAGAAGCAGGCGGCCTCCAGGAGCAGGAGCAGGAGCAGGGGCCGGAGCCCGCATTCCCTTCATCCCCCACCACCAATTACGAAAGACCGGCAAGGAATCCGGAGGGACAACGGGCGGCATCCCTGGGCTGGGCTCACTCTACCCCTCCGCCTCACCATCTACACACACACATCCAGGAAATCAAATGTTGAGTGCCCTGGTAGCTGCGAAGGCAAGCGCAGCAGGGGTCCACGCCAGCCTTGATTGTGGCTCACTGTGCAGGGTCTGCGCCTGACACAGAAGCACCGCTGCTACCCCAGGAACACTGGAAAGAGCCCCACCACCACACCACGCTACTCCAAAACGCTCCCGCAAAGGCCAACAAGTGAAATGACAGAGACAAAAGGAACTGTCGGGTACCCAAGGGACCCGCGTGAGCGCGCTCTCACCCAGCAGTCACAGCTTGCCTTGGCCGCCCCGGGTCCTGTGGACTTGCCTCGCCCTGACGCTCCGCGATGCGCGCAGCCCGGACTGAACCCGCGCGCCCTCCCCGCCGCGCACCTCCGGCTGCCCCGGGAAAGTGCTCCCTTAGGACGAAAGCTGCGACATCCCAGACGGTCCGCCCTCGGCCTCCGGCGCCTCTCAACCCTGTGACCCGTGCAGGCAAGGTCCCCAGCTCCGATCCCGACGGCCCCAGCCCGGGCCGCGCCCTCCAGGCGCAGCCGCGCAGAACCCACCCGCTCCGGGTTCCCCGCTCCCAGGGCGCAGAGCTGGCAGCAGAGCGGCTCTGGGGCCGGCTGGTCTTCACTCACCTCCAACGCCGATGCCCGCCAGCGCCCCCAGCGCCAGCACCGCGGTCCAGAGCGGTCGGGGCTGCGCCGGCGCTCGCATCTCGTCCGCTGCCCGCCCCACAGTGAGCAGCGGCGCCCGCGGCCGCTTTTCCCGCAGCCAGAGGGGAGGGGAGGGCACGCGGTGGGTGGGACGCAACGGGGCGGGCCGCGGCCTCGAGCTTCGGCCTCGAGCTTCCTCCCCGAGCTTCCTCCCCGACGCCCCTCTCTGGACACTGTGCTCGAGGGGGCGATGGGAAGCCGCGACCACGCTCCCTGCGCTACCCGGCGACCCTGGGGCCGGGGTCCGTGCCTGGAACCCCTCCAAGGCCACTTCCCGGAGACAACCACGCTCTGTGGGCGTCCTGGGGCGGATCCCTGGGTTCATTCATTCACATTTGCACGTACCTATCTGAAAGCCATCTATTGAACGCCTGTCTTGGCCTGGTTGGGTTCTTTTTTTATTCACTAGCTTTTTTCTTGCGTGGGCGTGGTTCTCCAGTGGATTGTAACCCCCATGAGGACGGGACCACGTTTCAAACCTGCCTGCGCAAGGGTCACCCAGCAAATCCTGGCTGGTGTAAACAATCAAGGTGTCTGATAACCACTTCAAGACACAGCACGTGGCATCCACACCCACACTCCAGTGACTCCACAGATAATGAAACTCTTCCTCTAAGGCCTCCTGCTGATTCGCCCCACCCTCTGACGAATCCTCCTGAGTTCCTGAGGTCTCCCAAGATTGGAAACTTCTGGAAGCTCAGAACAAAATTGGAGAGCTGTGAGCAAGAGGCCACCAGGAAGTGGCTAGGGTGGTGCAGTCTGGAACGTGGGTAGACATGATCACGATTAAAAACAAACAAACAAAAAAAAGGGGGGGCTGTCAGGCACAGAAAGGCCAATACCCATGATCTCACTCACTGGTGGAATCTAGTCGAGCTGGTAAAGACTCTGATCCAGTGGTGGCTGCCGGAAGCAGGCGAGTGGAGGAGGGAGGGGGACAAGGAAAGGCCCATGAGACAATCAGGTGTCCTGTTGCATTGCCAAATGATGACAGTGCCCACATACCTATTCCACAAGAGCCCGAGGGAAGGGTTTTTGAAGTTTCTAACACCAAGAAATGAAAAATGTTTGCAGAGATAATGCTTACCCTGGTTTGAACATTGCACAATGTACACAGGGTCGTGCGGATACAGCTGCCACGCATGACGCCAGTTTGAGTCCTGGCTGCTCCACTTCCCATCCAGCTCCCTGCTAACGGCTGGGGAAAGTGTTCAGGTCCCTGCCACGCGCATGGAAGACCCGGCTAAAGCCCCTGGCTCCTGGCTTCAGCCTGGTCACTACTGCCATCTGGGGAGCGAACAGGTGAGTGGAAAATTTCTGCCTCTCTGTAACTGTGCCTTTCAATAAAAAATCATTAAAATAAACTTAAAAATAAGTTTGGGATCATTAGATTGGCTAATCCTCCACCCTGTAATGCTGGCATCCTATATGGACACCAGTTCATGTCCCAGGTGCACCACTTCTAATCCAGCTCTCTGCCTGGGAAAGCAGGAGGAGGATGGCATAAGCCCTTGACCCTTGAACCCAGAGAAAATTCTGGCTCCTGTCACTCCATCACTCTCTGTTAAATCTGCCTTACAAATAAAAGTAAATAACTCTTTCAAACTTAAAACATAATAATTAGCTTACTTTGGTGGGAAAAAAATTGAAATCCATGCATATGAGGACTACCAGAAAGTTTGTGGAAAATGTGTATTATGAAAAAAATTGCAAAAAAAAAAATTACACATGTATGTCAAAACCATTTTGCACCAAATTAAATTTATCTTTCAGAGGCAGAGAAAAATAACTTTTAATTTCTTTTTTTTAGATTTATTTATTTTTATTGGAAAGTCAGATATACAGAGAGGAGGAGAGACGGAGAGGAAGATCTTCCGTCTGATGATTCACTCCCCAAGTGACCACAACGGCCGGTGCTGCGCCGATCCGAAGCCGGGGACCTCTTCCGGGTCTCCCACACGGGTGCAGGGCCTTCTCAGGCCACAAGCAGGGAGCTGGGTGGGAATCAGGGCCACCGGGATTAGAACCGGCACCCATATGGGCTCCCAACGTGTTCAAGGGGGGCACTTTAGCCGCTAGGCCACGCCGGGCCCTCCCTGCTTTTTTGTCTGACTAATCTCCCTCCCTTTTTCCATTGAGACAATTCCACTTATTTTTCCACACATGCTAGCCATCATTTCTTCCGTTCCATTCTGTCCCATCCTGCCTTCCGACTGGCCTCCAGCCCTGCCCCCTGCACAGGTGACACTTCTTTCTCAGGCTTCTCAAGCACTAGGATACACCTTCAGAGGCGCACAAGGCACGCAGCATCGCCTCTGGCAACTCCCAAGGGACCCGCGGAAGAACCTGCCCTGCAGAGGATGGCCGGGGACTCTCTGGCCCAGAAGCCATTTCAACACTGTGGTCAGTTTTCCTGGAGCAAAACCGAGTCACACAGCCTGGTTATATCTCTGCCTCTTTGCTCATTTCACTTCCAGCCACCTGTGTGCCTCCTCAATGCAGCCCTGGGTTAGGTACCGGCTCCAGCAGACAGAGTGAGGCCACAGGGAGCTCCTGGCCCCAGCCCCCGGACAAGGCAGGTCCCCTTAAATTTCGTGTAAGACTTGCTGCATCTCTACATGCACTGTCGTCTTACTTATTTCATCAGTTCGGTTGCTGTTTCTTGTTTTCTCTTTTAAGCTAATCTGTTTTGTTTTGCCTCCTACTGAATTGTAAAGATTTATTTATTTATCTTTAAAGTGAGAGTTACAGAGAGTGATCTTCCATCTGCTGGTTCACACCTCACATAGCCCCAGTACCTAGAGCTGGGGCCCAACTGAAGTCAGAATCCAAGAGCTTCATCCAAGTCTCCCGCATCGATGGCAGGGGCTACACACTTGGGCCTTTTTCACTGCTTTTCCAGGAACGTCAGCAGGGAGCTAAGAAGTAGGCCATGCAGGACATGCACTGGCAGCCGTAGGGGATGCCAGTTTAGGGCAGCAGCTTAAACCACACTGCCACACTTCAGCACCCTACTGACTGTTGGTATTCCTCTTTGTGTGGGTGTGCATACATGTGCACATGCCAGCAGACACATGCACACTCTAAAGATTATAGTATTCATCCTTAATTTATCATGCGTATTCTACTTTTAGTGAGAATTGTACCAATTCATGTAAATTGTAAAAATCTTATAACTATAAATCCATTGATGCAATGTCTTTTTCTATGCTATTATTGTGTTTTACTTTTAGGCACATAGTAATTCACACAGTAATAGTTTTATTTTTGCTTAAACAGTTGCCCCATAAATAAATTCAGTAGGGGTGCCGACGTAGCCTTTTAGCGTCTCCCACACATTTGCCTTTTCTCATGCACTTCATTCTGCCCTCCAGCTCTGAGTTAGCATCTGGCTTCCTTGCTCTTCAGCCTGAAGAACTTACCAAATACAAACAGGATCAGCTCACAAGGTGGAGGAATCCACCATGGTGGGAGGGTTTGGGGAGGGGTGGGGAGAACCCAAGTATCTATGTAATTGTGTCACATAATACAATGTAATTACTGAAGTTAAATAATAAATATATTAAAAAAAAAAAAAAAAAACAGGATCAGCTCTCATTTGCCTCATCCTCCTTTTCATCCCTGTTGCCCCAGTGTTTGTGTCTTTGTATCGGAGCATAGATTTCTGCACTGATAGGATTATTTTCCTTGCAGCACCTGGTTTCCCCTAATGTTCGCCTCATAAAGAGGTTACATTGGTAGAACCCTGTCAACTAATCTACTTACAGAGTTTTAATTGTTCTAGTGCTCGCACTAATGTCCTTTTCTGGTCCGCTGCCCAACCCAAAAACCATGGAGAATACCAAAGCAACCTTCTGGGGGGCGTCCCTCCATTCATCTCTTTCTTCTCTAGATGCTTTCCCTTCAAATTACAGTTTCCTAGGGAGCCTGAATGCTAAAGGGCTCCTTTCTGCCCAGTGAGAACACCCTGAACCTGCAGTCTCCACCTTCTCCCCAGTAAGCCAGCAAGTACCCCAGGCTGCAAGCTCCCTGCACAGGTCTCTTCCCCTGGGGTTTCTGGTTCTGCGCTGCCTATGTTTCTCAAACATTTTGGTCAAACTATTTTTAGGAGTGGGTGTTTGGTGTAGCGGATTAAGTTACAATATCCCAGATTCAAGAGCCTTGTTCAAGTTCTGGCTGCTCTGCTTCTGATCTAGTTTCTTGTTTAATGCACATCTGGGGAAGCAGCAGTAAAAAATACACACACACACACACACACAAATCCCTATGCTGGCCACTTGGCCATAGCCAGAAGCAATGATTCAGTAATTATTTACTCACCGATCTCCACCTCTGCCACTAGTTCTGGACAATGAGGGACTTTGAGCACAGAGATTCACCTGTATATTCCATGGATATCTCATCTTAGTAAACTATTCAGCAAAGATGGTGGCCCAAGTACTATGCTTCCTACAGAAAAGGACTGTGGAAGGGTCACCCACATAGGAAAGGTGGGAGAACTTCTCCAGAATCCTTTTAAGAGGCAAATGTCACATTAGTACTTAGCTCCTCATCGTCACTGCTGTCATTTGGAGGAACCCAAGTTTCTGACCATTTCTTGAACTTCTTAACCTCAGAGTCATGCTTAATCACCCTTGTAGGAAGAGTGAGAAGGTCTGGGTTTAGGGCCTCATCTCCTTCTTACTAGTTAGAAGACTTTGAAGAAGTCTCCAAGTCTTCCCCCTTCCTCATTTTATTTATCTATAATAAACACATGTACACACACACACACACACAGAGCTATGAGGTTCCATGAGACTATGGATACCAAAGCTCGTTGGAATCTGCACTGCACAGAGAAGATTCTTGCTGCTTCTGTGATCTGTACAGAGGCCGTGGATCTCCGGGCAAGTTCAGTACTCTGGCAAACAAGACCGTGTGTGGTGTCACACGTTGGCTCAGAACTTTCTCCTCCCACACATTTGGCAGAGGCTCCTCTGCCCCTGGAGAGAGGCACAGATGCCCCAGTTGTTTCTTTAGCTTGAAGGAGAATGGGCTTTTTCAGAGTCCACACTGACTAAAAACGGTCTAGTTCAGAATTTATGGGCTTTGGGGAGCTCTCTGAAAAGGCATCCTTAGATATTATCAAGGAAGCTGTGGAGGGCCGAGGTTGACCTTGGCATCCAGCGTTCATTCACAAGCATGTGTTAGCCATCTGCAGTGTACCCGGGGCTTCCCAGGACACAAAGGATGCACTGGTGGAGGGGAGCAGGCCCCACCCTCCCAGCGCTTCAGCCGGCCTGGGCCTGGAACAGCAAACTCTGTCTTGGAGTGCAACTCCTCTTCCCTCATTCTGATCCTTATCCTCAGCCCTTTCTCTAGGAAGAAAATGCAAGAGCCCCAAAGAGGTAACATCCCAGCTCCAATATGCCTGACCAAGCCTGGATTCAAGCCCTGTGCCTACAGAGGGCATCGCATGACTGCCCAGGCCCCAGCTCAGACCAACCCAGATCCTGTCCCCACCACCCTCCAAGCCAGGGAGATGCCTCGTACTGTCAATAAACTACTGCTTGGTTCTGGCCCTCAATTCCAGTTTGGCAGCTCTCTACCTTCCTGGTTGCCCACTGTGGCCCTCTGCTCCCCACTTGCAACTGGGCTCCAAATATGAATTTTTGACCTCTCAATCACTCTTCATTTGCAAGCTAGTGTAAGGTTTGATGTTACAATGGTCAAGCAGCTAGGATACGACTCTTGGCTCTGTTGTTTACTAGCTGAGCAGCCCTGACAAGTTACTTAACTGCCTAAAACCTCAAAGTCCTCATCTGGAAAATTAGTAAGTGAAAATATGTGATGTAAACCACTGAGCACAGAAACTTGCTTATAGTCAATACATAACCAATACATGTGAGTTCTGTGCCCTCTATGCCGTAGTCAGTTTATATCCAAATCCTGCCACGAGTCAGGGTGCTCATGGCTACATCACCATCTCCCGGGCTGACATTGGCTGAATGGAAGCCAGAGGATGCTGTATACGATGAGCAGTGTCCTTGCTGGTCACAATGAGCCCAGCTTCCGGGTCAGATTTCCTGCCCTGTGCCATCCAATGGGTGGATCTGGTGACCGATTTTGAGTTTCATTAGTGCAGCTGGGGTTGTTTTCACCCAACCCCACGTGTCTAGTTCAAGTTGCAGCACATGCATCCCTCTGAACCCAGGGCCAGTGTTTCTTCCCCTCGAGTCTGTGGATGAATCCCAAGGGATTTGGGAACCCTCTGATGTGCAGCACTTGTGTGATGAACAACCTTCCAAGTCAACTGTCCTTATATTTCATCAGCGTCTCAAATGTTTCAGATCAGTGGCTCCAGGAGAATCCTCGGGCCTAGAACCCTTCAGGCAGGAGGTCCTTTTCTGAGCCACAGGGGACTGAGCTCTCACCGTAATGAACATTCACCGTGCCCACTGTTCTTATCACATCTGCCTGCCCCACTAGGACTGGTGCCAGTCCAGTGCCAGTCCCTTCTCTGGTCTCCCTGTCCTGCTAGATAACTCAGGCCTGTCATCTCCACAGGCGCCTCTCTGCACCCCCACTTCTCTGCACCAGTAGGAGCTGCTGATCCATTTCCTCTTTCCCCAAGATGATTATCTTCAAAGGCAATTTGAGAGCTTCTAGTATATTCTATCATCTGTGCAAATACTGATATTCTCCTTTAATCCTCAAAATAACTTGTTTTTCAGAGGTGGAAATTGAGTCTCAGCGAGGTGAAGGGAGGGTTCTTAGAACAGTTACTGGATCTCTGGCGGTACTTTCTGTTTTGTGGTTTTTAGGTGCAAGGGACTACACGAAGGTGTCAGTGCTGTGATGTAGTGAGAAGAGACACTCACCTCCTGCAATGCCGGCACCCCATATGGGCACTGGTTCTTGTCCCTGGTATTCAACTTCCAACCCAGCTCCCTGCTAATATACCAGGGAAGGCTGCAGAGCGTGGCGAAAGGCTTGAACCTCTGCCTGCTACCCGCGTGGAAGATCCAGAGCCAGTTCCTGCCTCCCAGCCTGTCCCAGCTCTGGTTGCTACAGCCCTTTGGGGAGTGAACCAGTAGATGGACGATATTTTTTTCCTCCAATCGCTCTGCCTTCCAAATAAATACATCTTTTTTAAAAGAATGATTTGTCTGACTAGAGCTCTCGACGGACAACCCACCATTTCCCTTTTACTGTGAGAGCATGGGCTGCTGACAATCCCAGATTTTCAGGTCTTCATTGCAGTGTTGATGGTAGAAAAACACTCTTGGCTTCCCATTTTCTGTGATAAGACTGGGAAGTCCATAGAGAAGTTTTTCTCAGTGGGCCTACAGCCCAGGCCAAGTCCAGGAATTCTGGGCCTCTGGCCTGAGGAGGCACCCAGGGCTCAGCCAGACCTACCCTCCCACCCCAACGGCTATGCTATTTCCAGGTCCTGACCACTTCCTGTCTTGGCTATTATAAGAAGTTACCAGCCATGCCTGACTGAATCCTGAGATATGACAGCAGCACCGGAAAAAAAAAAAATTGGACTAAAGTCTGGGCTAAGCATGGAACCCCTGGAACTCAGCTTTTCCCTGACGGAAGCATGACAAAGAGAGGGATGACTGTGAGAAGTATCAGCAACACGCCTCTCTTCCCCTCCACCCAGCTGATCCCAGCCCAAGGAGACCTGTCCTGGGCCTGGCCTGGAAGCCATGAGGACACCCCCAGGAAGGAGTGCATTGGGAAGGCCCCTCTGCCTCTTCCTCCCTCTGTCCTGTCCACCCGCCATGCTGCGTTCTCTTCCCCTTGGTGCTCCCCGGCCCACCCTCACTGCTGGGCAGTTTTTGGTTACCTCTCCTGTGTCTGCTTCTCTCTATTGCTTAGGTTCTTCCCTAAGAACCCTAGGAACTCAGGGGATTCTCTGTGTGGGGAAACAGTCAGACTGTGCCCTGTTTTCTATAGTTTTCCTTTGCCCAGGTCATAGAATGAACCTGCTTCCCACTGCCCCAGAATCTCCTAGACAGTACAGGGAACGAGACTTAAGCAAAGAGGACCAGCGTGGTGACACCCCCACAGTTCCCACAGTTCTCAGTGAGTGCTTGATCATGTGTCAGGTGACACATACATACAGATTGCCTTGCAAAATCCTAACAGCATCCATTGATGGCAAGGATATTATTTCTGCCCAGTTTTATTTTATCTTTTGGATATTTATTTATTTGAAAGGTAAAGTTACAGAGAGAGAAAGAGAAAAGAGAGATTTTCCACCCACTGAGTCCCTCTCCCAAGGACTGAGCCAGGTGGAAGCCAAAAGCCTAGAATTCTATCCACGCTTTCCATGTCTGTGCAAGGGCTCAAAGACTTGGTTCCTCTTCCGCTGTCTTCTCAGATGCGCTAAAAGGCAGTGGATTGGAAATGGAGTAGCCAGGCGTCAGGCCAGTGCCCTGTAGCACTCCAGTTCCACTCTGCACATGAGAGCACCAATAACAGAGATGGAAAGTTATTTCCCAAGGTAACTCAATGGCCAATGGCAGTCCTCAGGTCCAAATCCTGGCATTCTGACTTCAGAGCCCAAAGATTTAGTTAACTGAGCCACTGACAGTAGGTTTGGATGCCTAATCTCCTTTAAAGTGGTTAATCCTGGGCATCTGGGGCACTGGAGCAAGTGACTGTGGGTACAGGGACAGAATTCTCCAAAATCCTCCAAAACTAGCTGTGAAGGCAAGTATTTGACAGAGCAGCGAAGACACTACTCAGATGCCTGCATTTGTATCAGAACGCTTGGTTTGAATCCAACTCCTCCGCTTCTGATCCAGCTTCTTTCTCTTATGCACTCTGGGAGGCAACAAGTGACGGCTCAAGTACTTGAGTCTCTCCTACCCATGTGGGAGACCAGGATAGAGTTCTGGGTTTCTGCCTTGTGCCTGGCCCAGCCCTGGTTTATTGTGGGAACTGGGGGCAGTGAGTCAAATAATGGAAGGTCCCTGCCTTTCAAATAAAGTTAAAAATCAATAAATGCAAACTATTTAAAAAAAAAACTAAATGTAGTACAACAGAAGATAAGGAAGACATCCATGACAGAACCTCCAGGATACCAGCTGCATTGGTAATGAGCCTCTCTCTGTGGCAATATTTTCAATTTTTGTATTCTCTTACCAAGATCAAAAACAAATTAAGTATATGAGCATGATTTTATAGGAAGATGATGCCTACCAAACCACATCACCTGAACTCACCTCTAGAAGACAGAAGTTCAGTGTCCCGTGCACCAAAGCCACAAATCCAACACACAGGTGACCCGCTGTTCTCCTCCTCCCATTCTTAAATCCTCTTCCTGCTCATTCTGCCCAGCCCCGACCCACAGGTGCATCTGAGCCAGCTGCTGCAGATGCCATCAAGGGCCAGGGGGCCACGAGTCACCAGGGAGCTGTCCCCCCCTTTCAGCTTCTTAATTGGAGCCCTGGCAGCCTTTCTCAGTTCTGTCCTTCAGCCCCTGCTCCCTGCAGAAGGCCTTCGACTCACCCTTCTCTGGTTGCTCCCTCCCTCTCCATCATTTCAGAACTTTTGCCCTAGTTTTACCACACCATGTTGGCCATAGGTGCTTTGGACTCCACTTCCTTATGTGTTCCAGGCATCGCATGTTTGGTGGCCAGCATGGTGCGTGACTCAAGCATAGATGCACTTGGATGGGAGGGGAGAGGAGACGTGGGACTCCTGGGACCTGGCAAGCACTTCTGCGGCTCACAAAAGGCACTGCAGCTGGAGTAGAGACAGCGACTTGAAGGGCAGCAAGCGTGGCTGGTGGCAGGGAAGTCATCATTTCCCTCCACGTGGTGCTGGGGAAATGGCTGAGGAGGCAGGCAGAGGGCTGTAAGATCTGCCGAGAACACAGGCAGGTGTGAGCCGCGAGCAGCCATGATCTGACTCCTGACACTCCACCCACTCGCTGAGGACCCTCCTAAATCTCTAGGAACCTCAGCTTCCTCATTTGTAGAAGGATTAATCACACCAACCCTGTAAGGTGTCTCTGGGAAGAGAGAAGGACTACACATCCACAGCATGTGGGACAGCAGGTAACACTTGGAGCTGCTGCTGCTGCTGCTGGGAGCTTACTGTATTCTCTGCTTGGTTCCCAGGTATTTCTATCAACTTCTAGTTTCCCCCAGAGAGAAGTCATGCTTTAAAATGCCTAGGATAGGGCCCAGAACGATAGCATAGTGGTTAAAGTCCTCGCCTTGCATGTGCTGGGACCCCAAATGGGCACCGGTTCTAATCCTGGCAGCTCCACTTCCCATCCAGCTCCCTGCTTGTGGCCTGGGAAAGCAGTGGAGGATGGCCCAAGGCTTTGGGACACTGCACCCGCGTGGGAGACCCGGAAGAGTTTCCTGGTTCCCGGCTTCGGATCGGCACAGTACCGGCCCGTTGCGGCTCACTTGGGGAGTGAATCATCGGATGGAAGATCTTCCTCCCTGTCTCTCCTCCTCTGTATATCCGCCTTTCTAATAAAAATAAATAAATCTTTAAAACAAAAACAAAATGCCTAAGATACCCTTCTGCCCTGCAGGGCTGATGTGTGCTGGGCGATGCTATCTTGCAGTCATGGTTTCGGGTGTTGGATCTAGGTTGACTCACTCGACATTCAAAATACCGAGTTCAGTCCTACTATTACCACCATTTTATAGATCAGGGAACCAAGGCTTGGAGAAGTTGAGAAACTTGTCCAAAATCACACAGTTGGTCAGTGTGGACTCACCCTGGACCCGACATTGCACTCCTGGTCACAGCCTCCATCGGTTTGTGTCAAGTACTCCCATCCTGCGGGGGTGTCAGTAAAAAGCACCGTCTGCTACAAAGAGCCTTCTCTGCGCTCCTAGCCAGAAAGAGGCCCGGCCGCCCCTCCTTTGTTCATGTCCATCTTGCCCGATTTGCCTGCTAGCTCATGCTTCTGTCTGCACATCTCAGGCTGTTATCAGACTTCCCTAAAGGCAAGAAGTATGTCTTATCAATTTTATAAACACCCAAGTCCTGAAGATTGCCAGCCACCATTCTGAGAAACCAGATACTGGCATTAAGTCACAAAAACTCAGTTCAAATTCAAAATGATGCCAGCAATAAAACGCACCAAGTATGTCATGGTGATACTTGCTGCACAGAGCCCTCCCACCTCCCAGCTCATCACCAAAGATTTTTCATGCTAGTTCTTCGCTCTGTAGCTTTTTCCTTTCACCTGTAGGGAGCAGAGGAGCTGAAATGTGGGCAGGACATGCCGCACTGTTGTTTGAGTCTTCTTTGAGACTTCCAGGGCTGGCTGGGGAGACCAGCAGCAGAGGTGCAGTCTCCAGCTCTCCAATGCCAAGACCAATGACTTACAGCCTTCAGGGGAACTAAGGTGTGGGCCCCTACGGTCCCTGTCCCTGTACTGTCTGTGTTCCTCAGTTATGAAGTGACAGTCTCGTCGTGGTAATTCATACTGTATGTGACTGCTGTAAATGCAAGTGACAGGATTGTTCAGTACATGTGACAGGCTCAGATATGACCACAGCTGTGTGACACTGGACAGTGGGTGTGAATAGTGATGAATGAAAGACTTGTCTTCCACTCACTTCCACTCACTGTCCCAGGGAGGAAGGCAGAGAGGCTCATGGGAAGACGTGGTAACCGCGGCTGCAGGCGAGCCAGGCACATTGGGCCCCCGCGGGACCTGTGAGCTGCAGGCAGATCCAGCAGGACCTGTAATAAGATCCAGTGCTGCTGAAGGGAATTTGCGCACAGTGGGGCCACACAGGAAGCCAATGCGATAAGAAAGAGTGCCTCTCTAAACTCGCAAATGACCCAAGGAACTGGGGGGGTATGTGCTAGCAGCGGAAGTTGAGAGTCCTGTGGGTGGGAGATGGGTGGTCTTGGAGCCCCGGCAGCCTGGGAGGAAGCCTGGCCAGGCCAGATGTGACATCCAAACATTCAAGGGAAAGATAAACAGAATCCTACAGCAGCTCTCAACAGACGTTCTTAACCTTTTTTGGATCTCTGACCCCTTGGAAAATAGAATGAAAAGCACAAATCCCCTTCTTCGAAGAAGAGCATAAACATGGTGACAAGGGTCTTTTATGGGAAGGAGCCTCTGCTTCCACAGCAGGAGTGAGTGGTGGAAAAGCAGCATTCTACAGGGCTGGCCAGCTGCGGGGAATTGGTCCTGGGACCGCTCACGATACCAAGTCGGCCAGTGGCCAAGTCGCTTGCACAGAATCTTGTAGCACCAGCAGAGAGCCTACAGCTACCCTCCCACACACTTTATGGTTTATTGTTATGTCTTACAGGCATCCTTGGAGTTTGTGTCTTAAGCTATAGCTGCTTTTGTTTTTAAATTTTTTAACATTTACCTGAAACATAGAGTGATGGGATAGAGAGAGAGAGAGAGATAAAGAGATCTTCCACCGACTGGAATCCAGAAGGCTGGTGAACTCCATCAGGGTCTCCCCCATGGATGCAGGGGCCCAAGGGGCTTGAGCCACGTTCTGCTGCTTCCCCAGGCACATTACACAGGGAGCTGGGTTGGAAGGGGATCAACCACGACTCTAAACAACGCTCTGCTATAGGATATGTTTATTGCACATGCCACTGTGCCATCCTCCTCCCATACACTGGAAGGCATCTTTATGGACTATGATACCTGGCACAGCACAAATACTCTGTAATACGGAGCTGTTCCATTGTGTTACCAGGCGAAACGACAAGAGAAAACGTCTGTCCTTGGTTAGTACAGGTTCGGATCTGTTGAGTGCACAACATGTGGTCACTATGGTCGGGATGGTGGCCCCAAGTGTAAGTGCAGATAATGAAGTCAGGAAGCTGTGAGGAGGGGGCCCGGCAGACTGACGGAGCTACAGAGCTCGGCAGGAGTCTAGCATAGTACACAGGAAGGAAGTCCAGCCAGGAAACATGGCATGAAGGGCATGGGGGATTTGAAAGCAAGAAAAGAAGAAGCTCCAAGTCCAAAAATGAGGTGAAACTCTTTAGGGGTTAAACTAGAACAAGAAGGACACAGACCCCGGTGCCATGACGCACAGAACTGCCAACCTCAGCTAGCGCATCAGTGCAACTCTGCTGCCAAGCGGAGTCCTTTTCCAGCTCCAAATGTGAAAATCACACCACTGGGATCCGGGAAGCAAGGCCCCAGGCAGGGCAAACCGAAGAACGACTGTCCAGGTGAAGTGGATTTGAGAATCCTGGCATGGGGCACACACTGCGAGTAAAGATGCATCCTCCGCTCTGAAAGTCCACACCACCTATCAGAGTGCCTGGGTTCAAGGCCGAGGTCTGCTCTCAATCGCAATGTCCTGCTGATATGCAGCCTGGCAGGCTGCAGGAAGCTTCTGGTTGGATCCCTGACACTAACACGAGGGACAAAGACAGAGCTCCCAGCTTCCAACGCCTGAGCAATCATGCCGGTGCTGTGCTAGGTGTTACAGTCTACAGTTCTCTCCCTTTGTGCACAGTCACAGTGTCCTCAAATGGAATGCTAGACCCGGGGAAGTAGTGAGTCACACGCCACTAGGACACTGGTGATTCTTCATATATATAATAACTATATTTGAAAGTTTGAGGGGTGCAAGGAGATCAGTCACTGGTCTGCTGGTTTACTCCTTAAATGACTGAAATAGCCAGGTCCCTGGTCAGGTTGAAGCCAGGAGCCAGATCTTCATCCAGGTCTCCCATGTAGGTTGCAGGAGCCCAAGCACTTGAGCCATCATTTGTTGCCTTCCCACGTGCATTAGCAGCAAGTTGGGTCAGAGCTTAACCCGCTATACCACAACATCAGCCCCCTTGCATTCCTAACAGGGTGTTGACCCCACATCTCTTCCAGCCCCAGAAGCCTGAGATCATAGCCTCGTGAGATTGGAGGGGAAAATCACCAGTGCTTGCCTAGCTCATCTTCAAAGTCTTCACCTTCGCTTTTCTGCCTGAGTTAGCCCTTGCCCAGCAAACTGCTCCTCCTCCCCCACCCCACCCTGAGAGTGTTCCCCCATCCCGTGTCTATTTAAATACCACCCAAGCCTGCCACCCCTCTTCCAGGAAGCCTCTTCTGAGCTCCCAAGGGCTCTACAGTCCCAGGCCTCTAAATCAGTCCTTAGATACATACTGCCCAGTGTCATTTCTTCCTCTTCTTTTGGTACAGCTTAAGGTCACACATGTTCATCATTTTCAAGGGGAGTATAAACTCACTGACGACATTTTTTATTCTGCTAAAGCTCCTGCTACCAGACACTCAATAATATTTTGAATGAATGCGCTCCACCATGTAAGGTTTTAAACACATATATTTATGTGTGTGCGTGCACACACATACACACACAGTAAGTAACTGAAGAAATGAACTGAAATGAAATCCAGCAAGCAGCAGGTCCTGGGTTCTGAAAGATCAGTATCAGAGAGCTGGAAGGCATCTGAAAGATGATCTCACCAACTCCCTTGCTTTATAACCCATGAGCTGAGGCCGAATGCGAATGTGACTTAGGAGTGGAACAGGGCTGGAGGACAGGCCTGGCAAAGTCCCCCACAGTGTCCTACGACTCTCACTGCAAGCTGCTGAGTGTGGAGTCTTTAGAGTAAAACCTCCGCTTTTCTGGAGGCAAAGAGATGCACTCGGCGGCTCCTGGAGCTGTCTTTCAGTCCAGACTGGCCATCAGGTTACCTCTAATTCTCAGAGCACCCTGTGAACACAAAATGAAGGCGGGTGGGGTGGAGGGGTGAGCAGGTGTCCAGTTGGAAGCAGGCTGTTGTGATTTTGCCATCTAGTGGTGGCAGGTGGCTATTGCTCCACACGCCGTTTCCAGCAACAGATGGCCTTACAGCCCTCATTGCCAGTTTTCAGAGTCCTCGGGCACTTTCATCTGTGCGTGGTCGGACGCCGTCAGTGCCAACCCGGGCGGTGTTCAAGAGAATAGACTGTAGCTATCCCTAACTGACGGCAATTTCTGTTCAAGGGGACCGTTTGCTTTCGGCAGTGGGCAAGGCTCCAGGGAAGGGGTGAACCTGACTGGAGCTTTGGAATAACATGAATGAACAGGAAGAAGAGCTCCCAGGAGAGAGGACATGAACCAACAGGTCACCAGACAAGAAGGGCTGAGGAGAGGCAACAGTGTGGGGCAGCCAAGGGGAAGGAGGCCAGCCAACTGCAGCCAGTGTGCTCCTGGAAGATTATAGCGAATAAAGGAAGCCTCAAAAACGGGAGAGAAAGACTTGGGAATGGCCAAGGGCCATAAGGAGCTCTTTTAAGTCCTGATTGGGCAAGTTATTTGAGAACAATGGTGGTTTTAAGGTGTTTCAGCCTTGAGCTGCAGGGGGCGCTAGTTTGCTGCTCTGTTTCCTCCGTGGTCTGTTGCATTCTAGGGTGGGGGATAGCTAGCTCCACCTTGTGGCCGCTGTGAGGGGAGGCTGTGTCCAGTGCTTCCCACAGGGCCTGGCGCTGCAGCTGCTGAGTGGTTGATGCTCTTTAGGATAACCGCGTGGAACCCATTCGCCTTGGAGGTCTTTGAGGTCGGGGACCCTATAACAGGACCAACTTAGCACATGGGGCTGCTTTGTGAGTCACCTTTCCAGGGACATTGCAGAGGCTGTGGCACCACCACCAAGAGACACGACTGCAAGTGTCTTAGGTAGAAGATGGGAAAGGAGCAAAATGTGGGGGCGGTGGGGGAGAGGAGGAGAGGAACCATTACGGGTTTCTCTGAGTTTCTCCCAGCTCCCTGGCTTGGCTCACTCCCTCTGATCCCCCACGCGGACACCCATCTCTCTAACCTGCAGTGGGCAGTGTGCCCCAGCTCCCATCCCGAGGGACCCATGTCAGCCCATACTTGCTTCCCCAGGTACATGTCTCCTTGCACACAAGGGCTGCCAGGTATCCCATTACCTGCCCTGATGATGGTGCATGCTGGCTCCAGGCCAGCCCTTCCCTAAGTCTCCCCTCAAAATCAGAGTGCTTGCTTCTCTCCTCCCTGTCTGCCTGAGGAGACAGACTGCCTGGATCCCCTCATGGTGGAGGAAGAGACGCCAACAGGTTCAGCCCTGTTCCTGTAAGTGCCACAGTCTGGATCTGGATTTGAAATAGTGACAGTCTAACAGAAGGAAATCTGGGAGATGAAGCCCCCTTCCCCCAACCCTCTTCCAGGGCAGTGTGAGGCCACCTGGCGGGAGTTGGGGCTGAGTAGGACGACAGGGCTGCTCCTGTCTTCCATTGAGCGCCACAGGCTCACACCAGGATCCTGAGGAAGCGTGTCCAGGAGGAAATGCTTCCAGCTCGCTTCCCTTGGCAAAAGTATGAGTGGAGGTCACACACTGTGACAGCACAGGCAAAAGGTCCCTGGGGGCTCTGGAGAGAACAAGGTCTTACCAGGGCTGGACTCTATGAAGTGAGAAAGGCACCGCCGTTTCCTGCACGCCACTGCTCGAGGACTCCCTAACCCACAGTCCTAGGAGAGGGCTTTTGGAAGTTCAGGGGAGTTGAGAACATCATGCCTGGGGCTCTAACTCTTTTGGGCACTAGAATAAACACATCTATGAATTTCATTTCTCCATAAGTTTTTTGGAATACCCTCGTACGGTCCTAACTGATTCTATGTTCGGTAAGTTTGGCTGTTGTCACATGATGAAGACCACTGGCTGTCTTCGCACTAGCTGGTAGGCTCCTGGAGTATGGACCGTGCCAGTGTGGTTCAGTGTGTGCCCTGTGACCACTGGCTGTCTTCACAGTATCTGTGAGCTCCTGGAGTACAGACCATGTCTGTGTGGTTCAGTGTATGCCCTGAGTGCCCTACGCACAGCAAGAATGCAGTAAGTGCATACTGAATGACAGCGATCTCTGTTGGCATCTGTCTTCTCTCTGGCCAGCACACCACCTCAGGGTGGCTTTTCCTTCATGATCATCTCCCAGGACGGGCCTTTTCTGTCTCTCCACTGCCCTTCTCTCGCAGTCCCTTGGAACTCCCGGCCTCCTCTTCCACGGATGCACTTTCTCCTTCGCCGTTAGCAATCATCTCCCATGATCCCTGAGTGCTTACGTCAATTCCCTGGGCTGCAAGCTACTTTTGTGAGAGAAACGCATGGTTTCTTAACTCCGACGTCAGAACCACACATGCTACACACGGAAGGCTTTCAAAATTGTGGAAGTTCATATTATGAAAAACTGTCCGTGGAGTTTAAATAAGGTTTGAGCCAAAATAAACACATCTTCTTGTTCCCTGTTTCCAAGTACTTTTGGAAGTCCACTCACAAGGAAGGAGGGAGGAGGGAGGGGGAAGGAGGGAGGAGAAAGGAGGGCCAGACCCTGAGGAATGCTGGCTTTTGAGCTGGGAAATGCAATTCAGGAAAAGGAGGGAAGTGAGGTTGAAAAAGAGAAATGGGGGTAGAGGACCAGCACAGAGCCATCCAGTGTCCCAGGGGCCAAGCTTGGAAAAATCTTCCAAGGCAAGCAGGTGCATTGCTAAAGAGAACGGACACATTTCGGGGCACCTGGGTTCTGCCTCCATGAGCTGGGACCTTTGGGTGAGTCACTGCACCACCAAGGATCTGTTTCCTTACTCTTGCAACTGGAAGATCTAGCCACATCAGCAATCCTCTGACGGGGCCCCAAGGAGGCCCACTGCAGGCTTGGGGCAGCTGGACTCCTGCCCGGCAACTCCTCGGCCGGAGCCAGGCTGTTCTCTGCAGCTGCAGGCACTGACCTCCCAGGAAAATCTGTGTGCGAGGCGGGCGGAGGCTGAGATGGCTGTGGAATTTCTCAATGCCTCCCCTCCCAGCTGTGGAAAGTTCTCTGCTTTTCTTCTTTTTTTCTTTTAAGATTTCTTTTTTTTTTTTTTCTCTATTTCTTTGAAAGCCAGAGGTGGGGGGAGGGGGAGATCTTCCGTTTACTGGTTCATCCCAGCCCAAGATGACCAGCATTGAGCCAGACCACAGCCAGGAGCTTCTTCCGGGTCTCCCATGTGGCTGCAAGGACCATCCCCCCATCCCATCCCATGCTGCATTAGTAGGATGGTGTAAGCCGGGAATGGAGCCCCATACATAACAGAGGCCTGCATCATAGCGGGTGGCTTAACCTGCTCTGCTACAATGTCAGCCCCAGGTCTCTGCTTTTCCGAGAGAACCAGCAAACTCCCAAAAACTGGACGTTCTCCTCAAAAGTTTACAGACTAAATTCTGAGAAGGGCAACTCCGGATTTAGGATTCCTTGCTCCGTTTCACAGGCAGGCAGCCAGGCAGGCAGGACCAGAATTTCCTCACTCCCCACAGCACGGTGCCTGCCCCTAAGCCACTGTATGAGGGTGGCCACTCACATATGTGTGCTGATCCACCTACATGTGCCCCTCACACACATACATCCACTCAGCCACATGGATCCACTCACTCGGGCGCACTCACCCACTTGCGCCCTCTCACACACATGCCTGCACTCGCTCACTCTCTCTCTCTCTCTCTCTCTCTCACACACACACACACACACACACACACACACACACACGCTCAACCTCAGAGAACACCACAATTCATTGATTAGTTTCAGGACGAACGACAACTCCAAGCCTGGTCAGACTCAGAGAACAGGCCAGTCTTGGTGGGGATGTTTATTCACAGAGAGGGCAGCGGGCCTGTGAGGTCCTTCGGGCCGGACATGGCTGAGTCGGGGCCTGTGGCTCAGCAGAGTCGCTCAGGGCCTCTCGCCAACTCACCCTGGTGTGGCTGAGGGGGCCGGCCGGGCACCTGAAAGGCAGGGCTCCCTTACCACAACTCCGTATATCCTTGTGGACCGCCCAAGCCTGGGGCCAGAGAAGGGGTGAGGATGGGGTGAGGATGGGGTGGGTGAGGAGTGGGGGCCCAGAGTACAGGCCAGGTTCCCTCTGGCCTCAGGCTCCCTCACCCACACAGGCTTGGACAGGAGCCCCTGGGATAAGAGCCAGGAAGGGGGTGGGACACAGGAGGGGAGAGGCTGGGGGTGTGGGGCTGGGCCGGAGCCCTCCAGGGCAGACAATGTTTTCCTTTCCCCTAGGCCTCTGGGAGGCCCTGGAAGGGGGCAGGAGGGAGAGGCTAAACTCACTCAGAGGAAGCTGTTTCAGCCAGACATGATGTGCTTCACAAAGGCTGGAAAGAGGAAAAGACAGCAGTGGAGGGCTCAGCTACTCTGCTCACTACCCCCTTTCCACCCACAAGCAGTGCCCACCCCCGTCTGGACATAAGAGCCTTGAACTCTGCTGTGCCCTCTCTATGTGCTGACCCTTGACCTGGGGGTAATAACCTGCAGTCTCCCCACCCACACCTACATCCTGGAGGAAGTTGGCAGCACCACCCTCTTACCCCCAAACCCATTCCCCAATCAGATGAGAAACCAGGGGCTCCAAGGTGCAGGAGCAATCCAGTCACATTGCCAGCATCTCAGGAGCTCTCCCACACTACCCCGTTACGCTAGGATGTTTCCTCTCAGGCTGGTAAGAATGCATCTGGCAAGCCCCCCAGGTCTGCATCCTGCAGCTCCTGGACACACTTAACTCTAGCTTTTACTGTCCGTCCAACCTTGGGGGTCCACAGCTCCTGGACCCACTTAGCTCCAGCTGTGACTGCCCGCCCAGCCTTGGGGAACCACAGCTCCTGGACCCACTTAGCTCCAGCTGTGACTGCCCGCCCAGCCGTGGGGTCCGATACCTTCGTAGTTGATGCAGCCATTCGCATCCTCGTGGCCAGCTAACACCTGCTCCACTTCAGCCTCAGTCATTTTCTCCCCTGGGATGGAGATTGGGAGGCAATGGCTCTTCATTACAATTGACAAAGGAGGGTCTGGCAACACCCAAAACCCGAGTCTGAAGGGCTAGGACTCTCTGGACCCACACAGTGATGTGTACTGAGTACACCTCCCCCACACACACAAACACACAAATGCTTCGGAGGGCTATGTCAGGCATCTTGAGGCCCTGCCTGGTCCCTGAAGCCACTTCCTCTACCCAAGGGCCACCAGGACTCCAGTGACTGAAGCAAAGACAGGACAGAGCCCTGAATCCCACCTCTCAGCAGTAACCCCTGCTCCAGCAGCCTCCCCCCCTCCCCTGCCCTACCCAGGGTGGCCAGGACATGGCGAAGCTCAGCGCCCATCACCGTGCCGTTGCTCTCCTTGTCAAAGACCCGCAGCCCTTCCACAAAGTCCTCGAAGGTGCCCTGCTCCTTGTTACGTGAGACGTGCTGCAGGATGGGCAGGAACGTCTCGAAGTCCAGCATCTTGGCATTCATGTCTTGAGGCAAGCATGGGACAGAGACAGCAGCGTGAGCAGGCGCTAGGCAGCAGAGGGACTTGATATACGTGACAGACACAGTCATAGGAGCAACAGGTGTATTTAATTCAGCAGCAGGTGTATTTAATTCAGCTGCTGCTGTAGTATCAAAACGTATTGTTCTAAGATATTAGTGTTTCTTTATTAACAGCTTCTGGGAAATGTGTGTGAATGAAATTGGCTGAGTTTCCTGTGCATACAGAAAATACTCTGCTTGCTAAACTAATTTGAAAACTACAAATCCCAACATTATTTTTAAAAAGTCAGCATAGGTTCCATTTCTGCACCCTGCTGCCTGGAGTTACTCTGAGACAACCATTTTTATCAGTTTGCCATTTCTTCTGACTAGTGGCCTTCTCCCACACTATAGTCTGTCAAAAGCCATAACGTCATCAGGTAGGCCACCCACGGATACTACAAATCTCAGCATTTCTTCCTGTCACAGACACCCAGGAACCCTCCAACATGCAAGTGGCCGAGGTCATCTCCTGACTTCCAAGAAGTGCGGCCAACTTGGGCAAGACGGGATGCTCCTGGCTGCCAGGCCCTCCCCTACCTGCACTGGTCCCCTTCCCTACCTGCACTGGTCCCCTCCCCTACCTACACTGGTCCCCCTCTACTGGTTCCTGCAGCAAGTGGAGGAAAAGAAGGGGCCAGAACTAAGGCAGGAGAGAGACCAATGAAAAACCTCTCAAATGGGCCCCTGCTGGGAGGCTTCCAGTGCAGGTATGCTTGGTGGCTCCCTGGGGCTTACACCCTGAGAACAAGGGGCTGTGTGTCCTAGGGCAGCTATTAACTTCACTGCCACATGAGACAGATATATCACCCATGGGACACACCTGGGCACCACTTTCTAAGCATTTCCCACAAAGCCCGTGGGTTTCAATTCAGACGAGTGGTATAGACAACACCAGACAGCCAGCCTTGGATCTATTGTAACACCCCTGAATAACTTCGCAACATAGAAGCCCAGTCCATCATCAGCAACAAGTGATTTGTGACACAGCTCACAAGGGTCACAGGACTGACACCTCCACCAAGGGCTGCTGGACTGGGAGTGGGAATGGGCATTGGCTATCAGCTTCCCAGGCAGCCCCTCAGTCCGTGCCGGTGTGCCCAGCACCCTGGTTGAGACTAGAGGAAGACAGGGAGCAAGAGAAGGTCACTCCTGCCCCCACCCCCTCCCAGGCACCCCCAGCCACACAAGAGAAATGGCACAGCCCAGACCACACCACCCTCTTCAAGGGCCAACTAAGTGCTGGAGCTTCTGGAAAACTCTCACAATGGAACTGAGATGCCTGGGGAGGGGAGCCTGGTCCTGGAGGGATGAGGGGAGAAGCAGCAAGCCTGATGGGGATGAAACACAAGGACCCCGGGGAGCACGGGGCTGAGGCCACCTGCACTGACCTTCAGGCTTGGGCTTGCCCAGCACACGCAACACCTCTGTGTTGGTGGGGTTTTGGCCCAGGGCCCGCAGCACGTCCCCACACTGTCCGTACGTGATCTTCATCTCGCCAGTTGGGGTCCGGTCAAACAAAGAGAAGGCCTCTTTGAACTCTGCAGAGAGAAGACCCGGCTACAGCTCCTGGCCCCGAGTGGAGAAGGAGCTGGGGCCCATCATCCTCCACCCCAGCTCAGCAGCAGGTCACTGTGCTTGTACAAAGCATTGCAGCCACTCTCCCGGGCTCTCCACTCCATCACCTGACAATGGAACAGGCAGCCTCATGCCTACACGGCCCGTTCCAGCACTGCACTGGGATCTTGCCCATAAGCTGGCTGTCATATAACTCAACCATTTCCCCTGCCTCCACCCTCCCTGCCCACACCTGCTTTCCTGCTGTAGGTGAGGTTCCTGACTGTGGGTAATGGCAGAGGGGCTAACACAGCACCTGCAAGGGAGGGAGGAGTCCAGGCCCCTCATCTTGGCTCCAATGCCTAGAGGAAGCTGGGGTGACTAGGCCTGTTTCCTTGTCACACCAAGGAAGTAACAACTCCACTTTACCTCCTCCTCGTTCCTCAAAGGAGGTGGCAGTTATGTGAGGCATTTGGGACAGGGACAAGACCATTATCACTGCTGTCTGTTACAGGCTGACCAGGAATCCCAGGCCAGACAAGGTGACATTGTGGCAAGCTATAGAACCCTGGCTCTGCCTTGAGTTAACAGCTCTGGGTGGGGACATGAACCCCAGGACAGGCTCTGGCTGGATCACCAGGAATGCCAAACACAGAACCCAGCACATGGCAAATGAGCTAATGAACAGTGGTTGGTAAGATGCCTGCTGGATCCGCAGCCAACTCAGAGCTGCAAGGCAGACCCCACAGAGACCAGGCTGGGCATCCAAGGGGCAAGGCCAAAAGAAGACACCACTCTGAGTTTTGCAGCCAACCCACCAGTAGGAAGCACTGGACCAGAACCGGCATTGGAATTACCTTCTGCTGCCCACAAAAAAGTGGTTGGCTAAGCAGATTAAACTCATAAGCCAAGAAGAATGTGTGAACTACTTAGGAGAAAAACTACTCTCAACACTTGAGAAATTCTTATTTTCTTAGAGAGTATACCTGGATTATTTTCAAATCATTCCATATATCATAGTAGACACCCAGACCTCAACTTGTAACTCCTTATTAAACTTTAGATAACTTTATGGGGACCCAGTCCAATAGTCCATGGCTAACCCTCCACCTCCAAGTGCAGCATCCCATATGCATGCTGGTTCATGCCTCAGCTGACCCACTTCCCATTCGGCTCTCTGTTTATGACCCGGGAAAGCAATAGAGAATGGCCCACAGCGTTGGAACCCTGCAGCTATGTGGGAGACTGGAAGAAGCTCCTGGTTCCTGGCTTTGGATTGGCTCAGCTCTAACTGCTGCAGTCATTTGGGGAGTGAATCAGCAGACAGAAGATCTTTCTCTCTGTCTTGCCTTCTCTTTGTAAATCTGCCTTTCCAATAAAAATAAATCTTTTTATGTAACCTTATATGGCATAACGCCTCATGTCCTTCACATTATTGAATGACCAAATTCAAATTTCAGTTCCATTTCTTGTTGGCTAACAAAGTGACTTTGGGCAACTAAATAGTTAACCTTTATTAATCTCTTCCATAAAAACCTCTATAAATATCATCCATAAAAACCTACCTCATAGGGTCTTTAGGTGATATTCAAATGAATGTTTTTAAGCACATTAAATATGAAGTACATTAATATATACAACAAGACTGAGAAACTGAACAGAAGGAGAAGAGTTGTTGCTAACCATCAAGGTTAGACCACTGCAACCACTGTAACCACTGCAGCCACCTGTCTCTGTTGGTCCTGCTAGGAGGTGGGCATCTTGGCCAACTTCATGGCCAGGGAGATAGAGCTACAAATGGAAGGAAGGCTTTCCAAAGTGAGAACAGAAGTGAGGGCTTCCAACCAGCCTGGACAGGCTTTTAGGGTGATGGGGAAAAAGGCACTGATATTGGCTGGTAGCAGCTCTGGAGTCAGACTGCCCAAGACTGGTTCCTGACTCCACCACTGCCTGCCATGTGAGACTGGAAATCGGAAACTACTTGTCCCCCACCTCTTCTTCCTCCTTCCCCTCTAGGAAAGAACACCAGGGGATGGGGGTTATTCATACTGACCTTCAATCTGGTCCGCAGTGAAGTCTATCTGTAGGAAGAGGGAGAGAAGAGTGAGGCATGGCTCTGCCCACAGCCCTTGGTGGGGAGTCAAAGCGCCTTGCCCTAGTCTGGCCGCTTCTAACTGATGAGGATGGCAGGAGTCCCTGCTGAAGGGACACAGGCTGACAGCTCGGAGGCAATGCAGCCTCCCCAGCTCTCTCAATACTACTTGTTAAGGGCTGGCTCTGGGTGAGACAAAAAAGAGAGGAAGAATTATTCTAGGTAACTTGAGAAGCTGCACTGAAGCCCTATTGAAATCCCTTTGGATTTGAGATAAAGTCCTCATGCCAGCCAGCTGAAATCACCCACACCTTCACCTCTTTGACCTCTGCCAGGCCACAGTCCCCCAACAAGCTGGCCATCTCCACTCCTCTCCCATACACCCACCTTCAGTCAGCACTGATTTGAGCTCCACTAGCTCCCTGAGCCCCTTTCCCATTCCACCTTATGCCCTCCATACTCCATGTCCTTCATTTGCACTCTGGCCCAGCAGGAGTAATTTGCGTGGGACCTCCAAGCTTCCAAATCATTTCCCATTATGATTGCCCTGTCTCCTTCAAACCAGAGTCTGCCCAGTGCCAAGATTTTGCTTCTGTTCACTAAAATACCTGATATATAACAGGCACTCCAAAAGTAAGTGTTGAATGAAGGAACAAAGTTTGCATTTCTTCCACAATACAGAATAACTCAATGCTGGGTACAGAAGATGAAAGTGGGAGGCTCTGAAAATGGCTAACAATGACCAAGCATGAGTCATTATTTTAATTTAGGATCCTGCACTCCTCCATGACCTCACTGTCCCAATTCAACCCACCCAACTCATCCCCTCCCACTGGTGCTGGGTCTCCAGTTTCTTCAAGTCCACCATGCCTAGGACAGCTTGCACTGCACCCATCCATCTCTCCTCAAAGTGATTTCTGTTAGGTAGGACCCCTGGGGTTGTGGGTATGGTCACTCTGGAAGAGAAGCTAGCTGTGCCCAGGAAGGGTCAAAAGTGCTCAGCAGCTAAGACATACAATGATATGGACTGGAAAACAAGATTGCGACCAGGGGCAAGAAATTGGAGAGGAGGTTATATGGAGAAGCATGATGGGTCTAGGGGAGGGTGCCTGTCCCCTGCCCTGAGGCAGTAACTAGGTTCAGAAGCCAGGGGCTAGGTGTGGCAGCACACTCACAGGCATGCACGGTCCTCCATCAGAACAGATCTGGCAGAAGGGTGGGGAGGGACCTGTAGGCAGAGATTAGCTGCTCATGCCAGGCTCAGCTCACAGAGAGAGTGACAACTGACCTAGAAAATTCTCAGGAACTTTCATGGCCTTTTTATGGCCTCAGTTTTCCCAGAGTGAGCCCTGACTAGCCTCAAGAAGGAGGCAACTGAGTCCCATCTCTTGGCCAAGCCAGTTGTGCTTAACAACTGCCCCTTTGGGAGGATCATCAGGGCTCAGCTCCAGGACCTTAGTACAGGTATGCAAGGCCTGCCTGCTGGGGATAGAGGCACAAATCCCAGGAGGGCTACCCAGACTTCTGGGTTGGAGTTTCTCTGCCTGCTTACCACATGCCCGTGTTCCACCTGGATTCTTCACCACCCCCAGCCCACTCCTGAGGTTCAGCTCCCCAGGGGCCAGCCACTCCCAACCCGTTATTAATAGTAACCATTTGTCCACTTCCAATCCCATGCCAGGGCTTAAAACAACTCCTGTGGAGAGCCTCTGACTCCTCCCTCTGCAGCCCACTCCCTCCCAGGTCCATTCTTACAGCAGCTGGGCCAGACAGCTGCAAAGCTTAGAATGACTGAACCAGTGGGCAGGGTCTACAGCAGCTCCAGGGGGAGGAATGTTCTGCTGTGAGGGGAGCCAGGCGGGAGAGAGGCTAGAGCTCAGCAGACAAAAGGAACCAGGCTGGAAGAAAGTTGTCAGCCTAGGATGGGCAGTCCTTGGCATCCTAGAGAGTGACCATAGGAGGGCCCCGCCTGCATGGGGAGGAAGAGAAGGACCCAGGACCGCCTCTCCTTACCTAACTCTCCTTTCCCAGCTGCCCACACCCCTGTAAAAGGTGCCGTGGGTGGAGCTTTGGCCAGGCCCCTGCACCCAGGGAAAGCATGTCCTGCCTGGCAGAAGCCATGGTCATGTGTCTGCACACTCCTCCAAGTCAGCACAGCCTCTTTCCTTTGCTATCATGGACTCCATCTTCCAAAGGTTGGGGGTTTGGATGGTTCCACTTCAACCATTTCCACTGGGAAAACCTTGATGGCAGAGCACGGCCTCCTGAACAGAACACTGAGCTGTTGTTGAGACCTGCACCCCAAGCTACCACCCATCAGACCCAATACCTTCTCTGTTGATCCATGGGACTGGGATCTGGAGCAGACGCAAGAGTCCTGGTCCTAGTCCCCATACAATCTGACTTTTGGTTCTAAGGTAAGTGGGATTCAGAGTGTCACCCCATCCCATCCCACTACCTGAGCCTCACTTACCTTCACACTCTTGGGGTCAAAGGCAAGATCCTTAGGGGGCTCGGGAGCTGAGGCTGGGGCTGGGGCTGACTTGGCTGCCTCCTTCTTGGGCTCAGGCTTCTTGGGAGGCATGCTCTCGTGGGATCTTAAGTGGAGATGGGACCTGTGAGAGACACGACAGACGTGGTGCCTGGCAGATGAGATAGGAGCCTGGGCCACCTCCCTTCCCTTTTATCCTGTGCAGGATCCTCCACAGAGGGGCTGGGGGAGAGCAAGAGCAACAGCTGCTGACTATAAAAGGAAGAAACACCAGCAGGGCACAGCTGACAACTGGGTATTGTCACCAGGCTTGGGACTACCACTGCCCCCTCCTCCAACTCCTCATTCCTCCTGGCCTCCACCTCTGGGACAGGCTGATACCCTCCTGCCAATCACTGGACACCCACAGGGGCAGGCAAACAGACCCTTTCAAAATTGCCAGCGCAGCCAGAGAGATGAGCCGACTTGAGCACTTGATAACTCTCACACCAAGCCCAGGGGAGGCTGAGGCTTTTTTTAGCCCCTCGGAGCAGAGGCAGCCCACTGCACATTCCTTTCAAGTCAAGATCCTTTAAGCTGACAGCCACTTTGGGCTCTGGACTTTGCCCAGAGGCTCAACAGTCCAGCATGGAGCCCCAGGGAAGCAGCTGGTCCAGCCTCCCACAATGCCCCACACCTTTCCCACCCACTGGGCCAAGGTTTCCATTTGCCAGAGCAGACCTCTCAGGAGCTCCACAGATCTCAGATGCCAGCTCCATCCACTGCCCCCAACCATAGTCATTCATGCAATAAAAGCTGAGTACTTACCAGGTGGCTAGGATGACTTGAATGAGAAGCAGAACAGAATCAAGCATTGGCTCTTACAGGATATCTAACTCATGTTGTAGCTTGGATTGTGTGTGTGTGTGTGTGTGTGTGTGTGTGTGTGTGTGTGTGTGTGTGTTAGTAAGAAAGAGAGGGGTGCCCACCAGGTACTAAGAAGCACTATTCACATAAAACCTCATTAAAGTTTTCACTACAATTCTCCAGTAGATCTGTATTATCGCTACCATTTCACACTCGTAGACATCAAGGCTAGAAGAGCCGGAACAGCCTGACCAAAGTGCACCACTTTGAAACCACTTGAGGAGTGAACCGGTGGATGGATGATCTCTCTCTCCCTCTTTCATAAATGAAACACTTCTTTTAAAAGAAGAGAGAGAAAAGGTAAAGCGAAGGAGTGAACTGGAGTGAGCTGGAAACCAGGTGGGTCTCATTCTGAAGTTAATGCTTGAATAACTGGCATTATGATTCCGTTTATGCAGGGGCAGAAAAGCACACATTTTTGTGTTCATTGGCAAGGTCAAGACAGATGAGCTATAAACTGTCAACCAGAGGCACCTGCACAGCGGTCTAAGGAGCAGGTGCATGGGAGGATGACAATTTGCAGTCTTTTTATTTCTTTTCACTTCCTGTATCAGTGGAAATGTTTGTAATGGGCATGTACTGCTTCTGTTCTTCCAAAACAAAAGTTGGTAAGATATTCAGAAAAAACAACATAGCAGTGCTTGGTGTTGTATCATTTGCCTCTGGCACTCAGTAGAAAAGAGTGTAGAAAATGGCCATGTAGCCTGTCCAGGCCCAGTCTCCCACACTGTGAAACTAGACCACAAGACTGCCCAGCCCCCAGGAACTGTAAGCCTGTAGTCCTAGGTGCCTGGAGCCCACATCTGCCCGAGACACAGTTTTAAGTCCCAGATCATTACTTACAGGCCCTTGGAGACCATCTCTTGTCATCCCATGTTACAGTAGGGGGACCCGAAGAGCCCCTCCCACCCCGCCCAGCCATTCCTGCGCTGCCTCAGGGCAGTCAGCTACAGACAGACAGAGCTCAGCCAACCCCTTCCAGCGCCCACTGTGCACACTGCCCTGCCTGTGGCCTAGATGCTCAGTCACCCCTGGTGGGCACAGACATCTCTGGAGGAAACTGAGAGTGTCCTGGAGGAATGAAAGAGAGAGAGAGAGAGAGAGAGGCAGAAGTGCAAAGAAACAAGCAAGCACAGCAGTGGGGACCAGTGCCTAAAGAGCTGCCACCCAGAAGCATCCAGAAGTTTCCACACCAGAGTTACCCACTGGAAAAACTTAAAATTTAATGGACTGGAGATGCAGGGCAGAATTTCACCTCAACCAGTTTATGACACTGGACGTCAAATTCAGAGAGAGACTCACGGGGCAGAATGGACATTGATCTCCATCAGGGCTGGGCTCAGCCCCTCCCTTTACAGGGCCCGGAGAGAGACCCAGTGGACTCTCCCGTCTAAGTGAGATGCTGCCGGCAGCAGGCTTGGCTCTTAACGCCTTATGCTACCACCCCTCTCCTCTCTTCTTTGTCTCACAAGCCTGGACACCACAGAGCAACACCTTGGCTAATGCCACATCAACTACCCCATCGGAACACTGGGTAATTTGGGCTAATTGCAAAGCAGAGTTAAGAGGTGCCCTTGAGGAGCCAGACAGTCCAGTTTAGAATCTTCCCTCAGCTAACTCTGTGGTGAATTTTCTCATGCCTTAGTTTTCTCATCTGTAAAATGGGACTACAGAATAATTTCATAGGGTGGCTCCTGGTTTGGCCTGGCCCACACCAGACTCAGCTGGTGCAGCTTTTTTGGGGGCACAAACCTGCGGATGCATGGTTTTCTCTTTCTCACTCCTTCACACTACATTTTTTTCTCTCTTCTCTTAAAAGAAGTGTTTCATTTATGAATGACTAGTTACAAAGAGGGAGAGAGAGATCATCCATCCACCAGTTCATTCCTCCAATGGTTTCAGCGACTAGGACTGGGCCAGGAGAAAGCAAGAAGCCAGAAACTCCATCCAGGTCCTTCACATGGATGGTAGGGACCCATGTACTTAGGCCATCTAGCTGCTTTCCAGGCACATTCACAGAGAGCTCGATATGTGGAGACGCCAGGACTTGAACCAGGACATAAGATACCAACATCACGAGCAGACTCTTCACACACTGCACAACACCACTAGCTCCATATTGCTCTGCCTTCATACATATATATGAGTGTGCACCAAGAAGGAATGTGTAATAGGCAGAATCAGGGCAGGGCTTTTAACCTAAAGGTTAAGACAGCTGTACACCACATGGAATCACCTGGGTTCAATTCTAGCTCTGGTTCCTGGCCCACCTTCCTACTGATGCAGATCCTGGAGGCAGCAAGGATGGCTCGAGAGATTGTGTTTTTGCCACCCACATGGGGCACCTGAATTAGCTTCCGTCCTGACTGAGCCCCAGCCATTGTGGGCATTTGGGGAGTGAAACAGCAGACTGGAGTGTTCTGTCTCTCTCTCCCTCTCTGCCTCTCAAATATTTAAAAACAAAATGAAACAAAACAACACAAAACCCCAGTCTTTCATTTTTCATTATCATCATTTTATGATACAGTTGCATAGGCAAAAATCCGTCCTTTTTTTCTTTATAAAAGATCTATGTATTTTATTTGAAAGGCAGACAGAGAGAAGGATAGGAGATCTTCCATCTACTGGTTCACTCCCCAAATAGCCACAATGGCTAAATCCAAGCCAGTTGGTTGGAAGCCAGGATCCAGGACCTTCTTCTGGGTCTCCCACATGGATACAGGGGCCCAAGGACGTGGGTCATCCTCTACTGCTTACCCAGGCCATTAACAGGCATGGCACAGCCAGGATTTGAATGAGGACCCAAACGGGACGCCAGTCCTATAGCTTAACCTGCCGTACAATGGCACTGACTCACCTCCCCAGGGATTTTTGTTTGTTTGCTTGTTTGTTTTTAATTTTAAGGAGAAACAAAGGATTAGATGTACACGTGGGAGAGACATGATGATGAACCACAAACAAAAATCAAAACAGTATTCTTTCTATAAACTAAAACCATGTGCTCACAATCTCATTGCACACAAGCAAGCTAAAATAGGAAAGAAAATGCGCAGTTCAAAATGGCTTTGCTAGGCAACTATGAAACTTGCTAAAACAAACTTTCCAAATGCAAATACACATTTTTAACATAAGCATCCAGAGAGCTTCAATTGTAATCTATAGCATTATTTCAGCTGATTACAAAAATAAGAAAAATTAAGAGTATTTCATTGATATTAATAATTTAGAGTTGCCTTTTAATTTACACAATACCTCTTCGAATGCCATGTTGCCATGTCCCAAGTTGACACAGGAATTAGTGAACCACTTTGTCAGATGCAATTTGGAAAGTGATACACTTTTACTTCAAAGTCCAGGCAATTCTTCTAAGAATAAGGTAGTGTTGTCAATTGGCATATTAATATTGAAAGAAACTACTTTGTGGTGGATATTTAGTGCAGTTAAGAAGTTGCTTGGTGGCACAGGTGTTGTAGCAGAGTAGACAAAACCACCGCCTGTGATTCTGACATCCCATATAAGCGCCAATTGAAACCCAGCTGCTTCATTTCCTATCCAGCTCCCTGCTAATGACACACAAAAAGCAATGAAAGATGGTCCAATTGCTAGGGTCCTTCTACCTACGTGGGACACCTGTAAGGAGTTATTCCAATAGCCTTCCCTGGACCCGGGACCATTCCTTCTTCCTCACAGCTCATGAAGTTCGCGCCGGCCTAGCTATCCACCAGTCGGATGTAACCTGGCATTCCACCTGAATCCCACCTCCCAATCTTCCAGCCCCCTCCCCAACTCCGCCCACTTGCCAATCATCCCTAGGAATTCACCTGCAGGTGCCAATCCCCTGGGGGCCTGCCCTCAATCCCTCCCAATCCCCACCCCCTACACCTGGCCGACAAAAAGGCTCCCCCAGGTGCGGCTCTCTCTCTCTTATGATCCCTCTCCTACCCTTCTCTCTCTCCCCCTCTTTCTTGCTGTTCCTGCCCCGCTGGAATAAACCTCCTAAGATACCTCGTTGCGTCTGGTGTGTTTCAGCTCACGGTAAAGAACCAGGTTGTGGGAATTAGCTGCGCGTAATAATATCGTAATATTGTATGGACTAGAACTCTATCATCTTTTTAAATAACTAACAACACCTGGAAGAAGCTCCGGGCTCCTGGCTTTGGCCTGGCTCAATGCCAGCTATTGCTGGCGATTAACCCAGTGGACAGAAGATCTATCTCTCCCACTCCACTTGTAACTATGACTTTCACGCATATAAATAGATAAGTTGTCTTTTGTTTTGTTGTGCTGTGTTTTCTTTATGAAGACTGTTTATTAAAATTTTAACTAACACATATACCACAAAGGTGATCCATTATTCAAGACTGTATCATAAACATACACAGGAAAAAATCTGATGATTGTCCATGTTGAACATGGCTTGGACTGATGGGAAATGAGATAAAGAGCATACAGCAGTAATTAAATGATAGGCCTTTCATGGGCCACTGATGGAAAAAGGTCATAAATTAGAATGATTAACCCAGTAACATGTGTATGCTTCATTCCTACCAAGGAGAGAATGAAAAAGCAACAATAACCCCAGATTAATGTCCTGTAAGGTCAAAGGTGACATACAGTAGAGGAAGGGTGTCTATTTTTAATCACATGGCAAGGACCCCCACATAGCACTGACTCTCAGAACACCTCACATTCTTTTTGAAAAGATTTATTGATTGATCTATGTGAAAGGCCGAGCTACAGATGGAGAATGACGGCCAGAGAAAGATCTTGATGTGCTGATCTGCTCTCCAAATGACCACAATGGCACAGCCCAGCCAGGCCAAAGCTAGGACTTCATCCAGGCCTCCCACATGGGTGACAAGGATACAAACACTTGGTCCATCCTCCACTGTTGTGGGCTGAGGAGCTGATTTATGTTGCTTTAGCTGAGCACTCAGGAATCAGGCCTAAGGCAGTAGCACCTGGCCTTAGGAGACTCATTGACGTCCCACTGTCCTGTTAATGGGCTTGGCGGGAAGAGGAGACAATATGTAACAAAGAGGCTTAGGAGCTCCCAGCACTTCTACCACCACCATGGTCTCCGTGTGTGGTGCTTTTCGCTTGGACATTCGCCGTGCCTACTATGCCGGCTCAGCGGAAGAATTCTAATCTGTCCAGACATTTTTGCTATTGTGAGACTGGCTTTTTACACAATGTGAGCTTGGAGGTTAATGTCAATAATAATGTTTACAAAAGGCCCTTCTATTATTCCTACTGTCTTGGCTGTCTCCATTGACCTTATGCTAATCAAGGGACCTGTAATTAGGGTTTCATTCTTAATCTTTAGGTTCTCCTTTTCTTTGTGACACAAGATTAGGTTGTAGGGTAAGAACTGTAGCAGGAATTTCTATTGTTTTTGGATAAAGCAGATGGCAGGGTTGTTCTTAGAAACACCCATTTAATCTTGACTTAAAAAGTCTGAGCCAGAGTTTAACTGATTCTGTATAAATAAAGCGGACGGTTTTATTGCTCTGTCCACTATCATCATGGAATCCTAGTGGTCCGTCTCTTTCTTTCTGCGCCTCATCCATGCACCCTTCCCGAGTTCCGAAACCCAGGCTGGAGCTGGACTCCGGCACTCTACTCTCTTCCCAAGCACATCAACTGGGAGCTGGACTGTAGTGGGGCAGCCAGGACAAGCATCGGCACACATGGGATGGTGGCATCACAGACATCGATCTTACCTGCTAAATCACATTACCCCCATCACCCCCATCGGGGGCTTCATTTCCTTGACTGCACTCGCATAGATGGAGGCAGTAGACAGGAGCTTGGGTTTGGCCTCACCACTTAACAGCCAGTCTAAATGGTCAAAGCAGGCTCATCTACTGACATATCAGTGAACTGAGAGACCCCACAATGGGCCCAACAACAGGCAGGTTGGACTCCACCTAGGGATCCAAAGCAGGGGCTAGGACAGCTGGTGTTAGGCAAAGAGATTCAGATACGCAAAGTGGCAGACAGCAAGCTGGAATGCTTGTAACTCATCCAAACCATGTACTCCCAGACACGCTGCCAGCTGCAACAGACTCTGGAGACCCAGAGGGGAAGGGGTGACTTTCTCAAGGTCACAGTCAGTCATGGCAGACATGAGACCCAATAACTATCTCTAAAGAAGCAGTGGAAGCTGGGGGAGCTGATAGGGCATCTCTCAGGGAGAAGCTGGCTTCCAAGGCAAGGCGCCACCAACAAAAGACGAACCCCACAGAAACGAGCATCTCTCTTCTAACATGGACAGATAAACAAAGTCTATTGCAGACAACCATGGTTTATACCCAAGACTGGAGTTTAAGCCACTGAAAGCCACTGATCTGAAATTTTATCTCAGAAAAATGGAAGACATTGAAAGTCAGCCTGGCACATAACTAGAAAGGAAGAGACAACCTATTGCTTGGTAGGTGTCCCCTCTGGAGGACATACATATTTTTGGTTAGCCATCAGGCATCATGCTTCCTTCTGAGGAAAGCAGACAATATCCGGTACGATCATTGAATTTACTCTTGGTTCAACGACTGCCCTCAGCAAGCAGTCCTCTGGTTATACTCCATGCTTCTGGAACAGGAACTGTATGAGAAGTCTTCCAGCTTGAAATCGATGACTTGGAACTCTTAACTGCCCATCTTTTTTCATATTCAACCCTACAGGGCTCCAGAATACTGGCAATTTAGAACCGCCAAACTGCCAGGCAGCCTTGGCTGTGCTGCCTGACTAGTCTTTCTCTGCTGAAAGACACATGATCCTAGCTGTTAGCAAATGGGGCTCACATCCCATCCTCCTGAGGTCACTCCCCAGCTCTATCACCACCAGCCAATCCCTAGGTTTCTCAAAATCCAAAGCCATCAGCCTGGAATGCTCCCTAATACCACCATTCCAGCCGAGCTCTTTCAGCCTTCGTTTGAGGACAGCTTGCTTCTCACGGAACCATGACCAGCTTCTTTCTTTCCTCCTGCCTTGGAGTCCTCCCCAGCCCTCCTAGCCACAAGGTATTTAGCACACTTTAGAGTTCACTTCAGCCCCACAGGCCTCTGCTGAGTTTCAATGTTTCAGGCACTAGTTTGACTTTGACTCTCTTAAAGACCTGGGTGTAAGATCAGCACATCAAAAAAAAAAAAAAAAAAAAAAGAAAGAAAAAAAGAGTTTAGATGGATGAGAGACAAAAATAAATGGCCAAACTATTCAATCATCAGATAATCCAAAATATTTTAAACATTTAAATTTGTTACAATATTTGTTCAGGGGACTATGCCAGGTAATACAAATACCATGCTGAGCCAAGGTTCCTGCCTTCCTCCAAGTGCCCTTAAACTATCAGAATCAAAGTCACTAAACATACTATAAAAGAAAAGAGCAAAGACATCGCAGCAGGAGAGGGGCCCATAGGGTGGAGCTGATAATTCAGATTATACAAAACAGGGACTGACCTAGCAATGATACCGAGGCCTAAGGCTCCCAAGACATTTAGCAAGTCTATCACTAAGGGGCAAGTGCTTTTTGTTTCTTTTTAATAGTTTTATTTATTTTCATCAAAAGTCAGATATACAGAGAGGAAAGGAGACAGGGAGGAAGATCTGTCCACTGATTCATTTTCTAAGTGGCCCCAACGTCCGAAGCTGAGCTGATTCGAAGTCAGGAGCCCCAGAGCCTCTTCGGGGTCTCCCATGTGGGTATAGGGTCCCAAGGCTTTGGGCCATCCTCAACTGCTTTCCCAGACCACAAGCAAGGAGCTAGATGCGACACAGGGCTGCCGGGATTAGAACCAAGATTAGACCATATGGGATCCAAGAGCATTCAAGGTGAGGACTTTAGCCTCTAAGCCACCACTCTGAGTCCAGGAACAAGTGTTTTTTTTTTTTTTTTTTTAAATGTGCAAAATGCATAAGGAGTAATTACCTAGTTGATAAGGTTTTTTTTAATACTTGCTAATGTGATGCTTTTCAAAGCACATTATAGAGAAATTTAAGATTTGGTTCTTTCCCTAGCTAGACAAGATATAAATAGAACTACCAATAGTACTGTTTTTCTTATGCCACTACAATAAAATACCACAGACTGAACGTTTGCAGAGCAAAAATTTGCTTTCCCATAGTTCTGGAAGCTTGAAATCAATTAAGATGGGAGCAAATTGATTTTCAGTGAGAGTTCTCTTCCCGGTTTATACATGGTGGCTTTCTCCCTGTGTTCTCACATGACCTTGCCCTCATGTCTGAGGAGAGGGAGAGGAAGAGACGGATTGTGGGAGAAAACGAGCTTTCAGATGCTTCTCAAAGGAACCAGGGCCCCCACCTTCATAACCTCCTTTAACCTTTCTCACTACCTTGGAGACCGCAGGTCTGCAGTAGGCTGTTAGGTATACCTGTACCAGTATATCTGGGAGACAAGCAGAGCTGTGAATTTCAGGACACAAACATTCACTCTACAACATCAACAAACAAAACCTAAGACTGAATTCTCACGGTAGTTCTCCCTTACAGTTTCACTTTCCAGGATTTCAGTTCTGTATGGCTGAGTGAAGCCTGAACGCAGGAACTGAAAAATCCCAGGGGCCAGTAATGCAATGCAGAGGGATAAACTACCCCTGTGACACCAGCATCCCAAATGGGCACTGGTTCAAGCCTTGGCTGCTCCATTTCTGATCCAGCTCCCTGCTAATGACCTGGGAGGCAATGGAAGGAAGATGGCTCTGAGGGAGTTCAAACTCCTGGCTTTGGCCTGGCCCAGCTCTGGCCATTACAGTCACTTGGGGAGTAAGCCAGCAGATAAGAACTCTCTTCATCACCATCTTTAATTTTTTTTTTAAGGATTTGTTTATTTTTATTGGAAAGGTAGATTTGCATAGAGAAGGGGAGAAAAAGGGAAAGATTTTCCATCTGCTGGTTCATTCCCCAAACTGCTGCAACTGCTAGAGTTGAGCCAGTCTAAAGCCAGGAGCCAGGAGCTTCTTCAGGGTCTCCCACATTGGTGCAGGATCCCAAGGCTTTGGGCCATCCTCAACTGCTTTCCCAGGACACAAGCAGGATGCTAGATGGGAAGTGGAGGAGCTGGGACACAAACAGGCATCCATATGGGATCCCAGTGAGGTGAGGACTTCAGCCACTGAACCTGTTCCCCTCTCTTCGTCTCTCTCTCTGAGCAACTGTGTTTCTCAAATAAATATATTTTCTCAAAATGCAAAATTGCTGCCAGCACATCACTCTGAGCAGTGAGATGAAGTCACCACACCATCCATGCTGTTCAATCCTATCTGTGTTGGAGTCACTCAATGGTCAGCAAAGTTATCAGATTGTTACGGTGTTACAGCACTGTGGTCAAGGAACCCTTAATTTCCTTAATAATGGACTCAAGTTGCAACAATATTGATGTTACCAATTTGGTATGCCAAAGAGAAGCTGTAAAGGGCTTCCTTTAAGTGAAAAGGTGAAAGTTTTTGACTAAAAAGGAAAAAAAAAGATTTCTGAGATTGCTAAGATCTACAGTAAGAATGAATCTTTTGAGGCCAGCATGGTGTTTTTTTTTTTTTTTTTTTTTAAAGATTTATTCATTTTATTACAGCCAGATATACACAGAGGAGGAGAGACAGAGAGGAAGATCTTCCGTCCGATGATTCACTCCCCAAGTGAGCCGCAACGGGCCGATGCGCGCCATCCGATGCCGGGAACCTGGAACCTCTTCCGGGTCTCCCACACGGGTGCAGTGTCCCAATGCATTGGGCCATCCTCCACTGCTTTCCCAGGCCACAAGCAGGGAGCTGGATGGGAAGTGGAGCTGCCGGGATTAGAACCGGCGCCCATATGGGATCCCGGGGCTTTCAAGGTGAGGACTTTAGCCGCTAGGCCACGCTGCCGGGCCCCAGCATGGTGTTATATAGTAAGCTAATCCTCTGTCTGATAGGACCAGTAACTAACATGGGTGTGAGTTCTAGTCCCAGGAGCTCCAATTCCAATTCAGTTCTCTGTTTACGGCCTAGGAAAGCAGGAGAAGATGATTCCAGTCCTTGGGCGCCTGCACAAATGTGGGAGACTGAGAAAAAGCTCCTGGCTCCCAGCTTCAGATCAGTTCAGCTCTGGCTTTTGAGGTCATGTGGGAATTGAACCAGCAAATGCAAGACCTCTCTCTCTGACTCTCCTGCTCTCTCTTTTTATCTGTCTTTCAAATAAAAATTTTTTAAAAATTGTTTAACAAATAAAATTAATCCCACCCATAAAATTGTTAAGGAAGAAAAAGAAAATCATAGATTTGACATTGTGACAAAGTGGGTTAAGTTACTATTGCAATAACAGCATCCCATATCAGAGTGCTGCTTTGAGTCCCAATTACTCTGCTTCTGACCAGGAAAGCAGTGGAATATGGCTCAAGTGTGTAGGCCCCTGCCTTCCATGTGAGAGACCAGGAAGGAGTTTCCGGCCCAGAATGGGCTTTTGTGGCCATTTGAGGAGTAAACCAGTGGCTAGAGGACCTCTCTGTCTCTGTCTCTCCCTGTCACTTTACCTTTCAAATAAAAAGCTTAAAAAAAAAAAAAACAGTGAGGTGAAAGAAATTTATGTTAGCTTTGCTACTGCACCTCAAACTACAAATGCTGCAGTCACAGTGCAGAAGTGCTTACTTGGATGAAAAGGGATTACTTTCTGTATGAATGCATAGAGAAATAAAACCATTTTACATATATATATACATATATATATATATACATATATATATATATAGGATTACCCTACTCACAGCTTCAGGTGTCCCCTGGGGATCTCAGCACATACTCTTTGCACATAAGGAGGTGTCAGAACATTCTAGTTATTCACTAAACCAGAGGAAGTATCTCTGATACGTACCAGGTTCTTTATATCCAAGTACCCAGGCAAACAGACTGGGCCTCTGCCCTCATGGAGCTTCATGCTAGACAGGAAGCAGACACTCAAACAAGCATTAAGTAAAGGGTAATGGGAATAACGACATGTCTGGTAGCACTCGACGGACAGCAGTGCAAACCAACCTACTTCAGTGGACCAGAGAAGGCCTGGAAGTCTCTTTGGAAGCTAAACAGGGATTGGCAGGAGAAGGGTGGGATTGAGAGTGCTGCAGGCAGCGAGACATACATGCAACACTTGTGAGGCAAGAGGGAGAAGCAAGAAGCTGCACGCACCTGCAGCACAGAGCATGGAGGGCAGAGGAGAGTGAGGAGGCTGAGTGAGGAGACGGGAGCCAGCCTTGAAGAACCGCTGAGGCAAGTTGGCAAGATTAGACTGCATCCCTGAACCAGTCCAACATTAGCGGGGTGAGAGGCTACAAAGCAAGCTGATGAAGAAGAACCTAGGAGGAGGAAAATCAGGAGACTGTGTGTCAAAGCAAGAGGAAGGATGAAACACGGGGGAGAGAACACCCCAAGGGCAGGTCAGACAAACAGAACTGAGGCCGCGTGCAAAAGGACAAAATGGAGGTTGTGGCCAAGAAAGGCTGGACGAACACACAAGAGCACACCTACTCCGAGCCCTGCATTCCCAATGCTCCCATGGTTCACTCGCTTAGTAATTCCTCAAACACGAGCTTCAACTCCAACTGAATGTTACATAGACATTACACAGACAAAGAAGACAGCCAAGTGCAAGAAACAGTTTCCTATTTTTAAAATACTGTATTATAAACCAACTGTACTCACCAGCTCACCAGACTGGAGAGCAGATGGAAGTAGGATGAAAGAGATGGCTGAATGGAGACCTCAGGTAGGTCCCTCGAACAACCTGGTCTTACTGTGGATGAGAGGCAAACGGTAACAACAGAGACATGCCCGGTGAACAAAAGTCAGAAAGAAACATTCTTCTTAAGGGGAAACAATGCTGTTGGCAAATTCTAAGCTTATGATCCAGATAGCCAAGCAGACTGCTTAAATGCTTATCCTATATAACACATTTTTCTACATAAAGTATCACCTTTTGTACCCTCTGTGGTAAGAGCCCACAGTTAGGTTTACAAAATCCATTGCCCAGGTAGAAGGCTTGTCTTGGAAGCCTGCCATGTGAAAAAAGGCAGAGTATGTGAAATGATCAAAAACAAAATGTCAGCAGTGTGATATGGTTGCTAACAAGTGGAAATAGAAATACAAGTGCTAGATGGTAAGAATAACTCACACCACATTTTTCCTAAAATTTCTTTAACCAGGGGTTGTGTGATGGCTCAACTGGCTAATCCTCCATCTTCAAGTGCCAGCATCCCATATGGATGCCAGTTCATGTTCCGGCTGCTCCATTTCTGATTCAGCTCCCCACTATAGCCTGGGAAAGCAGTGGAGGATGGCCCATAGCCTTGGGACGCAGCACCCATGTGGGAGATCCAGAAGAAGCTGCTGGCTCCTAATTAGCTCAGCTCAGGCTGTTGATACCATTTGGGGAATGAACCAATGGATGGAAGATCTTTCTGTCTGCCTCTCCTTCTCTCTGTAAATCAGCCTTTCTAATCAAAATAAATAAATCTTTAAGAATCTTTCAATTGCGTATTAATTTGAGGGCAGAGAAATAACAAGACAATGAGAAAGAGCTACCCCAGAGCCTGCAACAGTCAGTGCTGGGCAAGGCTGAAGTTCAGTGCTGGGAACTCAATCCAGATCTGTCTTGAGAGTGGTACAGACTCAACCACTTGAGCCACCAAGTGCTGCCTCTCAGAGTGCACATTACAGGAAACTGGAAACATAACGGAGCCAGGAGTCAAACCTAGACACTCCAAAATGCGATGACAGCATCCCAAGCAGTGTCTGCGTTCTGAATTTATCAGCATAACACTGGAGTCTGTTTTTCAGTTAAGCAGTTGGGTCATCTGCTGCCTTCCCGGAGCATGTTACAGGGAGTCGGATGGGAGGTGAGGCAGCCGGGCCTCCAAACCAGCACCCATCCCTACCTTCTCTTCTAATTCTATCCATCTTTCAAAGACCAATTAGTATCTTTTCATCCTTCTTTTATCTTAATCCCAAGTCATTTTCCTGTCCTCTGAATTTTTATATTTGTCAAGGGCACCGAATACTGTGGAATCCCTTGAACACACTTCTTTTCCTGTAAATAGATCTTAACTTCGGTGCGTGGCAATCATCCCTAATTTTCCCTGGAGCTGTGAGGGGGTACTTCCGGAATAAATGAACGTCCTAAACGCAACAGGGAACTACTTCACTAATTTACGTCAGACCAAAACCGTGGTGTCGTGCAGTTTTACCCTTGAGCAGTTTGTCGTGAACCCAGTAATTCCGAAAAGGCGGCTTGGTGAATCGACACTGCAGCCCCGCCACGTAACGCTCCCCGCCCGCTCCGTGACGCCACTCCCAGGCTGCCGGTCGCCGATTGGGCGTGGTGCAGTTTATCGTGGCCGATTGGGCGTGGCGTGCGTGGGTGAAGGCGTGACTGGGAAGAGATACGTACCCGCGCCCGGGCCGACTCGGTAGTTTCCGGAAGGCTTCGACAATTTCCGGCCAACGGTCTCCTCCTCCGGCGACTCCTCTCGGATATTTCCGGTCGGCTTCGTGTTTTTCCGTCTCGCTTTCGCTTGGCTCTGTCGACCTCGGGTATTTCCGCGTCCCTCTCGGCGGCGCTCGGCAGTTGCTCGGCCTCCCCCATCCCCCGGTAACGGTCGCTGGTTAGTTTAAATGAGCCGGGGCTGGCCGGGCTGGAGCCGCTACGGCGGGGGGGGGGCCTGAGGCACTGCAGAAAGTGGGTCTGAGCCTCAAGGATGACGGTGCTGCAGGAACCTGTCCAGGTAATGCTAACTCCTTTCTGTGAGGCTTGGCGTCCCGCCTCGGTCGGGAAGCCGCGTCAGGCCACCCCGCGGCCTGCTGCGGCCTAGGCCCGGCAGCCTCTCCCGCCTCCCTCCTGCGGGTCCTGCCTGGCTCTGGTCGCTTCCCAGGCCGTGTTCCGCGGGACTCCACAGCGTGAGCGGGTTGCGACGGTATTAGCCCCTTTCCCGTCGGCACCCACGAGCAGCCAGCCCTCCGGATAGCCCAGGGGCCGGCCCGGGGCTGAGGGGAGGCGCCCCGCATGCCGCCCTGTCTGAGGGGACGGCTGGGAAGCCCGTGGGATCCGGGCTTGTGTCCCCTTCATCATGGCGGGGCAAGTTTGCAGCGGTTTGCGTTGTGTTGTTTCCTGTATGAGGAAGGAGGGAGCGGTGGGATCTGTGGTTTTGATGTTCCTGGCTGTGGTGGGAACGGACTTGAGAGCCCTGCCCCTCTTCCCTTCTCCCGCTCTGCCCCGGCTGCCTTCCTTGCTCAGGGAATTGTCTGCTGGATGGTGATCCAAGCAGAGAAACTCCAAGGCCCCTTATTCAAAAGGGAGGTGGTGGAGAGGGCCGAGGTAGGGTTTCCCGTTCCCTGCGGTGGGCTCAGGAACGTTTTATTGTTCAAGTTTAGAAGGCGTCCGGGAAAGGAGAGAGAGGCTGCTTGGGCTGTCCATGGCGGTGCTGCCCAGCCCGAGGGATGCCTTGGCACACCCTGCCCCGCTGGCCCTGCGGACTGCGATGCGCTGCCAGGGCGCTTCCCCCTGCCCTGGTCCTCTGAAGGAGCTGGGTCTTTTGTCCCTGGCCAGTGGGTCGCCCTGGGAGACTTCATCTCACCCCTTGATCACCGAGGAATTGACTTGTCTCAGCTGCTGTCACAGCGCCATCAAGTTCCAAGTTACAAAGAAAATCACATTAGAAACTCCTCCACGGTGTCCTTTCACAGGCCTGTGAGTTTTCCAAATAGTCCGTGTTTGACTCTATCCTGCTCCCCTAAACTCGGTGTAATTTTTCTTCACAAAATTCCCATTCCTCCAAGTTTAGTTTTTCTTTCCGCTCTTTGCACATAGTAGCAATTAGTGTTGGCATTAGTACAAGATTCTCTGGTGAGGAGTTTACCTGTTTGCAAGTCGTGTCCGTTTTGCCCACAGGTATTTCTTTTCTCCCTGATTTCTCTTCCCAGTGTAGAGTCATCTTTGAGAATTTTTTATGCCTTAATTGATCGATTAAGTTGGTTAATTTCTAGTTCATAGTCTTGTAATTTTGTCTTAATGAATCCTTTTCATTTTTCAGTCTTTCAAACCGTGTGAAGTGACAACTAGTTGCATTAATAGGCTATGCCACTGTTTAATAATCATTTCAAGTGTATAAAAGTATGAGAACAGATGGCCTACTCATATAGAACTCACCAGGTTTCCTTTTTTTTTTTCTTAAATACTCTTAGCAACAATACACTTACATATTTTAAGGCTTAAAAAAGTCAAATTTGTCCTCCCCCATTAGATTTGCCCCGTAGATTTGGGGATGGTGCTAGAAAGTATTCTGTGTAAACAAATTTGGGTTGTAAGAAGAAAAAGGGACTCATGAGCCATAGTCTTTTGACGGAACACTAGTTTTGAAATGATAAGGATATATAACAGGAAAAGTTGGGTAATGTTGCAAGTCAGTGAGTATTTGTTTGCATAGATAATAATAAAGGAATTTAGCAAACAGATCCTAATAGGCCAGAAAAATGAGAAAGTCCTCCTGAATGAGTAGAACTGAAAGCCTTAGAAGATAGCAAGAGTTTGAACTGGTGGTATATTCTTATATTAAATGATATGACTAAAAAGCCCCAAAGTTGAGAATGATGTTCAGGAAGAAGAGAATGTTACAATAGTAGAGTCTTGGCCAGAATGGGAATTGGGCAAGAAAAGGAGCCATTGTCTTAGTAGCCATGTAGAATCAGGTTCCAGGGGTTTTAATATCCCGGCTGAGATGTTCAGTTTTAATGTATTGCTAATGAACAGCCATTATATGAGCAGGACAGTTTTTGAGTAGAATCATGCAATGAGATCATTTTTTTGAGGGCTCTAGTGTTCAGAGGGAAGAAACATAAGAGACCTGCGAAGTGGTAGAATAATCCAGCTACACCATAGTATCGACCAGGGTTTCTTAATCTTGGCACGGTTGACATTGTGGACAAGCTCATACTTTGTTGTGAGTGGGATGGCGCTGTAGGGTGTTTCAAGCCTCCAGTAGAAGTCCCTGCCATTTTTTTTAAAGATTTATTTATTTTTGTTACAAAGTCAGACATACAGAGAGGAAGATCTTCCGTCCGATGATTCACTCCCCAAGTGAGCCGCAACAGTCGGTGCTGCGCCGATCCGAAGCTGGGAGCCAGGAACCTCTTCTGGGTCTCCCACACGGGTGCAGGATCCCAAGGCTTTGGGCCGTCCTCGACTGCTTTCCCAGGCTCCAAGCAGGAAGCTGGATGGGAAGCGGAGCCGCTGGGATTAGAACCAGCGCCCACATGGGATCCTGGCACCTTCAAGGCGAGGACTTTAGCCGCTAGGCCACGCTGCCGGGCCCAGTCCCTGTCATTTGTGACAAGCAGAATTGTTCCCCAGATATTGCAAAATGTAGGGGTCAGGTGCAAAGTTCACCAGATTGAGAAGCAATGATGTACAACTAAAAGCTAAATTTGAATTCTGAAGATTGAATTTTAATGCATAATAATGAAAATTATGCAGTTTTTCCGTCTTTTATTATTGCCTGAAGTTTATGTTATCCAATTCTCTGGCTGAAACACCAGGTGGGAGGGTTTACTGGGCACGCACTATGCTGGGCCACAGCAGGGACACAGTCTGGATATCAGGCGCCCAGGGCATGGGCAGCGAGGCCATCTCTGGGCTCTGGGTCCACCTGTGGTGACAGTGCAGACCCTCCAGGACAGGCAGGCAGCAGTGCAGCCGTGGTCGCTGTGGTCCCCTATCTCTCCTCTGGTGCTGTCTCCCTGCACGTCTGCCGCATCTTTCTTGTCTTCTACTTCAGCCTTCACAGCCGCTTCTTCCTTGCTTGACTCTCCTGGAGCTGAGGTGTCCACGAAGATGGCACTAAAGCCAAGAGATGGGTAGCTGTTTTCTTTTTTGACAAAAACACGAACATTTCTGGTGGTCATATTAAATCTGAACAAACTTACTGGGATTATTTATAGTTTTAAAGTAATGTTTTGTGCTTCAAAATACTAACAAGAGAAACTGGTGTGGTGGCATAAAAGGCTAATTCTCTGCCTGCCAGTGTGGGCAACCCCTATGGGCTCTGGTTCGTGTCCCTACTGCTCCACTTTCCAGTTTAGCCCCCTGTTTGTGGCCTGTTAAAGCAGTGGAAGATGGCCTGGTCCTTGGGCCCCTGCACTCCTGAGGGAGACCTGAAAGAAGCTTATGGCTCCCAGCTTCACAACAACCCAGCTCCAATTTTGTGGCTATTTGGGGAGTGGGCCAGCAGAGGGAACATTCTCTCTTCTTCTCTCCCTCTCCCCGTCTCTGTAATGTTGATTTTCCAAGTGAAAGACCTTGTTTTTTAATAGTTAACAGTAAATTTTGTGGTTTGTGTAACTTTAAATTAATGCAACCAGACCCCAGGCCATAATGTAAAAAATGTGTTGCTTTTTTTTTTTTTTAAGTGAGGGAGAGTGGAGCGTTGTTCTTTTTGGCTTCACATCTCCCTTTTTGCAGCATTTCATACATCTGGTTTTAATCTGTAGAGCTCTGGAAGTGGTGCACTGAGTGCTGTTTTGTTGGGCAGAGGTAACATAATAAGCAGCGAGCTGGTTGTACCTCCTCCTCTCCCCACCCCCTGCTAACGTGCAGTGCCTTAGAGAATAGTCTGTTCCTCATCCATGCCTCCACAGCACTCCATCACTCAGGAATCCAGAGGCCACTGAGCAGAGCGGGAATGTTTGCCGTATGTGGGGATTTTTCCTGTGGCAAGTTTTATTTCTAGGATTTTCGTAAGTTTGAATGGCAGATTTCACTATCTTTCTGATGCTTTAGGAATTGTTGGTTAAAAAGCCCAGTGCAATGGTTCAGTTGGCTAATCTTCCTGCTCTAAGCCCCGAATCCCATGGATGCCAGTTCATGTCCCAGCAGCCCTGCTTCCCATCGAGCTCCCTGCTTGTGTCCTGAGAAAGCAGGGGAGGATGGCCCAAAGCCCTGTACCAGTGTGGAAGTCCCAGAGGGGGCTCCTTGCTTCAAGTTGGCTTAATTCTGGCTTTTGCAGGCATTTGGAGAGCGAACTAGCAGGTGGAAGACTTTTCTCTCTGTCTCTCCTTTCTGTAAATCTGCGTTTCCAATAAAAATAAACAGATCTTAAAAAAAAAAAGAATTGTTAATTTAAAAAATTGTTGGTAAAGGAGGTTGGTAAAGATGTTCTGAACAAAGCTTGATTTTTAAGTCAGAAAAGGATACAATTCCTGAATGTGGCATAGTTTTGGCTCTTTCATTTCTAAAAGGAAGAGACTCAAAGTGTTTGACTTTATGGCCTTAGTATGCATGTCAGATTTCTTAGTAATCCTTAGTGTATGAATCATTTGGGTCTCTTATGACTTATTTGTGAAATATAAGCAATGATAGCAGATACACTAGGAAGAAGTTGTATAATGTGAACTGTAAATGATATTTATTACACTTGTTTGTATTTAGAAATTGGTTAAAAAAGGTTTTAGGTGTCTAATGTGTGTGTTAGGGATACTGTGTATCATTTCATATAATCCATGTAACTCCAAGAAGCAGAGCACCATTTTTCAGATAAGGAAATTGAGGCTGAGAAGAGTTAAATATTTCTTGCAAAACTGTGCTTGTGAAAGTGATAGCACAAAAATTTGAACCCAATTTGATGTCCCCAACATCAACTTCTGTGCATTTTTCTATTCAACTTTTTCTTTCACGTACACCAAATTAAACACATATATTCTTAGAAGTCTCTGGATTTCATTAAGGGGTAATGACATGGTAATTGTTTATGTTAAGTAATTCTTATCATGACGGAATTCCTTAGTTATTGGCTATACAGAAATCCAGAGATACTTTAAGACTAACATGTAAGAATGCTAACAATGGAACCCGAACCCATAGTAGCTAAATCCCAGTCCAGATTACCAGATCCATTGAGGTGGGGATTTAGAATTTAGCTGAGCACTGCACTAAATGTTCATAAATCTATGTCAGAAGTAGGCTATCTTTCATTTTACAGGTGAATAAAGTTCAGATAAATTAATTGGACATCTTGGTTTGTGTTAGAGGAATCCTTCCTTATCTGTCCTGAATTGGGATGTGGAGATCATAGTAAGCATTCAGGAAGTAACTGTTGAGTCAAATGAGATTTGATTGCCCTTTAGCATTTAGTGTCTTGAGTGACATTGCTGGGGTTGTCTTTCAGGAGAACATCTGTCATTTATCACAGCATCTTTTTTCTGTCTCTTTGCTGTGTTATAGCATAGAGATGCTAGCTAGGTAACAGGGATTTTGTGGTGTATTTAAAACCAGATCTTCTATTCACTCCTTACCAACCCCTCATTTTTGTTCCAGAGTGGTCAGCTGAGATCTGAAAATCAAAAACATTGTTAAGATTTTGTACAACTAACTTGCAGAACTTTATTTTCCTAAGTTAGTTAGCTTTTTATGTTTTTGTTTTGTTCTGTTTTAGATGTATTGCTGTTTATTTGAGAGTCAAAGATTTTCCATCTGCTGTTTCATTCCCCAAATGGTCACAATAGCCGGAGCTGGGCTGTTGTGAAGCTTGGAGCCAGGAGCTTCTTCTGGGTCTCCCACGTGGATGCACGGGTCCTAACACTTGAGGTATACTCCACTGCTTTCCCAGGCACACTAGCCGGGAGCAGGATTGGAAGCAAAGAAGCTGGGACTCAAACTGGTTCCTCTGTGAGATGCTGGTACTGTGGATGGCGGCTTCGTTCTATAAAACTTTGTGAAAATCTTCAAGAGGAATCATTAGAAGGTTTTGATCAGAGAATATAAGATAATGTTAGGAAGATGATGACAGCAACAGCTGAAATTTGTTGCAAAATTATCAGGAATGTGCTAGAAACTGTTAGGTATTTCACTGAACTCATACATTTTAAATGAAAATACTGAAGAACAGTGGTTGGTCCTAGGTCAGGGATTGGCTGCAACTATCATAGGATGATATTTGATAACATGAGACAGGGTGAGTTCTTTCACAGCTTGCAGTCAGGAGGCCATTTAGGTGGCTACTTAAAAGTTTAAAGGAATGAAGAATTTGTTATGGGCAGGAATTAGACACAGAATGAATTCTGATCCCCTTTCTTAGGAGCAAGTCTGTTTAGATGATTAGATTCACTAGCCAGCATGTTACAACTTTAAATCACTAGTGTACTCAAACGAAAACCAGTGGATTGATTATTTCACCCAACATCTGTGACTTTGGTAAGACATTTCAAGGAATGTTTCCCTGAGCCCTGTCAACTATAGTGTTCCTCAAGACTCTAGAACCTTGATAGTGGTCTCAAGTACACTAACTAGAAGGCACGTTTCTAAATTGGCAATCTATTCTCCTCTAAATATTGAATTACATAGCTACTTATTCATCACTTAATTAAATGTGCCAGACTCTGGAGACCAGCATGAAGCCATCACATGTGTCACTGGATCCCATAGGAGTGTCAATTGGAGTCCCAGCTGCTCCACTTCTAAGCCTGCTCCCTGCTGATGCTCCTGGGAAGGCAGTAGAACTGGACCAAGTTCTTGAGACCCTGCCACCCACCTGGGACATTAGATAAGAGTTCCTGGGTTCTGGTTTAGGCCTGGCCCAGCCCTCAGCTCTTGCTTCTGTTGAGGGAGTGAACCAGCAGATCAAAAATGTCCCTGGGCCCGGTGCCGTGGCCTAGCAGCTAAAATCCTCACCCTGAACGCGCTGGGATCCCATATGGGCACCAGTTCTAATTCTGGCAGCTCCACTTCCCATCCAGATCCCTGCTTGTGGCCTGAGAAAGCAGTTGAGGACGGCCCAAAGCCTTGGGACCCTGCACCCGCGTGGGAGACCCAGGAGAAGCTCCCGGCTTCAGATGGGTGCAGCACCGGCCATTGCAGTCACTTGAGGAGTGAATCGTCGGACGGAAGATCTTCCTCTCTCTCCTCCTCTATGTATATCTGACTTTCCAATAAAAATAAATAAATCTTTTTTTTAAAAAAAGAAAAATGTCTCTATAACTGTGCCTTTCAAATAAATCTTTAAATGCATGTGTACCCACACACACATACACACAATTGTAATACTATCTTCCCTTCAGCTAGATAAGCAATTCTTAATGAACCAGGGTGTCTTAAAGGAACTCCTACTGCTATGTAGATTTTTAGTGTATACATTGATATATATATATATACTAAAAATATATATATACAGAGCCACAAATATATAACATAATAAGCCCCTAAGCCATATACATTTTTTAAAGATTTATTTATTTTTATTGGAAAGGCAGATTTACAGAGAGAAGGAAAGAGAGAGAGAAAGATCTTCTGTCTGCTGGTTTACTCCCCAAGTGGTCACAATGGCCAGAAATGAGCCGATTCAAAGCCAGGAGCCAGGAACAACTTCTGGGTCTCCCACACAGGTGCAAGGGTCCCAGGGCTTTGGGCTGTCTTCTGTTACTTTCCCAGGCCACAAACAGGGAGCTGAATGGGAAGTGGAGTACCTGGGACACAAACTGGTGCGCGTGTGGTGTCCTGGCTCATAAGGATTTAGCCACTGAGCCATCACTCTGGGACCTACATTTTCAATATATTTGCAGATGTTTAGTATTTATCCTGTTTTCTGAAATGGGAGTTCGTATTTTTTGTAACCTTTTCAAGTAAGAGTATGCTATTAAAGAGGAGAACTACTTATCTATAGAAGTGGAAGAATGGTTCTAGTTCCCTGAATACCTGCAATAGCAATGGAAAGGTTTTGGGTTTTTGTTTGTTTGCTTGGAAAAAAAAAAGAATTGTTATTGAGTTTTTTGTTTGTTTTTAAGGTAGAGAGAGATACAGAACGATCTTTCATCTGGTGGTTCTCTCCCCAAATGCCCAAACAACCAGATTTGAGTCAGGTCAATGGGTCTCCCTTGTGCATGGCAGGAAACAAAGCAATTGAGCCATCTGCAGTTTTCCCAGGATACACATTAACGGGAAACTGGATCGGAGCTGGAGCCTGGGTTCAAACCAGGTACTCTGATAAGGAATGCAGTGATTTAAAGACTGCCAATTGTCTGGTGCTGGGAGAAAGGTTTATAAACAGTGAAACCTAAATTCAGTGGCAACTTCCAGAGACTGATTCTAGAGACTGATTCTATAGATTTAGGGTAAAATTTCATCAGGCCAATTCTGAGAGCAATTAATTTAGACAAGAGTAAGACTAAAAAGCACCCCATAAGAACAGAAACTACTCATTGCCGTATTCCTAGATTAAAAAAAACACCCGGCCTGTATCGTAGACTCTCAGAAAAATGAATGGACTCCAGATCAGAAATTCAGGGGCAGGGAGGGAGACAAAAACTCCCTTCCTGTTTTTTTGTTTTTTGTTGTTTTGTTTGTTTGTTTTCATTTATGGTAAATCAAGGCAAGAAGCAGTAGAAAAAAATTGCTCACAGTGATGAACAGCTGTAAACAGCTGAGTATGTTTTTGGGGTCAGCCACTGGATGATGTCAGGGGAAATAAAAGAGTGGGATCCTTGGCCGGTGGTTTGTGCAGGTGTTACCCTAAGCAAACATGGTGTAACGTTTTGATGAGCTTCTGGTTGTTTCACACCACATAGTGTAACATTTTGATGAGTGTTCTGGTTGTTTTGCACCACTTGTATTTGGCAGCTGTTTAATTTAAGTGGCAATAATTGGGGAAGAATTGGGTGATCTAATAAACCTTAATAGGTCCATTTGTATTTAGTGGCCTTGTTTCTGTTTCTCTGCCCACAATTTCCTAAGTGATAACAAGGACTCTCTAATTACTAATGAATCCTTTTACTAAGGTAAATGGTAAAAATACTCTTTTTTTGTGAGAGTGAAGTAAGGCACAATTTTATTTGTATGAAATTATGAGTCTTGGGTTCGGCGTGATGACTCAGATTGGCTAATTCTCCCCTTGCAAGCACCAGGATCCCATGTGGGCGCTGGTTCGTGTCCCAGCTGTTTGACCTCAGGATTAGATTTTGCATCCACTGGTTCATTCCTTCAGAGGGCTGCAGTAACCAGAGCTGGTCCAGGCTGAAGCCATTAGCGTCTCCCATGGGGTGCAGGGTTCTGAGTGTGCAGTCCATCCTCCACTGCTTTGCCAGGCACGTTAGTAGGGAATTGAATGGACTTTCTAATGTGGGATGGTGGTGCTGTAGTCAGAAGCTACACATACTGCATCCCTTGAAAAGTGCTTCTAGTCTCTACATGAATACTCGTTAAAGTTCTTGGAAAAGTAGAACTGAAAGATAGATGTATTTTGGTGCAGAAATTCTTTCTGAACTCTTCATTTTTTTCATATATTTTTCCCTTGATTTTGAAAATTGGCATGCATGGATTTCAGAAGTTTTTACATTAAAATGAGTATCTCTCAATTCCATTTTGCACAAACTTTCTGACACACTCTTGAAGGCATACTTACTTGGATTCCTGTGTGCTCTCTTAAGTGCGTGAGAATTGGAGGGATGACCCATAGGAAAAAGGAAGGGGAGGGAGTCCACGTTACCTGATTAAGAATATGAAGGCACAGAAGGCTGCAAGTCCATGAAGAGTACATTCTACTACATCAGCCATATTATGAAGAGACTTCCCAAACAAACTATGGAGTTTGCTCTGTGCACACTGGGGTTTATCACTTAGCTCAGGGGTAGTAATTGGAGTATTATGTGCAAAACTGTCAAGTGTTACCTTGAACTGTATGTATGGGTGTTTATGTTCTTCTCCTATATTTACAGGCTGCTATATGGCAAGCACTAAATCACTATGCCTATCGAGATGCAGTTTTCCTCGCAGAACGACTGTATGCAGAAGGTTTGTAATCTGTTCATTTCTGTAAAGCCATAAATGAGCAAAATGCATGGAATTTATCATTTTTTATGATTGTAGCAGCAGTTTGGGTCCTGTTTATTCTTTATGATTTGATGCTAGTGCATAGAAACTTCACCTTCTGTTAGCTCTATTGCTTGTTACTTTAAAGAGTTGTGTCAGATATATTCGGGTTTATCACAACAATTTATTTAATACTTTTCCAATCATCAGGTACTATTTTTTCCAGATTTCTGTTTAAGAACAGAGTTTATTTTCTGTAGCCAAAAGCATAGGTTTAGAGTTTACAGTCCTGGTACAAGTCTTGATCTTGTCATATTTAAATATGTGGTTGTATATGTAACCTTAGACAAGTTACTTAATGCCTGAACAGTTTTATCTATAAAATAAAGATAATAATGCCTGCTTCATAGAATTGGAAAAATTAAATGAAATAATATATTTAAAACACTTGACACAGTCATCTGGTGAATGCTAAATAAATAATATTACTAATGTATGTTTGTCATTGGCGTATTCTATAAGATTCTGATGGGTATTCTTGAGTGCAACTTCTTTCTCTTCCAGTCTTTTCTTAGGATTACATACACTGTAAAAGGGATTTAGAATTAAAGGATATGATCACTGCTACTACACGAACACTATAGATTGTTGCTGCCAGTATAAGAAAACACTTTATTTATAGGAAGTCTTACCAGCATCAGATTTTGGCTTTTTTTTTTTTTTTTAATATATCTTTGCTTATATGGGAAACTCTTAAGGATGCCAGCCTGTTATTCCTAATTCTTTTAAATCACTGATTTTATTATTTCTGATTTTTTTTCCCATTGCTTCAGAAGCTTGGAAATTGTCTTTTTAATAACTAAAATAAATATATAATTCTTGGTAGTTTGAAAAACTTTTTAAGATTTATTTATTTTTATTGGAAAGTCAGATTGACAGAGAGAAGGAGAGACTGAGAGAAAGCTCTTACATTTGCTGGATCACTTCCCTGGTGGTGGCAACAGCCACAGCTGAGCCAACCTGAACCCAGGAGCCAGGAGCTTCTTCCATGTCTTCCACGTGGGTACAGGGTCCCAAGGGTTTGGTCCATCCTCGACTGCTTTTTCAGGCCACAGGCAGGGAGCTGGAATGGAAGTGGAGCAACTGGGATATAAACCAGTGCCCATGTGGGATCCCGGCAAGTGCAAGGCGAGGACTTTAGCTATTAGGCTACCGTGCTGGGCCCAGTAGTTTAAATTTTTTTTTTCTAAAGATTTATTCATTTTTATTACAGCCAGATATACAGAGAGGAGGAGAGACAGAGAGGAAAATCTTCCGTCCGATGATTCACTTCCCAAGTGAGCCGCAACGGGCTGGTGCACGCTGATCCAAAGCCGGGAACCTGGAACCTCCTCTGGGTTTCCCACGCGGGTGCAGTGTCCCAATGCATTGAGCCATCCTCTCCTGCTTTCCCAGGCCACAAGCAGGGAGCTGGATGGGAAGTGGAGCTGCCAGGATTAGAACCAGCGCCCATATGGGATCCGGGGCTTTCAAGGCGAGGACTTTAGCCGCTAGGCCACGCCGCCGGGCCCACAGTAGTTTAAATTTTTAAAAGAAATTACATCAAGTAAAATAAGAGCAAAATTTTCTCCTGTATTATTTATTTGGTGTTATATTTAAAATATTTTTTCCTGCCACATGGCATTTTACTTGGTTTAAATATTTTTGTTAATTGACATTGTATTCTTTTGCTGTTTAATAAAGTTTATCTCCCATCAGAATGAGATTGAGTTGGAATATAGAAAGGAATATAAATTCTTTAATTAGTGAAGCAAAGTATCCTGAGTTTAATAACAGTTATAAGGAGAGGATATGACCCTTTGGGGAAGAGAATATCCCAGAAGGTGAAGAAGAAATATTTAGAAAAGTTTTGAGAATTTGAGGCAGAAGCTGATCTTATCTGAATATAAGGGGATTGGCATTGTTATGAAAGTGCCCCCAGGTCCTCCAGGGAGAATGGGAGTTCACTGAAGAAAGAAAGGGGGAAGACGCGTCCGGCAGGAGTTTGCAGGCCCAGTGAAAAGATCCAGGAGGAGGAGAAGCAGGAAGCTTAGAAAGAAGATAATATGGTACCGCGGCGTGGTGTGGCATGTTAATCACCATCTCCACGGCTGGGATGCTGGTTTGTATCCTGTCTGTCCCGCTTCCTATCTAGTTCCCTGCTCATGGGCTGGGAAAGTAGCGGAGTAACCCAAATCCTGGGAACTCTGCACCCATGTGGGAGACCCAGAGGAACCCCCTAGCCCCAGTTTGAAGTAAAAAAATCTGGTAACATAGGATTTTATAAAAAGTTCCTCGTGCTTGGGAAGTTCTTTACAAATTGTCTGTCCTAGCATATTATCAGTACTGTTTTTCAGATTTTTAAAACTTACATTTGTTTTATTTGAAAGGCAGAGAGAGGAGGAGAGACACAGAAAGAGGTTCTCCATCTTCTGCTGGTTCACTCCGCAAATGGCTACAGTGGCTACAGCTGAGCCAATCCAAAGTCAGGAGCCAGGAGCCTCTTCCAGATCTCCCATGTCAGTTCAGGGGCCCACAGGCTTGAGCCATCCTCCACTGCTTTCCCAGGCCATAATCAGGGAGCTGGATCAGAATAGAGCCATAGGGACACAAGCCACACATCGATGGGACATCCACGCTACAAATGAAGGCTTAGCCTTCTAAGCTGCTGTGCCTCACCTGCTTTTCAGGGTTTTTTTTACCTTATTATATGATGCACTCTGATCTTTTCTGTTGGGTGGATTCTGTTGTATTAATAGAGATTGATATCCACTAAATTGAGTTCAGAGTTCACTAGTAAGTTCAAATGTACCTTTAGGGAAAAAAAAAAACACTCTTATAATTTTGTCATCTCCTTTATGGCTCTTTACCCCATTGTAAGCATGTGTTTTTTCTTCCCACTACTAATATGTGATCCCATTGACAAACATTTTTCTGCATTATGAACTGACTCACTGTTAAGAATGGATAGAAATGAGTACTAAGAACAAATTAGAGGTAGTTTTGGACTATATAAGGAAAAATACATTAGTGTAACTGCCTTAAAATGTGTATGTTCAGATTATTCAGACATAACTTTTGTGTTTTTCATAAGGAGTTGCTTTCTGTGAGACCATGTCAATATGGAAATGTAACTTGGGACAGGAAAGGATGAGAAACAGCTGAAGACACTTTCAACATACATTCCTAGGTTATTTTGTGGGTCCTAACCCAAAGCTCAAAATTGCGTATAGGATAATCTTTATCTTAAATTAATGTAGGACGTGGTCAGTGCGATAGCATATCAGGTTAATCCTCTGCCTGCATCCCATGTGGGCGCCGGTTCCAGGCTGGCTGTTCCACTTGTGATCCAGCTCCCTGCTGATAGTCTGGGAAAGTAGTAGAGGATAGCCCAGGGCCTGGGGACCCTACACCCATGTGGGAGACCCAGCAGAAGCTCCTGGCTGCCAGCTTCAAACTGGATCAGCTCTGGCTGTTGCAGCCATTTGGGGAGTGAACCAGTGGATGAAAGCTCTCTGTCTCTCCCTGTGGCGAATAAGCTCCTCCAAAAATGATTGAGTAGGTTTTGCATTCTCCATTATAAAGCATTTATTTTTAAGGCAAATTTATTTTATTTATTTTAATTTCTTTATTTTGATAATCATTACATAGTTGATTAGTGCACAGATGGTCAAGGTATACAGGAAAGTAGGTAAGACCATTGTTTCCACATTCTGTCTCTCTCCTTTTCTGTATCTGGGGTTTGAGGGGAGATAAAAGGAGAAGCCCCACCCACCCTCTCATAAAATTGTTCACCATTTTTCTACCTATCTTAATGATTAGTGGATCAGATGTTTAGATTATAGTAGGATTATCAATTTCAGTGAATTGGACTCAGAGGGAGAAAAATAAATGCAAGATGTTTAGCACTTATTTCTTGTCTTAGCCGTGATATTGAGGCCTATCCTAAATGCAAAGGGCAGCATGAAAAAAAAAATTCACTAGAGTTGTGTTAAGGTCATTACTAAGGGATACAAATTCGGAGTATTATCAGGATACTTCAATAAGTTCCTGGGAAAGTGAATCTAAATGGTGGATTTATTTTGGTGCAAACATTTTGAAAATTCATGAATTTTTATATAATATACATATTCCTTGAGCCTTTTTTTAAAGATTTATTTATTTGAAAGATACAGAGAGAGGGAAAGACAGAGATCTATCCTCTATCTTGTTAGGCTGAAGCTAGGAACTTGGGACTTCATCTAGGTCTCCCAGGAGGATTCCAGGGGCTCAGGTGTTTTGTGCCCTCCTCCACTGCTTTCCCAGGAGTATTAGCAGGGGCCTGGATTGGAAATTTAGCAGCCAGTAACTCAAACCAGAGCCCATGTGAAATGCTTGCGTCACAAGCCTTGTGAAATGCTTGCATCACAAGCCTTGGCTTTACTGATTTTGCTACAGTGCTGGCTCCCATAAACCTCTCTCTTAATTTTACCATGAAATTTTGAAGTATCCTTGTACTAAACATATACCATAGTACTAATTTTAGGCCATCATTGATCCAAGATTATTTTGTTTGAATTAATTTGGATGATGTTTCATAGGCTCATCAAATTCAGTATTGTTGGCTGTGGTGTCGAGGAAGGATTAGTTCCAGAATCCCATATAGTTAAAAACAATCTATGAATGATCAGATCTTTTCTATAAAATGATATAGTATTTGCATGTAGTCTCTACAGATCTTTCTGTATGCTCTAATCATCTCTACACTACTTTAGTAAATAATAACAAGGGAAAATATCCCTACATGTCAAATATAAACATGATCCACTGTTTATTGATAGAAAGACAACTAATCTGGGCCCGGTGGCATGGCCTAGCGGCTAAAGTCCTCACCTTGAACGCCCCGGGATCCCATATGGGCGCCGGTTCTAATCCCGGCAGCTCCACTTCCCATCCAGATTCCTGCTTGTGGCCTGGGAAAGCAGTCGAGGACGTCCCAAAGATTTGTGACCCTGCACCCATGTGGGAGACCCAGAAGAAGTTCCAGGTTCCTGGCACCGGCCGTTGCGGCTCACTTGGGGAGTGAATCATCGCACGGAAGATCTTCCTCTCTCTCTCTTCTCTGTATATCCGACTTTGTAATAAAAATAAAAAAAAAATTTTAATTAAAAAAAAAAAGCCAACTAATCTAAGACACCACTGTTGCTTATTAGAGAAGCTTCCTGATTTTCCCATACCTATCCTTCCCTGCATCTTCCCTGTCCTCTAAGTCGACCAGTTGTCTTTACTGTCCTTCTTAAAACTCTTCACAGGGTATGAGCATTTAGCTACTGTTGAACTCACCTGCCTACTCTTCTATATTGTACTTTAGCATACCTGTGTTCGTTCCATTTTTGGTTCTAGCCCCTGACTCCAGCTTCCTGCTAATGCAGTGATGGAGCAGGTGGCTGGGTTTCTGTCACTCACCTGGGAGACCTGGTTTGTGTTCCACTTCTGCCTTCAGCCCAACCCAACCTATTGCAGGTGTTTGGGGAGTTCAGTGAATGGGAATCTTTGTTTCTCAAATAAGTACATAAAAATGTATGAAACACACACACACAAAGCTGGGTCCAGTATTATGGGGCACCAGATAAAGCTATTTCCTGCACTGTCCGTATCCCATTTAGGTATTGATTCACGCTTTGACTACTCTGTTCCTCCCTAGCTCCCTGGTAATGTGCCTAGGAGAAGCAGAAGATAGCACAAGTGTTTGGCCCCCTGCCATTCCCATTGGCGAGCCAGATGCAGCTGGTTCTTGGCTTCAGCCTGGTCCATCCCTGGGTGCTGCAGCCATCTGGGGGATGAACCAGCAGTTGGAAAACGTGTCTCTCCCTCTCTCTGTAACTCAGACTTAGAGTAGTCTGCTATAATGATCAATTCCCAAGTTTTTATATAGCTTGCATGGCGCTGCACAATCCAGCCATCTGCTTGCTTGCTTCTTATATAAGTCTGTTTCCCCTTCACATGATAAGGAGTCCTAGATAATTTTCTACAGCCATGTTCTCTGTGGAATATTCACTGTCTTCATGGTTTTAAAGTATTTAAGGGTACTAGTAACTCTTCTAGATACTTCTCCATAATTCAGTTTTGAAATACTGAGTGATTGTTTTAGTATTTAACAGCATACCTCAAAAAAAATATGCTTCAGTTTTTGTTGCTACACTTGTTTATTACCAGATAAAGTAATTACCATTACATAGACTGAACAATAGCTTTTTGAATATCTCTTGTTAGTTCACTCAGAAGAAGCCTTGTTTCTACTGGCAACCTGCTATTACCGCTCAGGAAAGGCATACAAAGCCTACAGACTCCTGAAAGGGCACAGTTGTACTACACCACAGTGCAAATACCTGCTTGCAAAATGTTGTGTTGATCTCAGCAAGTAAGTTTTAAAATATTTTCTGTTTTTGTTCTACTTACACTATAGAATTTTGGGTAAAATTCTTTTGAGATTAAACTGACTCCCTATCTTCCCTTTGTTTTGAAGTAGTAGGAATTTGTATTTCAATTAAGATTTGAAATGTTTACAGTGTTGTCTGTGGCACTATGTTTGTTAAAGGGAGATGTCATTGTTAAGCACAATAGAGTTTAACTCTGGAGAAATCAGATTGCAACTGATTCATAGCAGTTCTCAGAATGATCACAAGGAAAGGAATGATCCTTTCCTTTGCTTTGCATGACCTGACAACCTGCCCATCACTTGAGATAAATACTGCTGTGTCTAGGTGTTGCTAGATTCCTTTCAGGATCATTTTACTTGGGCTCTACTACCTACCCTGCTCAAGCAAGTGGACAGGTTCAGGAAAGTGCTGTTTTGTTCAATACATGCCTTAGGATTTCTTTTAAACATAATGTAATCACATTACATTTAAACTTAGTTGCCTGTTCCAAATCTGAGCTGGAGATATAGTTCTGTTAAACACTTTTCTATATCAAAGAGACAGAATAGTGATAAAAGTAGCTTAACAGATATTTGTAAAAGACCATATATGTGTTTGGTGCATAGGGTTACACTGGGAAGATACAAATCATTCTCATAAAGTCACAAAGTATAGATATACTAAGTGATATTAAATGTGTAGTGATTAATTGATGACTTTTAAGTTAAAAATTGAGAATTTCTGAGGTATTGATCATTAAATTCCAAAGATTTTTATGTTGAAATCTTATTTAATTTGGCTGTTGAAATTCCTCTGATAGTAAAAGAGCTTCAGATATCATCTCTTGTGTTCAACATACACTGTGTAACCCTAAGAGTTTTTCACATGATGATTTAGATTCTTTTTAATAAAAAGTTGAGAAATACAAACCATTACAAACTCGATAGGCTAAAAAGTGTAGTAAAATCTGGCAACTTTTTTTAGTTGAGTGTTTATAATTTAGTTGAGTAATCAAAATATAATTGATCAATAAAAACAGAGGAACTGTTAATTGATTTTGCTTTTAAGGCAAAAGTACAATTTTAAGGTCCTAAATGTCTAGCCTCTTAAATGAGTCTAAATACATATTTACCACTAGCCAAAATTACAAAAGGTTTTTTTGTTTACATATGGTTAAATGTATGTTGGTAATGAAGGATGCCTTTAGCTAAAGTACTTTGTATACTGATTTTTAAAAATCTGTGAATTTGTATTTTAAAGGCTTGCAGAAGGGGAACAGATCTTATCTGGTGGAGTGTTTAATAAGCAGAAAAGCTATGATGATATTGTTACTGAGTTTGGTGATTCAGCTTGCTTTACTCTTTCTTTGTTGGGACATGTGTATTGGTGAGTAAAAATGACTCATACTGCTAGAAAAATGATTTACAAGTGAGAATGTTTTTAATAAAAACCAGTGTTGGTCTGTGTCTGTGAAGTATCAGTTGTTTAAGTTGTGTATAATCGTCTGATTCCATTCCTTCTGAAACCTGTTAAATGGTAAATGGTGGAAATATTGAACCTGTTTCTGACTCTGCAGAGGCATAGTAGTAGCAGGAGCTGAAGTAGTGAGTACACAAAATGTGACTGTGATATCTCCTTGCTGAAAGGTCTTCATGGGACCCACTATGCCTGCTCTAATCCTGTGTTTGGCTGCTGCTCCTCAGAAAGAGGCTTCAAGACAAGTTTCAGTAATGATCTTCATATAGTAGATCTGAGATTTTTAAATGTGCCATAAGAAATGTCCTACAGTGCTCGCTTCGGCAGCACATATACTAAAATTGGAACGATACAGAGAAGATTAGCATGGCCCCTGCGCAAGGATGACACGCAAATTCGTGAAGCGTTCCATATTTTTTTTTTCTTTTGAGCTTTTGCTGTTCGTTCTCCCTCCTTGCATTGCAAAGCGCGTACGCTTAGTTCCACGCAGAGTCCATCCCCAAGCTGAGCTTCTGCCAGCCTGGGTCATCCCCCTGCTGCTACAAAGGAGAGACCACGACCTCTCCGGATAGTGCTGAGCTGCCGTGGAATGACCAAGTCTTCATTTTCTTCCGGGCCTTTGAGACGTGCTCAACTGTTTTGGCAGCTGCCTCCCTTAGGAGCACCTAAATCAGAAGGAAAAAAAAAAAAAGAAATGTCCTACAATAGTGATTTTGCAAATAATGTTTACACTTACTTGAATTTGTATAGTGAGTATGAATTCAAAGTTATCAACTCCTGTTGGAGTTGAGAAGAAGGGGATATAGTGAGGATGCAATGGGAGTTACGGTGTACCCCTAAGTGATGCTTCACATAAGTAAATGTCCTCTGTCGCGTCGTGGAAACAGTGACTGAGGGCTGCTGACTCATGAACCACAATAGCATCTGATAAATTGGGGCTAGTTGAAGGGTAGTTTTTTAAAACATTCAAAATTTAAATTTAATGTTGAGCAGAATGAAGTGTTTAGCTGAATTTTGAGACCCACTGCCATAAGTGGAAGGTGTTTGTGTATTCATTAAAACAATACAGAGAAATAAGTAAAGGTATATATCAGTGTCTTCATTTATGTTAAAAGAACCTGGGTGTAATGAGTTGCCTTTATATAACTGATTCTTGTCATTCATTCTGAAACTTGGGATGCAGCTGCTCATTATAGCTAGATACAGATCTTGGTACTAGGAATATAAAGATAAATAACTCACAATTCCCACCCTCAGTGGGGAGTACTCGTGTGGGAGACCCAGAAGAAACCCCTGGTTTCTGGCTTCAGATTGAATCAGCTCCAGCCGTTGTCGCTATTTGGGGAGTGAATCAAGGATGGAACATCTTTGTCTCTTCTATATGTAAATCTGCCTCTCAAATAAAAAGACTTACAAAAAGAAGACAATTGAGATGTTAACTAAGAAAGAGATGACTTCCAAAAGAAGTAGATGTTTAAGGACTATAACATTATTTGACACGGGCCCAGCGCGGTAGCCTAGCGGCTAAAGTCCTCGCCTTGCCCACACCAGGATCCCACATGGGCGCCGGTTCTAATCCCGGCAGGTCCACTTCCCATCCAGCTCCCTCCACTTCCCATCCAGCTCCCTGCTTTCCGGCCTGGGAAAGCAGTCGAGGACGGCCCAATGCACTGGGACACTGCACCCGCATGGAAGACCCAGAAGAGCTCCTGGCTCCTGGCTTCGGATTGGCTCAGCTTCAGCTCTTGCGCTCACTTGGGGAGTGATTCTTCAGACAGAAGATCTTCCTCTCTGTCTCTCCTCCTCTCTGTATATCTGCCTTTCCAATAAAAATAAATAAATCTTAAAAAAAAATTATTTGACAAGAGAGCTAGGTTAATCAGAGTGTAGTATTGGAGAAAGTATAGAAAGATCATCCATCTTGTGGTTTGTCCCCCCTCCCCCACCACCACTGTTACTTGCAATAGCCAGGCAGGATCAATCCCAAACGAGGAGCCAGGAACTCAATCTGAGTCTCCCATGTTGGAGTCAGGGACTCATTTACTTGGGTCATCATTTGCTATCTCTAGGTGCTCAGCAGAACTGAACTGGAATCAGAAACAAAGTTGGGGTTTGGACCCAGGGAGTATGATACAGTGTGTGCCATCGCTTTGCCAAAACTGAGCCAATCCGAAGCCAGGAGCCAGGAGGTTCTTCCGGGTCTCCCACACAGGTACAGTGTTCAAAGGCTTTGGGCCATCCTTAACTGCTTTCCCATGCCAGAAACAAGGAGCTGGATGGAAAGTAGATCAGCTGGAACATGAACTGGTGCCCATATAGGATCCCAGCACATGTAAGGCAAGGATTTAGCCACTGAACTGTCACAAAGGCCCATGATGAATAAGTAAACATTTAAAAAGAAATTTTATTTTTAAGTGTTGGCTTTGACAAGACTTACATTTTCCAAAAATCTGTCTGGTACTCTTGCTTCCTTCCGTTGTGTCCATGAGTTTAGTAACTTATCTGAGGCAAGTGTGGAAAACTGGGTATCCTTTAACTGGAAGTGCTTTATTACACTCTTTATTCTATATTCTACTCACTTGAGAATTTGGAAATGAAACAAACCATAATCTAGTCCCCAAAGAGGATTAGGGAGTTGTGCTATAGTGTGTAAAACTACCACCTGCAGGGCCAGCACCCCGTATGGCTGTTGCTTCGTGGGCCTACTGCTCTGCTTCTGATCCAGTTTCCTACTGCTGACCTGGAAAGGCAGTGGAAATGGTCCAAGTGTTTGGGCCCCTGTACCCATGTTCCTGGCTCCTGGCTTCTCCTTGCCCAGGCCTAGCTGTTGCAACCTTCTGGAGAGTGAGCCAGCAGATGGAAGGAAGATCTCTGTCTCTCCCTCTCTCTCTCTAACTCTGACTTTCAAATAGATAAATAAATCTTAAACTGCTTTCTGTACAGTTCTCCAGGATACCATGGGTATCATGTAAGCAGATTATATATATTTTCACTGATTGTTTCACATGAAGATTCATTTGAAAATCTTGCCTAGATGCAAAATGCTTCTTTATAAAAACCTTAGAATTGTGAGAGTATTATATCTTCAGTGATTTCCATTTGATATTAAAAGGGCTTGAACCTCAGACCAGGTAATTTAACTCTTGCCAGTGAATCTCATTATCAACTAACTCGTTCTCTTCAGGAATATTATCTAGATTTCCAATAACTTCTTGTTCATCTGATTTAGAAAAAAAATATGCAGTTTCCTTTTCATTAAGAGCTTTCACTTTGGCATTGTGGTATAATGGGTAAAGCCGCCACCAACATCCCTACATGGGCATCATTTTTTTTTTTAAAGATTTATTCATTTTATTACAGCCAGATATACAGAGAGGAGAAGAGACAGAGAGGAAGATCTTCCGTCCGATGATTCACTCCCCAAGTGAGCCGCAACGGGCCAGTGCTGCGCCAATCCGAAGCCAGGAACCTGGAACCTCTTCCGGGTCTCCCACGCGGGTGCAGTGTCCCAATGCATTGGGCCATCCTCAACTGCTTTCCCAGGCCACAAGCAGGAGCTGGATGGGAAGTGGAGCTGCCAGGATTAGAACCGGCGCCCATATGGGATCCCGGGGCATTCAAGGCGAGGACTTTAGCCGCTAGGCCACACCGCCAGGCCCTACATGGGCATCATTTTGAGTCTTGGATGTTTCTCTTCCAGTCTGGGTCCCACCCAGGTAGATCTGGATGAAGCTCCTGGCTTCTGCCTGGCCCGTTGCTGATTGCTGGAAGCGTCTCTCTTTCTCTCATTCCTCCTCTCTCTGTAACTCCTTCAAATAAATAATTTTAAAAGATAATTGTTTTAAAATCTATTCATTTGCAAATGCTATATTTAAAGCATTCACATAATTTTCAAAATTAGCCATGGGGCTTAAAAATGAGAACTAAACTATTTAAATATTTTCTGTATCTTCCTGAGAATCTTTAGTATCAGGAAATTAGAAGTAGAAGTAGTCATCAAGATGGCTTTGGACTGGGTATTGTGTTTTTTGTTTTTAACATTTCTTTCAATTCATGTTTTATTTGTTTTCCGTTAAGATAAGAAACTTATACAGTGCTAATAAGAAGAAACTGATAATACAGGGAAACATCAGAAGAGTGCTTTTAGGACTTGTATTTTTGCCTAATTCTTATCCCCACAATTTCATAGTAAGTAATTTAGAGTTTGCAGATTTTTAAATCCATTTGTTTTCCTCCACAGCAAAACAGATCGGCTTGCCAAAGGATCAGAATGTTACCAGAAGAGCCTTAGTTTAAATCCTTTCCTCTGGTCTCCCTTTGAATCATTATGTGAAATAGGTAAGTGAGGAGGTGGCAGGGGAAAGGTGCCTGCGTTTCTTCTCCACCCTCTCTGCCACCCCCACCCCTTCCCTGAATAATCGAAATTGTCTGTTCACAAGAAAAAGGTTTTTGCAATGTTAAATAACCCAAAGTAAGTCAATAATCTCTTCTATTTAGCCATCTGTCGGCCTCATATATGTCCTCTACTGAATTTATTGTGTGTATAACAGTAGCCAAAATAGCTTTCTGGATAAGAAAAGACATAATAGAACTCCCAGAGAGTCTGGTACCTGGAAAGGTAGTATCTTAGCCTGTGTATTCTAGAATGCACTGCCAGGTGCTTTAAGGCATGAGTTTATATGCATGGAAGTGCTTTGGCTTCGATATTTACTGTTTCAGCTGTCTAGCCTTACCCTGTAGCTTGAGAAAAATGAGATCTAGTTGCTTCTGCTTTTAAAACGAACTCACAACTGCATTTTCCTGAGATTTAGTATAAATCAGAGTCCTTACAGTATAGTTTATTTCCTGTATTTTTTTTTAAGATTTATTTATTTTTATTACAAAGTCAGATATACAGAGAGGAGGAGAGACAGAGAGGAAGATCTTCCGTCCAATGATTCACTCCCCAAGTGACCACAACGGCCGGTGCTGTGCTGATCCAAAGCCGGAAACCTGGAACCTCTTCCAGGTCTCCCACGTGGGTGCAGGGTCCCAAGGCTTTGGGGCGTCCTCGACTGCTTTCCCAGGCCCCAAGCAGGGAGCTGGATGGGAAGTGGAGCTGCCAGGATTAGAACCAGCGCCCATATGGGATCCCGGCGCGTTCAAGGCGAGGACTTTAGCCGCTAGGCCACGGCGCCGGGCCCCTATTTCCTGTATTTGCAGCTTGATTTTAGGGCTAAGTTTTTGTAAGTTGGTGGACAGGCAGATGGATGAGACTTTTGCTTAGCAGAAACAGGCAGGAGAATTTTAAAAATGTGGAAAAGACTTTATTCTCAGACTTTTATGTATACTTGAAAAAATATTTATCTTTCATTTCCTCACAGGCAACATTTTTTTTTTCTTTTCTGGGGTCTTCACAGGTGAAAAGCCAGATCCTGACCAGACTTTTAAATTAACATCTTTACAGAACTTTAGCAGCTGTCTACCCAACTCTTGTACAACACTAGTATCAAATCATAGTTTATCTCACAGACAGCCTGAGACAGTTCTTACAGAAACACCCCAGGACACCATTGTAAGTATATCAAATTTTAATGTTCAAAATACTATGAAAGCTAAAAGGAATAGTCTGAGCTAAAAATATTGTAAGTGACATTGTGGAAATTTTCTGTTTTAGGAATTAAATAGACTGAATTTAGAATCTTCCAATTCAAAGTACTCCTTGAATACAGATTCTTCGGTGTCTTATATTGATTCGGCAGTGATTTCACCAGATCCTGTCCCTCTTGGAACAGGAACTTCTATATTATCTAAACAGGTTCAAAATAAACCAAAAACAGGTCGAAGTTTGTTAGGAGGACCAGCTGCTCTTAGCCCATTAACACCAAGGTAAGTCACAGAAAAGATGCTTTAAAATATGCCATTTTATATGATCTTATGATTCCTAGTGATTAATAATATCAGTTAATTTATATAGCAGCGTAAGTTGCTATTAAAATAGAGGAGGATTCTCAGAAAATGAACCAAAACAAAAGACAAAAGAAAAATAATAGAGTGCATGAAAAGATACTATCTGTTTCTGTGTGGTGGAGAGCAGTGATGCCTTGATAAGTTATGATATAATCAGAGCAACACTCTTGGCTGTTGGAGTGCTGTTTTCCAAAATAGGGAGAAAGTATAGATAACTATGAATTACTGTATCAGGTTTATTTAAAACATATGTGTGCATACAGGGACCTATCCCAGAGAATACATATCTAAGAGCATCCAAATAAAGATCCTGTGCTAAAGCTGATTACGTCAGTGTAGTTCTGTGGCCAAGGAGATACTAAGATGACATACCCGTGAATTTACAGCAATTTCTTTGTAATTGTAGCTCATAAATCCTAACAGAATTTGGATCATTTGGATCTTAGCTTTCATTAATAATTCTTCTTTATTTCTAGTAAATCTCCTAAGAACAGTTACTGTTGCTCAGTGTCATTCCCTGTTTGAGTTTTTTTCCTGTTTTAGTCATGGTGGGTGGAATAGTCTACATTCACAGTTTATTTATAATCTGCCCCTCAGATACTCACTGCCCCCAAGACTGATTTGCCATTCTCTTCCTTTTAGACCTTCTAATTTAAGTATACTGCTGCTTTATATATGCCTTGATGACTTTTTGACACCTTGATTTCAACCTCTTCTCAGTTTTGGGATTTTGCCATTAGAAACCTCAAGTCCTGGAGATGGATCCTATTTACAAAACTACACTAACACACCTTCTGTAATTGATGTGCCATCCACTGGAGCCCCCACAAAAAAGGTATTTTCCATGTAAAATTTAACTTTGTTGTTGATTAAAGAAAACTTGCCTAGAAGTACAGTCTGTTCAGAGAGGATCCAACTCTATGTGGCTGCCTTTACTCTAGATGTTTGTTTTTGTTTTTTTGAGAAGAGTGATGAGATTTTTTGAATGTGCCTATTTCTGTTTATTTGAAAGGCAGAGAAAAATCTATTCCCTAGATCACTCTCCAAGGGCCTAGAGCAAGCTGGGAATAGGTCAGAGTAAAGCCAGGATCTCAGACCTCTGTCCGGGTCTTCTGTGTGGGTGTCAGTGACGCATTACTTGGCCATCACTCTGTACCCCTCAGCATGCACCTTAGCAAGAATCTGGCACTGGAGTAGGGTTGGAACTAGACCCAGGCCCTCCTGTACCAGATGAGGTAGCCCAAGTGGCATCTTAACCACTGTGCCACATGCCTGTTCTGGAATTGCTGAAGAAGTGAAACAATGTCATCATTGTCATAGCCTCTTCATTAGATTAGGAGAAAACCATTTGTTCTTTTGGTCAGTAGGATTAGAACTCAGGGGCAGTGTTATGGTTTAATGGCTAAAGCTTCAGCCTGCAACACCAACACCCCCTCTGGGTGCTGGTTTGAGTTCTAGCTGCTCTGCTGCTATGCAGCTTTCTGTGCATGACCCTGGAAAGCATCCAAGGATAAGCCAAATTTTGGGGCATCTACCTCACGTGGGAGCAGGGTGAGTTGCTGGCTCCTGACCATGGCGGCCATCTGGGGAGTGAAGCAATGAATGAAAGATTCTCTCTTTCTGTGTTTCTCCCTCTCTGCTCTGTAACTCTTTTTTTTTTTTTTAAGATTTATTTTATTTTATTACAAAGTCAGATATACAGAGAGGAGGAGAGACAGAGAGGAAGATCTTCTGTCCAATGATTCACTCCCCAAGTGAGCCGCAACGGGCCAGTGCTGTGCTGATCCGTAGCCAGGATCCTGGAACTTCTTCTGGGTCTCCCACGCGGGTGCAGGGTCCCAAGGCTTTGGGCCGTCCTCAACTGCTTTCCCAGGCCACGAGCAGGGAGCTAGATGGGAAGTGGAACTGCCAGGATTAGAACCGGCGCCCATATGGGATCCCGGGGCATTCAAGGCGAGGACTTTAGCTCCTAGGCCACGCTGCTGGGCCCCAACCATGACTTTTAGATAAAAAATAAATCATTGAAAAAAAAAAAGATTAGAACTCAGCTTACTTCAGTCAGCATATAGCTAAATAATATATTTTCCTTTTTTAACCAAGATGATTGTTTCTATCATGTTTAATATAAATAACAAATTATAGTTGCCTCTTTACTTGTTCCCACTACTGTGTGTATGTGATTTTTTTCTTTGTTTTAATTAATTTATTTATCTGAAAATTAGAGTTATGCTGAGATTAAGATCATCTGTCTGCTGATTCATTCCCTAGGTAGCTACAACAGCCGGTCTGGCCAGGAGCCATGAGCTTCTTCCAGGTCTCCCACATGAGTGGCAGGGACCCAAGCATTTGCCCCATCTTCTGCTGCTTTTTCCAGGCCGTTATCAGGGAGCTGGATAGGGCATTAAGTGGAGCAGCCGGGGCATTAACTGATGCCCATTAGGTATGGCAATGCCACAGGCAGGAGCTTTACCCATTATACAACAATGCTGGCTCCAGTGGAGTTTATTTACTTATTTATTTTTTGTTATTACCGCTAATAATTGTGTGAAAAGAAATGTACTTAGATAAAGCAGATATTTGCGTTAATAAAATTTTTATAGTGGGTACTCAGATGTGTCAAGGTAAAAGATATTTGCCATTCTTGTAGTAAATACTGTAATACATTTATGAGACGCTTCTTTCATTGTTTCTTTTCATAGCTATATGATAGTAGAGTGCACAGAATAGCTTCTGTAAAAATTAAAATAATTAGAGAAGATGGTAGATTTGAAATGTCTGTTTCCACACTTGATAGATTTTAAAGAAGTGGAAGCTAAATAAGTTGTTAAGAAATGGCTAACAGATGTGGTCCCTTCACCTGTCTGCAAACATACTTGCTTTTTACTCATGAGCATTGTTGAGGCTGCAAACATTTTTTCTGTATATTAGCTAGGGAATGGTATTCAAAACTCTGAATAGTTAAAAAGGAACTGCAAGGTAGCAGATATTATGAGCTGTTTTCTTTTGTGTGTATGTGTGTGGGTATTTGTTTTATTGTTTTATTTTTTTTTTATTTATTAAAGGTGTGTTTATTTTTATTGGAAAGGCAGATATACAGAGAGGAGGAGAGACAGGGAGATTTTCTGTCCGATGATTCACTCCCCAAGCAGATGCAATGACTGGAGCTGAGCCAGTCTGAAGCCAGGAGCCAGGAGCTTCTTCTGGGTCTCCTATATGGGTACAGGGTCCCAAGGCTTTGGGCCGCCTTTGACTACTTTCCCAGACCACAGCAGGAAGCCGGATAGGAAGTGGGGCCGCCGGGATTAGAACCAGCACCCATATGGAATCCTGGTGCGTTCAAGGCGAGGACTTTAACCGCTATACTATCATGCCAGGCCCTATTGTTGTTTCAAATATTTATTTATTTATTCATTTATTGGAAAGGCAGATTTGCAGAAAGGAGAGACAGAGAGAAAAAGCTTCCATCTGCTGATTCACTCTGCAAATGGCGCAATGGCTGGAGCTGAGCCAATGTGAAGCCAGGAGCTTCTTGTGGGTCTTCCCCATGGGTGTGGTTCCCCAAGGACTTGGGTGATTCTTCACTGCCTTTCCAGACCACAGAGAGCTGGATCAGAAGTATAGGAGCGGACCCAGTATAGTAGTCTAGTAGCTAAAGTTCTCACCTTGCTCACCCCGGGATCTCATATTGGCACTGGTTCATATTCTGGCTGCACCGTTTCCCTTCCAGCTCCCTGCTTGTGGCTTGGGAAAACAGTTGAGGAGGGCCCAAAGCGTTGGGACCCTGCACCCGTGTGGGAGACCCAAAAGAAGCTCCTGGCTCCTGGCTTTGGATTGACTCGGCTCCGTCCATTGCAGCCAGCTGGGGTGTAAATCATTGGACAGAAGATCTTTCTCTCTGTCTCTCCTCCTCTCTGTATACCTGACTTTCCAATAAAATCTATCTATGTATCTCTCTATCTATCTATCTGTGTTAAAAGTGAAGGAGCCGGGCTTGGCAGTGTGGCCTAGTGGCTAAGGTCCTCGCCTTGATCCCATATGGCCGCTGGTTCTAATCCCGGCAGCTCCACTTCCTCTCTATCTCTCCTCCTCTCAGTATATCTGACTTTGTAATAAAAATAAAATAAAATTAAAAAAAAAAAAAAAAAGTGAAGGAGCCAGGACACAAACTGATGCCCTTATGAGATGCTGTCACTTGCACAGGTGGAGGATTAGTCTGTTGAGCCACCGCACTGGGCCCATATATGAGCTGATTTAAACCTGATTTTTAAAAGTGAACAACTACCCGATATTGTTTTATTATGCAGTGATATGCAATTATGGAAGTGCATTTATTGCAATTAAAAGACAGAGTAGATTGACAGCATGCCAGATTAAGTAGGTCAAAACAGTAAATGCTGCGGGGAACATTGTGACAGACATGTTAAGCCACAGGTTTGAATACCTGTATCCTTCATCAAGGTGCCTGGTGTGACGCCCAGCTGCTCAGCTTTGCAACCAACTTCCAACTACTGCGCCTAGGAGGCAACAGATGGTAGCTCAACTTCTCAAGCCCTTCCCTCTGCGTCTCTTTCAGTCGCTGTGACAGTTGAATAAATAGATAAATCTTAAAACACACACACATGCACGTGGAAGAACTATAACAACTTAGGACCATTTAGGTAGTGAACCAGGTATAGGACTGCAGTAACTCAATCTACTTCTTCCTCTTCTGTTCTTATCTATTACAAAGTGTTTCCCAAATGCATTATCAACTAAAATTATCAAGCCAAGTATAACAGTGAGTTCTGAATGTAGTTCTTTAATAATTAAAGAAGTGACAGGACTGACTTTAGTGTAGGTGTCCCAATTTAGAGGAGAAAGCAGAGGGCCTCATGCATTGGCTCAATTGGCTAATCCTCTATCTCCACATGCTGGGATCCCCTGTGAGCACCAGTTGGTGTCCCAGCTGCTCTACATGCTATCAAGCTCCCTGCCTATGGCCTGGGAAAGCAGTAGAGGATGGCCAGAAACCTTGGGACCCTGTACCTCTGTGGGAGACCCACAAGAAGCTCCTGGCTCCTGGCTCCTGGTTTCAGATGTACTAAACTCCAGCTATTGTGGTCATTTTGGGAGTGAACCAGCAGATGGAAGATCTTTGTCTCTGCCTCCTCTTCTCTCTGTAAATCTGACTTTCCAATAAAAATAAATAAGTCTTAATAGTAAGTTTTGAAGGAAAATTATCTGGTGGGGAAAAAGAATACACTGATAAAGCAGTCATAGGTGATGGCTTGTCAGCCTTTTGGCTGTGATTGGACATGAAGAAAGTAGGTGGTGATGATGAATAGAAATCAATCAAAGAGGACACAAGAGGCAAGCAAAGATTTTTTTTTTCTTCCAAGGGAGTACGACCCAATTAATGAAGCAGTAGAAAAATTAAAGAGAAATATTACATGTTTTTATGTAAAAGACAGAAAGACAGAGATCTCCCTTTCACTGTTTTACCTGCCTAATTCCTACAGCAAACAGGATGGTCTAGGTTGAAGCCACGAGCTGGAAATTCAGCCTGGGTTTCATGTGGGTGACAGGTTTGTTCCCAAAGCTCACATTAGCAAGAGCTGCAACGGAGGCCAAGCCAATAGAGCCAGATTCAAATCCATGTGCATGTGTGTGACAGGCAGGCATCCCAGGTAGTATCTTAATTACTAACCAAATGTCCACCCCTGGAAAGAAATATTTGCTCTAGAAACCAGCGTCTTTGGGTTTTCTACAGTAATCAAAATTTTCTTTTTTTAAAGATTATTTTCTATCTCCTGCTTAACTGCCCAATGGCTGCATGGCTGGAGATAGCCCTGTCTGAAACCGGGAGCCAGGAGCATCTTCTGTATCTCCCATGAGGATGTGAGAGCCCAAGGACTTAAGCCATCCTCCACTTCTTCCCCAGGCACATAAACAGGGAGCTGGATCGAAACTGGGGCAGTCGGGACTCCAACCAGCACCCAGATGGGATGGCAGCACCACAGGCAGAGGCTCAACCTACGCCACCATGGTTTGGCTCCTTAATCAGAATTTTCAATTATTAATTGCTATTAATACTTTGTATTTATTTCTTAGTGCTATTCTCTCTTTCTTTTTAAGATTTGTGTATTTTTCGTTGGAAAGGTAAGCGTGAAGGAGAGACAGAAAGATCTTCCATTTGCTGATTTGCTCCTCAAGTGGCTACAGCCGGAGCTGAGGTGATCCAGAGCCAGAAACATCTTCTGGGTCTCTCATGTAGGTGCAGGGTCACAAAGTTTTGGGCCATCCTCCCTTGCTTTCCCAAGCCATAAGCAGTGAGCTATGTTGGGAGCTGAGCAGCTGGGAAACACTGGCCCTGAATGGGATTCTAGCACTTTAGCCAGTTGAGCCAGAATGCAGGCCCTATCGCATTTCTTTTAAAATTTTACTTATCTTCATTTTATTTGAAAGACAATGAGATAGGCCAAAAGTGGAAGAGACAGAAATCTGATTCACTCCCCAAATGCTTGCAAGAGCCAGGGCTGGGTAAGACTGAAGCCAGGACCCAGGAGCTACATCTTGGCCTCCCTTGTATTGAGTACTTGAGCTGTCATCTGCAGTCTCCCAGGCTGTGCATTATTAGGCAGTTGATTGGAGAAAAGAGTAGCCTACACTCAAAGTAGACACTCTAATGCTGACATTTCAAGAAGTAACTTGGGCCACTATGCCAATAACCCACTGCCCCTGTTTTTTAAAAAGTCTTAGGAAACAGAAAAAAAAAATCTTAATGGACCAGCACTGTGATACAGCAAGTGGGTAAATCTGCCTGTGGTACCAGCATTCCACATGGGCCCTAGTCAAGAGTCCCAGCTGCTCCATTTCTGATCCAGCCTGCTGCTAATGCACCTGGGAAAGCATTGGAAGATGGCCCTCTACTAATATGGGAGCCTAAATGAGGCTCCTGGCTTCCGATGGCCCAGCTCTGGCTGTTGTGTGGCTGTTTGGGGGAATGAATGAGGAAATGGAAGACCATCTCAGTCTCCCTCTTTCTGTAACATTGTCTTTCAGATATCTTTAAAAATTTTATCTGTGTTGGTTTATTTATTTTAGAGACAGGGAGACAGTGAGTGCACTAATTGCAGGTTTATCCCCTCAGTGCCCTCAATTATTTGACATGGGCTGAAACTGACAATGGGAAGTGAAAATTCAATCCTGATTTTCCCTGTGGGTAACAGGAATCCTAGTTACTTGAGCCTTTAGCACCTGCTAGGTTCAGCAAAAAGAAGCTGGAACCAGGAATTGAATCCAGGGACTTTGATGTGGGATAAAGTGGTTTTAACCAGTGTTTGAACCACTAGGCTAAATGCTCATCCCAATTTGTGTTTTAAGATGATAGTATGGGGCCAGTGCGATGACTCAACTGGTTGTCAGCCTGCGATTGCCAGTATCCCATATGGGCACTGGTTTGAGTCCCCACTGTTCCCCTGCCATCCTGCTGCCTGCTATTTACTTGGGAAAGCAGCAGAGGATGGCCCAACTCCTTGGGCCAGTGCAGCCACATGGAAGACCTGGAAGAAGCTCCTGACACCTGACTTTGAGCCAGTTCATCTCCGGCCATCACAGCCATTTGGAGATTGAACCAGCAGATGGAAGATCTTTCTCTGTTTTTCTTTCCTCTCTGTAAATCTTCAATAAAAATAGTAAATAAAATTTTTAAATGATTGTATGTATATTAATACTTTCATTGGAACATTGTAGATGGGGAGTATCATGGTATCTGTCCGGATTTTACAGTATAGTTTATGATCCATAAACCTTAGATTTTTCTTTTCCCTGTTTTACAGTCTGTTGCAAGAATTGGCCAAACTGGAACAAAGTCTGTCTTCTCACAGAGTGGAAATAGTCGAGAGGTAACTCCAATTCTTGTTGCACAAACACAGAGTTCTGGCCCACAAACAAGGTATTTATCATGGTGTCATTAGTTACAATTGTTCAGCTTTTCTTGTCATAAAATCTGATTCTGCAACAACCAGAATAAATTTTGAAAATACAAACTTTGAAACTTCTTACTAAAAAAACTAGTGTAATTTGAATTCAGTTTTATAAATGCAAATCAGACCAAATTTAAGTGACAGCTCTTTTAGTTTAATTGCCTTGTAGATTTGTTACAACTAAATATTTAAGTACTGCTTTATGATTTATATACTTGATCTTCAGATCACGTGTACAAAGATTTCAATCTCCTCTCGACCATTATGCATGTATATATGCAAAATTAACCATCAAGTAAATCTTTTAAGTAATTAATCCACTGCTACCAGAAGTGTTAAATAGTATTTCTTCCTATTTATGGACTCAAGTTAAATTAGAGCTAATATTTGAAGGAAAGATGCAATTTTCTCCTTCCTTTTTAAAATAGCGAACTTACGCCAGGGTCTAAAAACAGAGACACATGTGCCTTTTCTCTGACTGTCTTGAAGGCCTCAGTGTTCTTGGGATGCCAGGGCTGCAAGGAATGGGAGGCATGCTGCAGAGCTACGGAATGTAAGCTAGCCTAAGCTAGCCAGAGAGAATGTGTAAATGTAATTCATGGAGTTGTACATTTTGTTTTAAACAAACTAACTGTAGAATCAGCTGCTAGTAATTTTGTATTCTTTATATCATTGAAACTATTTTATCTTCTTTATTACCTTTATTTTCTGGACTTGCCAAAACAACACACCACAGACTGTCTTAAAACAGTAGAAATAATTCTGATTTATTTATTTTTTATTGTGAAGTTAGACATACACAGAGAGGAGGAGAGACAGAGAAATATCATCTGTCCGATGATTCACTGCCCAAATGACTGCAACGGCCGGTGCTGATCAGAAGCTAGGAGCCCAGATCCTCTTCTAGGTCTGCCACACAGGTGCAGGGTCCCAAGGCTTTGAGTCATCTTCAACTGCATTCCCAACCACAAGCAAGGGGCTGGATGGGAAACAGGGCTGCCGGGATTAGAACTGGCACCCATATGGGATCCTGGAGATTCAAGGCAAGGACTGTAGCAGCTAGGCCATGCTGCCGGGCCCAATTATTATTATTATTTTATGGTACAGTTCCATAGGCCATGAGATTTCCCTTATCCCCTCCCCAAGTCCCCTTCCCTCACCACTGTGCTCCCCTATATAATTACTAAAGTATAGTTCTTCATAAACAGTCATATGTCCATCATTGCCGGCATGGACAATGGCAGAGTCCAGCATCCTATTGCCAAGATATAGTAAACAGTTTCATTGGGGGGTCCATCTTTGTCTGGAAGTAAAGATGCATACTGCATTGTATCCTCACATCTGGATATGATAGTCTGCATTACACAGTTAATATACATCCCATTAAATGAAAAGCCACGGTAAGAAATTAATAACAGGAAGAAAAAAAGAAATTTAAAATGCCATGAAGTTAAATAACATGCTACTTGATGACTAATGTGTCGCTGAAGAAATGGAAAAGAAAATCAAGAATCTTCTTGAAGAAAATGTTGCTGCTTTATGATTTGTAAGACAAATTTAGTTCTTTCCTGTACATATCTGTGCTTTATTTTATTTTGAATATGGAATATAGTTGTTTTATTTCACTGTTTAAGGAATTTTTATTAAAGCAAGAATTTTATAATCCAAATTACGTTTCCTTGCTGAACATGGAGTATATTTGTATTCATTGTTTAAAAAATAAAGAATTTTATTTGTTTTACTTGAAGTCAGAGAAAAAGAGGGAGAGACAAAGACACAGAGAGAGGTTTTCCATCCTCTGGTTCACTACCCAGTGGCCACAATCACCAGAGTTGAGCTGGTCCAAAGCTGGGAGCAAGGGGCTTCTTCTGGGACTCCTATGTGGGTGCTGGGTCCCAAGTATTTGGACCATCCTCTACTGATTTCCCAGTTCATAAGCAAAAAACTGAATCAGAAGTGGAGCAAATGGGGCTAGAATTGGTGCTCACACCGTACACTGGAGCTGCAGGCAGATTTACTAGTTGTACTCCTGTACCAGCCCATCAATGCAATTTAGCAGTATTCTCAAGCTCATCTTCCCTGTAGACTGGCCTCATTGTAGAAAGTTATTTCTTCCCACTTCTCAGGCAAAACTGTTCTTTAATTACCTAAACATATTCACAAAATGTAATTCATATTTACAGTATATAGATATTTGAAAGACAGGCATCTTTTATTTGATGGTTAGTTACCCAGATGCCCACAGCAGTGAGTCCTACCAGGAGCCCAGAACTCCATCCAGATTTCCCGCTTGAGTAGCAGTGACTCAAGTACTTGAGCTGTCTCACTGCTTCTCAAGGTACATACTAGCAGGGATCTGGATGAGAAGTAAGGTTTCCAAGACCCGAGCACTGATTTGGGATATAAGGTGCCAAGAACATGTTAACCACTGCACTAAACACCTGCTCTTATATTTTTAGTGTAGATGACAAACATGAGTGGTTGTTCCTACCAAAGAAAGTATGTTACAATTTTAAATGAAAATGAATCGGTTAAGCAAAATTATTTTTTTTCTTTCTTGAAAAAGCAAGAGAGAACTGATTGACTGATTCACTCCCCAAATGTCCACAGCAGTGAAGACTGGGCCAGGCAGAAAGCAGAAATCAGGAAATCCCAACCAGTTGAGCCTTGCCCCATCCACATTACCAGGAAGTTGGAATTGGGATCCAGAACAGAAGCATTCCAACCAGCCTAAGCACCCTCTCCTGGCCTCTTTTTATTTATTTATTTATTTATTTTTATACAGACATGGGGGTACAATGGAACATGCATCCCTGCTTCCAAATGAAAGATGGATTCCCAGTGAAACTGTTGGGCATGTGTAGACAATGGGATCCTGGACTGTCTGACATTGTCTGTACCAACAATGTCGGGATACACTTAAATAAGAGACTGATAGAATTACGATTCCTTATGAAGGACTACACTATTGTAACAAAATGAGAAAAATCTGATGGGGGGCTGGGAGTTTGGCAGGGAATCCCAGCCTATACGAAATTGTACCACATAATTCAAAATTCAAAATAAAAATATATTTTTTAAAACATTAATTTTTATTGGAAAGTCAAATATACAAGGAGGAGAGGAGACAAAAAAGATCTTCCGTGTCTGATGATTCACTCCCCGAGCGGCCACGGTGGCTGAAGCTGAGCTGATCTAAAGCCAGTAACCAGGAGCTTCTTCTAGGTCTCCTACGTGGGTGCAGGGTCCCAAGACTTTGGGCCGTCCTTGACTGCTTTCCCAGGCCACAAGCAGGGAGCTCAAGGCGAGAACTTAAGCCACTAGGCTACCAGTCCTGGCCTCTTTTGAAATGGAAAAGGCTAGGTGGAGGAACCCACCATGGGGGGAGGGTGTGGGGAAGTGTGGGGAGAATCCCAGTTCCTATGAAATTACAACACAATGTAATTAATGTAATTAATGAATAAATTTAATAAAAAAAAAAAAGAAATGGAAAAGGCTAGTGCTGGACATGCCCAGCAGCTCATGTTTCCACAAGTTTCTTTGGCCTTGACTCAGATGACTAGTAGAATTCTTCTAAAGTTGCTAATCAGTAGTAGTTCATAGGTTTACTCACTCTCTGATCACTTTAGATTTTAAGTTTGCTTGCTTTCTAAGAATGGAGTTCTTGTATTTTAGAGCTTTCCAATGAAGTGAAAATGTTTCATCTCAGTAGTTAATGATACTGGCTTTTCTGTAGGCGTAATAAAACTTTGATGTAGCTATTTGAATTTAAATAACTTGTCAGATATTACTTATTCTGGTGATATTTATTTGTTGGCAAATACCCAGATTTAGACTCTGTGATTGAATATCTTTTCCTTTTCCCTTAACTTGTTATATAGGCACAAATGAAGGCTAATTGGTTTATCACTTTTAAGTGAATTATTTTTTCTTCAAATTAATATTCTTAGAGTGAAGATATATATTGTAATATTTATCCTTCTGTAGCAATATAAATAGTTGTTCAATCCTGAGTTTTCATAGAGAGGCCAGAAAAGGACAGGCCACGCTCCTCAGCTTCATAGTACTTAGATGATGATGCATGTTTTAAAATAAATCTGCATTGAAGCGACAAATCATGTTAGTAACTGAGTAAAACATCACTCTCTTCTTTGTTCTAGTACAACACCTCAGGTACTGAGCCCCACTATTACATCTCCCCCAAACACACTGCCTCGAAGGAGCTCTCGGCTTTTTGCTAGTGACAGCTCTACAACCAAGGTGATTTAAAGATTCCTGCATGTCACGTTTACTTAATATTGCTCCTGCTGTAATTTCTGTTTTTTTTTTTTAATAATGCTTACTTACCAGTCAGTAAATATCCAATTTAGAATTTATGAAATAAGTTTTACTTTTAGAGGTATAAGTAATCTTTGTGGATTTTCTTGATCCTTATAAATTCATAAAATTATAAAATTATAACAAATAATAAGTATATCAGTGGTTATGAGGAGAAAGAGCTTGGGAAAGGATGTGACTATTAAAGCATGCAAAAGAGAATTTCATAATAGTATAACGTCCTGTGTCTTGGTTGTGATAGCTGATTACTCAAATCCATTTATGTGATAAAATTTTATTGGACTCTATACATACAAAGTCCATATCAAACTGATGAAATCCAAGTCAGTTTTGTAGATTTGTTCATAACATAAATATTTTGTCAATTCCTGTGTTGTGAATGTGATGATCTGTGTATTATTGGGGTAACAGTAAATGGAACGTATCTGGTTTTGTTTCAACTTCATGTGAGTCTGAAATTATTTCCAAATAAAACACTTTTTAGAGATAGGAGCGTATTTGTGGCCATTGGTCTATTGTGTGGGCAGTCTTTAATACATTGCCATACGGAGATCAATGATTTTGTGACTTTATCAGTTGCAATGCTCTGAGACTCTAGATAATATTACATTATTTTTTTCTTGTTGTTGTTGTTATTTATTTATTTTAAGATTAATGTGTTGTTTTGAAAGGGGTAGTGGCAGAAGTCTTTCATTTGTTGTTTCACTCCCCAAATGTCCATGACCATCAGGCCTAGGCTAGGTGACTCCAGGAGCGCAATACTCCATCTGGGTTCCCCCATGTGGGCAGCAGGGACTCAGTGTCATCCTCTCCCTCCCAGGAGCATTAGCAGGATGCTGGAGGTGGGATCAGAACTATGGACTAGCCAGGACTCCAACAGCAGTTCGGCATGGGAGGTGGTGTCCCAAGTGGCAGCTTAACTCTGCCTACAGCACCCTCCTTGCATTATATTATTTTCTGATTTTTTTAAATAGTGAGAATCTGAAAGAATTTTTAAAGGAGCAAAACTTCACAGTATTACAAGTTACGTTCAGAATCGTTGCGTTTAAAATTTGGTGCTAATTGGGGGTGGTAGTATCGAACAGCAAGTTTAGACCCTGCTCATAATGCCTAGCTGGCACCCCATATCAGAGTGCGAGTTTGAGTTCCAGTTACCCTGCTACCCATCCGGCTTGCTGCTAATGTGTCTGTAAAGGCACTGAAAAATGACTCAAGGACTTGAGTCCCTGCCACCCACACAAGACCCAGGATGAAATTCCTAGCTCCTGGAGTCAGCCTGCCCAGGTCTGACTGACAGCCATCTGGAGAGTTAACTAACAAGTGTTAACATGTGGAAGATCTTTTGTCTTCCCCTCTCTGTTGTTCTGTGTTTCAAATAAATAAATAAAATTTTAAAAATTAATTATTCTAAAGGCCTTTATGAAATTTATGAGAAAAATATGCAGTCATCCAAGATTGTACATTTACTTTATATCTAATGGTTAAGGTCCAAATTTCATGTGTATAACAAATGAGGAATTTCCTTCCCCTCTTTACAGGAGAATAGCAAAAAATTAAAAATGAAGTTTCCACCTAAAATCCCAAACAGAAAAACAAAAAGTAAAACTAATAAAGGAGGGATAACTCAACCCAACATAAATGATAGCCTGGAGATTACAAAATTGGATTCTTCCATCATTTCAGAAGGGAAAATAGCCACAATCACACCTCAGATCCAGGCTTTTAATCTGCAAAAAGCAGCAGCAGGTCTGTTTTTAAATGCTTATCTTCCTTGAGTTTTATTTTATTATGCAAATGTTTTTAGTAAATTCCTTTGTATTTACTGTAGTATTTTCATTGTTTTCTAGATAGATGTTACAAGCTTAATAGATTAGCTTATTATTAGCCTTTGTAGAAGATCAAACTGCTGTTGTGTTTTTCTCCTTTGCTTACCATATTGTTTTCTCCTAGAAGGTTTGATGAGCCTTCTTCGTGAAATGGGGAAAGGTTATTTAGCTTTGTGTTCATACAACTGCAAAGAAGCTATAAACATTTTGAGCCATCTGCCTTCTCACCACTACAATACTGGTTGGGTACTGTGCCAAATTGGAAGGGCTTATTTTGAACTTTCAGAGTATATGCAAGTAAGTATAGAAGACACTATATACCTTTGAAAAATAACTTAAATCGAATTAAATTGCCAGTTTTTGAGAAGACTAGAGTGAAAATACAGTATTTATTATGTAATGTCTGTAATTTCTCAGATTTTATAGATACAACACTTTTGTTTTACAGGAGAAATAATTTAGATTCGTTGGAATGACTTGATAGATTTATAAGAAACCAATCAACAATACAGTTAATTATTTTAGCAAACATAAAAATTGTACATGAATATAGGATGCTAGGTAATATTTCATTTGATGTATATATTGTGTAATGTCCTATCAGGGTAACTATCCTGTCTTCTAATTTCTAATAGAAAGATATACAATAAATTATATTGAGGTGATATATTTAACTCAAGAAAGTAATTGATTCAACCTGATTTCATTCACTTTTGTTGGTGATACAATCATTTCTGAAAGATGGCAATAGATTTTTTGTTTTTTTTATTTTGTTTGAAAGTTGGTTGCAAAAAGAAGACAGAGATCTCACATCTACTGATTGATTCCCAAGAGGTGGAAGCCAGTCCAAAGCCGGGAGCCAGGCACTTTCCCCAGGTCACCTGTGTGGGTATCCAGAACTGTCTTGCACTGCCCTTTCCAGGCAGTGACGACGAGGCTGGATTGCAAGTGAAGCAGCAGGACAGGAACTGGTTCCTAACTGGGATGCTGGCATCCCAGACAGTGGCATCACCTGCTGTGCAACAAAGCCAATCCTGAAATAACTTCTAAAACATTAAAAATCAACACTTCCCTGTATTTGACTAGTGGTTGTGTCCCCTCTTCTGTTTTGTGTGTGTGTGTGTTTTAAGGTTATTTTTATCTGAGGCAGGTGTAGAGAGAGATCTACCTTTGGTTGGTTCATTCTGCAAATGGCTGTAACTGCTTTAGGAGACTACAGGAACTTCTTCTGGGTCTCCCATGTGGGTGCAGGGTTCCAAGGACCTCGGCCATCCTCTGCTGCTTTCCCGGCCATAAGCAGGCAGCTGGATGGGAAGTGGAGCAGCCAGGCCTCAAACCAGTGCCCATGTAGCATGAGAGCTCTGCAAGCATGGGGATTAGTGTGCTAAGCCAATGTGTTAGCCGTAGGATTTGTTGAATTTGTCTTTTTATAACTAATGCCTATTTGAAATGCTTGCCTTTATAACTTTTATGAACTTTTCTGGAACATTGCAAGTCATCAGGCCAATCCTAAATACTACATGGCTATTTCTTGAGATTCAGTTGCCAGTTTTGTATTATTTCCTTATTTCCTCATTAAGAGCAGCCCAAATATACCTTGTTCTAAACTAAACTTCGAAACTTGTAACTTTTTGTCCTTTGAGTAGAAACTTAAGTTTTCAGAATTCCTGATCTATGAAAAGTGAGTTAACAGGAAGTTGCTCAGTTTGTTTTTTTGTTACTACTAATTTACAAAAATAATCATATACATGGCACCATTTACAGTGTGTGTGAAGACTCTCCAGCACTCTCCCCATTAATGTGCAAATTGGATCAGCTTGTTTCTCCTTACTGATTGTTATATTTCAGGCTGAACGAATATTTGCGGAAGTTAGAAGAATTGAGAATTATAGAGTTGAAGGCATGGAGATTTATTCTACAACACTCTGGCATCTTCAGAAAGATGTTGCTCTTTCAGTTCTTTCAAAAGACTTAACAGACATGGATAAAAATTCACCAGAGGTAAGAAAATCAACACACTTTTGTTTAGGAAGTTACCTTTTACTCACCCTTGTCAAATGGAGATAAGCTAAATAACTCAAACACTGTTTAGTATTATTCACACTTACTTCTCTCTGTCAAGGCAAGTGAGTAGATAAGAGATAGTCCTAGGATATAGTACAGATTCAAAACTAGAAAAATCACAGAATATATTCTTCATTCAGGATTAATCAAGATTTGTATTAAAGTTGCTGTGATCATCGAGAATATGATTGAGAAGTTATCTAGATTGAAATACGACTATAAATTAAATAAATAATTTGTATTAAGACAGTTAATTCTTATGCTTCATTTTGTAAGAATTGTAATTAGTGGTACGTTTGTTTTACACCTAGAATGTAGTACAATCAATTTTAATTGTTTTGGGTAATTCTATAGTCACTGTGAACACTGTATTAGTAATACTGAACTATTTTTTCAAGTGGGTAGAGAGGGCATTTAGACAAGGGGTTAAGAAGCCTGCACATTGTCGCACAGTACCTGCGTTCAGTAGCTAGCTCCAGCTCGTTGCTCAAGATCAGCCCTCGGGGACAGTAATGGTGGCTCATGTGAGTGGGTGTGGGAGTTTACACAAAGCAGAGAGGTGCCTTGTTTGACCTTAGCGGAAAATGTGTCTTTTGGGTAATGGACACACTCAGTCTACCCAGGATATTGAAAATGTTGAATGCATTGATTTGGGTCTCACAGATATATTTCAGGAAGCAAGTAAATTGGTGAGTAAATGATGGGTGGATAAAGGCCATCAGCTGTTTAATAATGCTCTTCAGTTTTGTCTTTGAAGCTTCATTTTGGTCAGATTTGAGTTTGTTATAAAAAATACAATTTTAATAGTCTATTGTTGTTTCTATTTTTTAAGGCTTGGTGTGCTGCAGGAAACTGTTTCAGTCTGCAACGGGAACATGATATTGCAATCAAATTTTTCCAGAGAGCTATCCAGGTGGATCCAAATTATGCTTATGCATATACTCTATTAGGGCATGAGTTTGTGTTAACTGAAGAACTAGACAAAGCATTAGCTTGTTTTCGAAATGCGATCAGAGTCAATGCTAGACATTACAATGCCTGGTAAGTGCTAATAAAATAGAAAGACAAAGTCTTAATACTGGTGCTGGAAGTCATTAATTTTATCAAACGGAGAAGTTAGGCAACAATTTGTTTCTGCTTCTTTCCCAACTCCGTATTTACTGCTGGCATTTACTACACTTTTTTGATGGACTGAAGAGCTTAAATATCAAGTGGTATAATTTTAAAAGCATAACTCTAATTTTTTGTTACATTTTTTTTTTTGAACTAATAAATTGGGTTTTATTCTGTCAGTAAATTTAAAGAATTAAATTACTAAAATACACTTTGGTATGTGCATGTATTTTTTTTTTTTTATCTCATTTCTAAGTGGCTACACTGCCTAAAATGTGGCATATACACAACTACAAATACTAGCATGAAACAAATTATTATCACCAAATTCACGTTAAAGGGAGGCATCTATTTGAATCCCAGCTGCGCCACTGCCAGTCCAGCTCTTTGCTATTGTGCCTGGGAAAGCAGCTGAAGATGGCTGGGTACTTGGGTGCGTGTATTCACATTGGAGACCCAGGAGAAATTCCTTGGCTTCAGCTCACCCCAGCTGTGGCCACTGCAGCAGTTTGAGAGGTGAACCAGCAGATGGAGGATTCTCTTTCTCTATATAACTCTACCTTTCACACAAATAAATTCCTTGAAATTTCTGATCACCTCCAGAACTTTTTGTAATTTTATTTTATTTTTATTATTGATTACATAGATTAAAGGGTTGCACACCTATGTGGGCCTCTGATTAGGGCGGGGAGGTTTGAAGTGTGATACTTCCAGACTTTAAATACATTGTTTAACTCCTCTGAATTTAACTCCTTTAAATACATTGTTGAACCTCATTTTCCTTATGCAAAAATGAGAGAGCAGTTAAACTAGTGGTTAAAATAGTGGTTGGGATACCTGGCACTGGCACTGAAGGCAGCTGTAGCTCCTGACACCAACATCTTGCTAAGCCAGACCCTGGAGGAGCAGTGATAGCACAAGTGAGTGGCTTCCTGCCGGCCATGTGCCGTCCTGGCTTGTGTCTCTGGCTCTAGGCTTTGGATTCAGCCAGCCCAGCCTTCTCAGATATCTGGGAGTGAGCCAGCAGATGAGAATGCTCCCTTTTTTCTCTCCTTCCTTCTCTCCACCCTTTAGCGATACAGAATGAATAGGTAGGTATGTATGTAGGTAGATAGATAAAAATTTTTGAGAATAAAACCAGTAACTTCCTGATTGCTCCTAAGACTAAATGAAATAATTCACCTAAAGAGCATAACAAAGTTCTATTCAATAAAAACTGTAGTATTTTTGGATATTATCATACTTTGGTGTTGATACTTCTGAGTATGATTAAAATGCTTTACTACTTTGTATAAAGAGTGATACTTATTGGCTCCCACCAAGACCACCAAAATCATTCCATTGTTCATTACAATGCCAGATATTGGACATGAACTTTCATCAGTTAAACTACATTAGTAGCCAACAGTTCATATGCCTAAAATTATACTGTGTTTTCTACTTGCAGGTATGGTTTAGGAATGATTTATTATAAGCAGGAAAAATTCAGCCTTGCAGAAATGCATTTCCAGAAAGCACTTGATATCAACCCTCAAAGTTCAGTTTTACTTTGCCACATTGGAGTAGTAAGTAACTCTATTACCGTATTGCTCTGTTTATCTCCCATTTGAAATGTGTGTATTACTAACTTAATTACGTAATGAAAACTGATGCATTTTGTTGTTGCGACAGAATTTGGTTTCCTTTTCTTAAAATATCCTAAATTATTTTTCCCTTACTATCAATAATTTTCAATGATTTAATGTAAAATAAGTTTTCAAGCAAGTTTTTAATTTTGGTAAAAGTGTTCTATTCTGAATGAAACAGTTGGTAAATGCAGGTTCTTGGTAGTTTTGAAGACCCTGGTGCTTAGAAGACCTATTAAATGTGCAGGGTTTTTTTGTGAATGGGAAAGGTTTTGCTTGCCTTTTTTTTTTTATGTGAACTTTATTTAATCTTAAAAATATATTTATTTTATTATTTTATGATATAATTCCATAGGATCTGAAATTTACCTCTTCCCTCCTTCTCAAATCTTCCCCGCCTTGCTTGCCTTTTCAACTTGAAAGTAACTAAAATTTGGGCCCAGCTTAGTGGCCTAAATGCTGAAGTCCTCACTTTGAACACGCCAGAATCCCATATGGGTGCTGGTTCTTATCCTGGCAGTTCCACTTCCCATACAGTTCCCTGCTTGTGGCCTGGGAAAGCAGTCGAGGACGGGCCAAAGCCTTGATATCCTGCACCCACGTGGGAGACCTAGAAGAGGCTCCTGGTTCCTGGCTCCTGGCTTTGGATAGGCTCAGCTCCAGCTATTGCAGTCACTTGGGAGTGAATCATCAGATGGAAGATCTTCCTCTCTGTCTCTCTTCTCTGTATATCGCTTTCTAATAAAAATAAATACATCTTTGCAAAAGAAAGTTACTACAATTTTGCTGTATCTTTAAGCCTTGAATGTCATTATGAATATATATCAGTGGTAGATCTGGAGCCAGTATACGTAATTGTTGTTTCTTTTTTAAGATTGATTTGTTTATTTGAAAAGCAGATTTACAGAGGGTCTCAGGGCAGGGAGAGGTGACAGAAAGAGATATTCCATCTGCTGCTTCACTGACTAAATGGCCAACAGCAGAGTTGGGCTTGTCTGAAGCCAAGAACCAGGAGCTTCTGGGACTTGGGCCATCCTCCACTGCTTTCCCTGGCCATAAGCAGGGACCTGGATCAGAAGTAGAGCAGCCAGAACTTGTACCCACTCCCATGAGATGCTGGCACAGTAGGCAGTGTCTTTACCTACTATACCACAGCACCATCCCAAAGTTGCATCTAGGTTCTGATACCAAGGGAAGTTTCTGAACATTCTTGGACTTAGGTATTTTTTTTTTTTTTAACATTTATCTATTTTTATTGGAAAGGCAGATATACAGAGAGGAAGATCTTCCGTCTGATGGTTCACTCCCCAAGCAGCCACAACGGCTGGAGCTGAGCCAATCTGAAGCCAGGAGCCAGGAGCTCTTCTGCATCTCCCACGCAGGTGCAGGGTCCCAAGGCTTTGGGCTGTCCTCAACTGCTCTCCCAGGCCAAATGCAGGGAACTGGATGGGACACGGGGCCGCTGGGATTAGAACCCAGCGCCCATATGGGATCCTGGTGTGTGCAAGGCGAGGATTTTAACCACTGCGCTATCATGCTAGGCCAGGACCTAGGTATTTTCTTTTTTTTTTTTTTTTAAGATTTATTTTATTATTTTTTATTACAAAGTCAGACATACAGAGAGGAGGAGAGACAGAGAGGAAGATCTTCCGTCCGATGACCCACTCCCCAAGTGAGCCGCAACGGCCAGCACTGCACCGATCCGAAGCCGGGAACCAGGAACCTCTTCCGGGTCTCCCAAACGGGTGCAGGGTCCCAAAGCTTTGGGCCGTCCTCGACTGCTTTCCCAGGCCACAAGCAGGGAGCTGGATGGGAAGTGGAGCTGCCGGGATTAGAACCAGCATCCATATGGGATCCCAGTGCATTCAAGGCAAGGACTTCAGCCACTAGGCCACGCCGCCGGGCCCAGGACCTAGATATTTTCAAAGAGAAGCATTTGGACTAGAATAGGAAGGAATTTGAGAGGTAATCTATTAATCCTGTCAGTTGCTACTCCACTTAATGCAGTTAAGATCCGTTTATACCTTATAACCTCATCTCTACTATTTCGTTACTTTTTTTAAAAGATTTATTTTTATCTGAAGTCAGATTTTACAGAGATAGAAGGACAGAGAGGTCTTCTATCTGCTGGTTCACTTTCCAGATTGCCTTAATATTAGGTGCCAAGCTGATCCAAAGCAAGGAGCTTTCTTTCTGGGTATTTATGGGTGCAGGGTTCCAAGGATTTGGACCATCCTCTGCTGCTTTCTCAGGTCATAAGCAGGGAGCTGGATCAAAAGTGGGGCAGCCGCAGCACACACTGGTGCCAATATGGGATGCTGGTGTTGCTGGCGAGGATTAGTTTGCTACTGCATGGTATAAGCCCCTAGTTTTGTTGCCTTTATGTGCATGTTGAGACATTTTCAATATTCAATAGATGGTAACAAGAGGAAGCACTAACATGATTTTTATTTTTTATAGGTTCAGCATGCACTGAAAAAATCTGAGAAGGCTTTGGATACCCTAAACAAAGCCATTGTTATTGATCCCAAGAATCCTCTATGCAAATTTCACAGAGCCTCAGTTTTATTTGCAAATGAAAAATATAAGGTAAGACATATTTCTTAATGGTTCTCAGCATTGCATTAGAGTAAAAGTATTTATGCTATAATATCGATCCAAGGCTTTTCATTTTCTCCATTTTCAAAAAACACTAATTTTATTATTTGTTTTTTCTTTCTTCATGCAGTACTCATGGAATAGATGAGTATGTGGATATTTAAGAATATGTTGTTATCACTTGTAAAGGTTCTGTACATAGAATGGCAGTTTTTCCTTTAGATAGTGACCAGACAATAGCCTAAATTATCCTTCTAGGATCAAAATATTTACCAGGTGACAAGTGAATGTGTGCACATTATTCAGTAAGTCATTTTACTGGGTACCTACTATGTGTCAAGCATAAGGAGCATATAGTGCTGAGTAAAGTGGTCACATTTCCTGTCTTTGAGGAATTTGCCATCTAGTATGCCACCAGAAGTATAGACATTAACCAAATAATGCAGAAATAGTTCATGTGGAGGATGTAGAGGAGAAGTATAGTGAGTTATCACAGCTTTTTTCTTTTTAAGATTTAGTTATTTTTATTGGAAAAGCAGATTTACAGAGAGAAAGAGATACAGAGAGAAAGATCTTCTGTCCACTGGTTCACTCCCCAAGTGGCCTCAGTGGCCAGAACTGAGCCAATCCAAAGCAAGGAACCAGGAGCTTCTTCAAGTCTCCCACACGGGTGCAGGGTTCTAAGGCTTTGTGCCATCCTATACTGCTTTCCCAGGCTACAAGCAGGGAGCTAGGTAAGAAATGGAGTAGCCAGGATTTGAATCAGTGCCCATATAGGATCCCAGCACTTGCAAGTTGAGGATTTACTCATTGAGCCATCATGCTGGGCCCAGTTATGCCATCTTCTAATATGGAAACTAGAACTAATCTGATGTGTTTATTCCTCTGTGTGATGTTATGGATCTGCAGCGTGTAACTGGTTTTGAAGTAGGAAGATAAGGAAATCTCAGAAAGAGGAAACATAAAAAGACATTGAATTGTTTTTTAAGATTTATATTTGAAAGACAGACTGTGAGAAGAGAAACAGATCATCCATCTGCTGTTCACTTCTCAAATAGCAGCCACAGCTGGGGCTGAGCCAAGTCAGTCAAGAGCCTGGAGCTACATCTGAGTCTCCACATGAGTGCTGGGGCCCAGGCATTTGCGTTAAGCTTTGTTGCTTTCCAAGGTACACTAGCAGGGAACTGGATTGGAAATGGTGCAGCCAAGATTGAAACATCCCCCATATGGGGTGCTAGCACTTCATGCAGCAACTAACCCACTGCTGGTCCCTGCATTTTGTCTATAATTTATTCTGTCATAGGTCAAACAGTAATTTTCCATTAAATTTCAAATTTTGGTTTTAGTAAATTAAGATTTGCACTTCTGAAAAGAATGAAGAAGAAAAGCTTACTGAAAAAAATCTAGAATTTAAGTTTTCAGGATAAATTTATAAAGTACTTCTGTCACACATTAGTTCTTTAATGGAGTAGTAGATTTTTAGTCCTGCTGTTTTTTGTTATTTAAAAATGAGAGGTTTCCATTTTTACCTCCTTAGTTTTTGGTTTACTGGAATTAATTCAGTGTTTGTTGTCATGCTTTTGTCTATTACACTTTTTCAAATAATAAAGTGAGATTGTTCACTTGAAGGATTTTCTTTTATTTTTTAAAGCCATTTTAATGCCAGTGTATCTGCCAAGAATGCCTTGTAAATCAGTCATATCTGAGAAACCTAACTTCTAAACTGATCAGTTGTTCAGGGTAATACATAGTTACAGACATTTTTGGGTATGAATTTGGAATTTGACTTAATTAAGACATACTTTGATGCAGGGGGATGTATGAAGAAGTTACTGGTTGTTTTTTAAATGTTCTGACTCTGAAATCAAAGAATGTACAGTGAAGAGCCACCCCAGCTTCTCTGTGCCTGCACCAGGTGCACCTTTTACCCTATTTGATGTGTGTGGTAAATCTTGCTGTGGCTCAGTGAGTCAGAGGAGGTAGTTCTTCAGAGGGGAGAACATGAGCTTTGGTTAACAGTCATAACATGCCATCGTGAGGAAAGTGAATATGTGGGTTGTAGCAGTGTAGCACAGGGATTGCCACCCAGGCTTTCTGTGGAGTTTACAGCATGGTCTGGAACATCTTAAGAGACCTCAGAACCGGGCCCAGCGCAGTGGCCCAGCGGCTAAAGTCCTTGCCTTGAATGCACTGGGATCCCTTATGGGCACCAGTTCTAATCCCAGCAGCTCCACTTCCCATCCAGTTCCCTGCTTGTGGCCTGGGAAAGCAGTCGAGGATGGCCCAAAGCCTTGGGATCCTGAGCCTGCATGGAGATAGGAAGAAGCTCCTGGCTCTTAGCTCCAGATTGGCACAGCACCGGCCGTTGCGGCTCACTTGGGGAGTGAATCATCAAATGGAAGATCTTCCTTTCTGTCTCTCCTCCTCTCTGTATATTTGACTTTGTAATAAAATAAATAAATCTAAAAAAAAAAAAAAAAGAGTCCTCAGAACCTTTTCAAAGAGTTAGGAAGTCAAATCTACTCTCAGAACAACATCTAGATGTTGTTTCCCCCTTTCACTGTCATCCTAAAATGAATAGACATGAATTTTTGCAAAACTATTGTAATGTATTGACTATAAAAGCAGATTATAAGAACCCAATTGTCTTCAAAAGGGACTTTCAGGAGCCTAGTGCCACAGCATTGCAGACTAATCGTCTGCCTGCAGCACTGGCATCCCGTGTGGGTGCCAATTCTAGTGCTGGCTGTGCCACTTTCTTTTTTTTTTTCTTTTGGACATTACAGGGATGTAAAATACAATATTAATGATGTTCAAAAGAATTCTAAAAGAAATCTACCAAATGAAAAATAGAAGTCTTTCCCCCTTACCCTCTACATCAGCTTCTGGTTTTTCTTTTCATCTTGCCAGAAGTAAACCAGTAAAGCAGAGATTAGATATATAGATAGACACATACACACCGGGAGGTAAGGAAATGTGTATGCTTACAGAGTGTATTTATAAAATATATGTGTGTATGAATATATAAACTGTGTGCGTGAGAGAGAGAGAGATACCAGTTCTGTTATTCCATAGAGGATGGACTGTGCTTAGTTTTCAGTTAGGGAACTCCATACTTCCAATTTTTCATTGGTTGTACTTATAAACATGACTTGGTGAGGTGTGTGTGTGTTTGGTTTGGTTTGATTTGGTTTTAGTGTGTGTGTGTGTGATTTTTTTGTTTTGTTTACAGGTTTATTTCAGTTTGTTTAACAAGAAAGATGTTCCATCTGCTGGTTTACTTCCCAAGTAGTCACAGTGGTCAAAGCTGGGCCAGACAAAAGCCAGGAGCCAAGAACTCCATCTGGGTGTCTCACATGGGTGGCAGGGATCCAAGTGCTTGGGCCATGTCCTGTGCTTTCCCAGGCACATTAGCAGACAGCTGGATTGGAAATGGAGTAACCAGAGTTCAGATTGGTGCCCTGATGTTGGATAATCATGTCACAGACAGTGGTTTAATCCACTGTACCATGATGCTGGCCACACAAAACTAACTTGTTTTCATGTATTTTTCCTCATTTCCCCAACCCTTTAGCAGTGTGGTCACATTACTAGATAATTTTATCTCACTTGAAAAGATTAAGCTTCAGTTTATTAGTTAAATTTGGACAGATACTTGCTCAGGGAGGAAACCGGAACAGAGTGACTTTGTTCTGGAGGCTAGTTTTCAAACCACATCCACACAATGTATGAGGTGGCTCTTTTTAAATAGAATAGTGACAAAAGCAAGTCCCCTTTTGTATTTCACTGAATGATGTGAGCAGGGAAGGGGTTTTCAGAATACCATGGTGAGTGCCCACCATTTCTTTTATCCTGTTGTAACTTAAGTATTTTTCATTTACTTTTCACAAGGATTAATGCAATCAGGAAGTTAAATTGACTAGGATATACTAAGGTTTTGTTAAAATGACTTGGAAAATCCAATAAATTCGGGCCCAGCGTGGTGGCCTAGCAGCTAAAGTCCTCGCCTTGAAAGCCCCGGGATCCCATATGAGCGCCGGTTCTAGTCCCGGCAGCTCCACTCCCATCCAGCTCCCTGCTTGGGGCCTGGGAAGGCAGTCGAGGACGGCCCAAAGCCTTGGGACCCTGTACCCGTGTGGGAGACCCGGAAGAGGTTCCTGGTTCCCAGCTTCGGATAGGCGCAGCACCGGCTGTTGCGGCTCACTTGGGGAGTGAATCATCGGACGGAGGATCTTCCTCTCTGTCTCTTCTCCTCTCTGTATATCTGACTTTGTAATGAAAATAAATAAATCTTTAATAAAAAAAATTCTAATAAACATAGTTGCTTAGTCAAATGTAAAATTTTTCTTTTTTTTCTTTTCTTTTTTTTTTTTTTTTTTGCTTTTTCAGTCTGCTTTACAAGAACTTGAAGAATTGAAACAAATTGTTCCCAAAGAATCCCTTGTTTACTTCTTAATAGGAAAGGTAAAGATTGGGGCCATGGTCCTAACTGACTTTTCATATCAAATATAAACTTAGACATGATCTAATCAGTGAGGCCTCTGAGTAAAGTGCTCTGGGGATGATGGATTGAGTTCTGACATTGAAGATAATATCCTAATGAAGGTGCAAGAACACACACCCAGAATTCTAACCCAGAATGGTACTTGAAATAGATCAGTGATTTACAGCCAAAGGCAAGTCATTAACCCAAATAGAAGGCATGTAGCTTCCAGTTCTCCATGAAACACTTAGAACTCCCCCAAAAGAAGAGCATTAATAGCTCGGCGTTGCCTTTATTAGTTGGTTTAACTGCCTGGGTGCCCAATCTGTTAAAAAATTAGTTAAATTTTGGATGGATATTGAATTGATACAACTATATTTAAAGTTAGCATGAATGAACTTTTTTCTCTTTTTCTTTTAATTTTTGTCCATATTTGTTTGAAAAGAAGAAAGAAAAATCTCCCATGCATTGGTTCATCACTGAATGCCTACACAGCAGCCAGAGGTTAGGCCAGGCTGGAAGCAGGAATCTAAAAATTAACCTAGGTTCCTGTTGTGGGTGTCAGAGACCCAACAATTCGAGCTTCCACCTGCTGCCTCCCAGAGGATATATTAGCCAGGACTCAAAGCCAGGCCCTCGCCCGCGGAACCAAGCATCTTACATCAGATGCCTGCCCTGCTGTTTTGTATGAGTGTTAAGGAAACAACTGAGAGTCTGTTTCTTGCCATTATAATTGTTCTAACCTAGGGAGATTTATTGGAAAATCAGTACCTGAAAGATAGAAACAAAGAATTCTGAAAATATATCTGAAAATATTCAAAAGGAACTCAGAAGTCAGTGTGAGCTCATCTGTAGGATGACAGTGTCCTCCACATCTGGGTGAGGTTGAGCACATGAATCAGGAGTCTGATTGGAGTTTTAAATGTTGAGAATCTTGCAGCTGAACCTCACAACTTAATGAAAAATGTAGTATTGCTGTTTCTTCTTAGGTTTACAAGAAATTAGGTCAGACACACCTCGCCCTGATGAATTTCTCTTGGGCTATGGATTTAGATCCTAAAGGAGCCAATAACCAGATTAAAGAGGCAATTGATAAACGCTATCTTCCAGATGATGAGGAGCCCATAACTCAAGAAGAGCACATCAGTGAGTATTGTGCATAATTCTGCATGTTCAAAAGCTGCCTTTTACACAGGACTGATGGACTGCTTCTTTCATCCATGGTTTTTTCTTTATACCAAATGGAATTTTAGGTGAACCGGGTAAGGTAATAATAAAGCACCTATGGAATCAAGTGAGAAGTCTTGGTTTTGGGTCTAGTTTTCATTAGTGGAGAGAGGAGAGACAGAAGTCTTCATTCATGGATTCACTCCCCAAATGGTCGCAACAGCTGGAGTTGGGCCGGTCCAAAGCCAGGCACTTTCTCTTGGGCCATCCTCTGCTGCTTTCCCAGGCCATAAGCTGGAAGCTGGATCAGAAGCAGAGCAGCCAGGGCATGACCCAGCGCCTCTGTGGGATGCTGGCATCACAGACAGAGGCTTACCTTACTACGTCCCTGCACTGGCCCATAGACTGTACTTAAAGTAGAGTCAGTGATTTGAGAGGCAGGAAGAGATGTCTATTTCAGGGGAAATGGGGGATTCCTCAGAGAGGTATTTCTAATTCCTAGACATGAATAAGGAAGTCATTAGGAAGAGGTGACCTGCTATAAAATCAGATACCAATATTTTAAGGGCCTTTAGACTCTAATCTCCGAATATGATACAGTTTTTCCATATTTGTTTTCTGAAATTAGCAGCGATGTATCTGTCAGACACTTTACGATGTTTCTTTTGTTTTTAAAGTGGGAACAGATGAATCCCAGGAGAGCAGCATGACAGATGCCGACGACACACAACTACATGCAGCTGAAAGTGATGAGTTTTAACTTCTGGGAAATCAGGCTGTTGCAACTGGATGTGTGACTAGTGCTGACATGTTGCTGACCCTCCGTGTGCTGAGACTTCCCTCTGAGCCGGCAGTGTCGTCATCCATTACACCATGAATGTGCCGCTGTCATTGGACCCTGACTGTGCACAGAATGAAAGGCAGTGCAATATTTAGCTGCTAATAAGACTGGCTCTTTTACCAGTATGAACGACAATTTAGTTGGGGGGGCGGTGGGGGGGAACTTTCTTTTCTTTTTCATTTTTTTTCTTTAATCTCCTTTGTTGGAAAACTATCATGGAACAAAGAGTTATGTTTTATCTTGAAGAAACCATTAGATATGAGAAATGAAGAACCAGCATTTCTTGGTCATTTTTCCAAAGTTTGTTTTAATTGGTTCTGTTCCTGGTAAACAGTGACTAACCTTCTAGGTTAGTCTAGACTAACTTTCTAGGTTCTTCAAGAATGGTGTTAGCAAGTGCCAGATGAAACAATAAAAGACAATGCCTATAACAGAGTAACTTGATTGCCAAGGAATGTAAATTACTTTAAACTTGCAGTGTCTCATATAAATGAATATATTGGGCATATTGAGACCCATATGTAGAAATCAAATATCCCTCCATACAGTGTGTGTACACTTATTCTTGGCAAGAATGCTGAATATCTAACCAAGAATTTGAATTTATCCACCTTGCTTCAGAGTGTTGGTCATTGTTGTCTTGGTACTGCAAACTTTAAAGTTGTTCCTGACCATAATTGCCTCTTGTCTTTGAACTCCGTGGGATCACCTTTAATATTTGGAGAAGGTAGAGTGGTTCCCCACTGAAAAGCCAAAACAAAGCCTTTAATGACCTATAAGTTCACCGTGGGAATCAGTATGAATATGCTAACGTGGAGAGACTCTGGGGATCATGATCGTGAAAGCCTTAATACAGTCAGAATTGTATCCTAACTTTGAGCCTCCATTTGTTCCAAACAGTATGCTTTGACTTTTCTAAGTGTTCAAGTGGAATCCGGGAACATGCAGTTCCCTTGCATTGAATCCATTTCCATCCTTTTCAGTTCTCTGCTTCAGATTATTTTCAGTAGTGTAAATCATAAAGACATTTCCTGAGAGTGACTGGATTTAGGATGTTGGAAATTTTAACTTGAGAAAAGAGCATTCTTGTGAAGGAGACAAGTCTTCCCCCCGAGTTTGTCATAATGTAGGTTGGTGTCTTTGGGGAATGCCACAATTTTAGAGATCTAATTATGCATATAGAATGGGAATTATTGGAATTTCACAGTAACAGATTTAAACAGTCTTAAATTGTGTATATCCCTTATTGTAATGTATTGAAATTTTTAGAAGAACTTTAGTTGTTAACATTTTATAAAGTGCCAATGTCAGAATATAACAAATTATAGTTTCTTATGAATTGACAGGCCTACGTTTATTATTTGGGGTTATTTGATGAAGGACAAACTTATCTACTGGTTACCTGTATTGTTAGTCAAGCTGTGAAAATAAGGTAATTACAAAAGCTGTAAGAAAAAAGTTATTAACCTATAGACTCAGCAGTTTTCTATAATTTACCGTTAATCTTCTCAATTGAACATTATAAATAATTTCAAGTTAGAGTCTTTGATGAAGTCTTGGGTGCCAGAGAGGTATTTAGCAAAATTTCCTACCTAAATCTATGCATGTGTGCTGTCTAAAAATACATATAAAAGTAAGACTAGGAAAGGTTGGGAATAAATGAATGTCTGAAAAGCTCCCAAAGGGTAGCACTTGGATGTTAACAGATGTTCCATTTTATTATCCAGCAGTTTTATAATGTTTAATTTTAGATGCTTTTATTTTTTTAAGGAGCAAATCATAAGCCAGCTGTATAACAGTATCAAATCTAGAATTTCATAGAAATTGTCGCCTGAGTTCTGTATTAGAAAGTCTGGAGAGAGTTCAGCTCAGAACATCATTTGCTGCAGTGTAATCGTTTTCTTTTTGTATAGGAATTTATGTCCTGTGCCAGAGGTGAAAAGCATTCTGGTACTGATTTTGAGACCAAGAACGCAAGGATAAGCATGGAAGGTGTATACTATGACAAAACTAGCTAAGGGAATTTTCATCCCACTTCTGAGCTGTTTTTATTTTTCTCACACCTGCTTTTAGAGTCATTTAGGTGTCTGAATTCTCCCCCACCTGCTTTACTGCTCGCTTCCTCTTTTTGTTTCTTCTCTCTTGGCATGGAATCGGGATCAGACAACCAGAATAAGCAGCACATACTTGCTTCAGATTTCAGAAGTTATTTTGAAGGAAGTAGAAAGTGCTTTGCCCTCCTGTTTTCTGCTTAAGCTTTCATACACACGCGCATTTGCACACATACATACATGCATATATGTGTGCTTACACACTGTTGTTCAGAAGTTAAGGTGTGACATTGGATTTTTTCCCCCATGGAAGTGGTTCTTGACTCTGGGATTTTGGAAGAATGGACTTTTTTCAAGAGAATGGTGGTACTCAAAATAATGAAAGGTGGTCCCCACTTTTTTCTGTATTTCATTATTTTAAGATTTTTATTTTTTTCCAAGAACTGCAAGTAACATTTGAACCATGCTGCTGTTGTACCTTACACAAAAACTCAGTGATAACCAGTATTTAGTCTATTAAAAATGTTCTTTTTGAAGAAAAATGTTTGGAAGTGTCTGATTAGCCAGAATATAGCCTGGGTCTTCATTGAGCAGTGTGGTCGCCCATCTTTTTTGTGAGACTGGGAAAGTGCAAGTGTGGGTGTGATGTGTTTGTTCTGCCTGCATTGAGGCAATGTTAGCTTGTGTCTTCTTTTTGCTTTTCCTGACATTTCAGAATTGTGTAGGTTTGGCAGGGGAAGTCTTCTGTCAATATAAATTACTTTTGAAAAATCCAAATGAATTACTTTTGAAAATAATTTATGGCCAGGTTGTTAAAGCACTATCAGAGCTGCACTATCTGTATTTTTTACAACGAAGCACAGCAAAATACTAAAGGAAGATGATAGGTTTATATTCTAGGGCAGTGTTTATAATCTGAGCCTTCATCTGCTGCCTTTCCCAGCACGTTAGCGGGGAGCAAGATGAGTAAGTGCAGGCAGAACTACTCCAGGCACTTTGGGACAGGATGCAGGCCCCAAACCCAGTCAAGCCGCAATGCAGGAAACTGGAGCAGGGGGAAGCTAGGAGCAGGCAATTCTGTGTTGTTCCACCACATCAGGGTGGAAACTCATTACTGGCTGTCTCCCAGGGTATACATTAGCAGGAATGTTGGAATTATCATTGTAGGCTCACTCAAACCCGGACGCGTCCTTTACGGTGTGCAGGCATTCTGCTCCCAATGCTGCCCACCATGGGAGCTTGGTGTGTGTGTATGTGTGTGTCTGTCCTTCTCCCCCTCCCACCAAAAGAAAAGCAGGCTATCATACAAGAGGCAAAACACAGCATTAATTTTTAGTTTCTTAACACTCAAAAGATTTAATTGGTTTGAAAGATTTCCTTGCATGTGAGTGACATTACTTAAACCCACTGCCCACTCTAACACATAACAATTGATACTGTATCCTGTATCCGTTTCCATAGTCTTTTGTGTATGTCAAACAATGCTGGTGTTTATTGCTGGTATTGCTAGTATTTTAGCATTTTTAGATTTGATAATTTCATTTCATCTTTACAGTTTGAAAGGTACGATGTTTATCACCTGTTTATACAAGAAGAAAATAAGGCTCAGAAAAACTGAGTATGTGCTTGCACAGAAAAGGCCAGGTCTCATGTTTTTCAGGCTCGCGAACACCAGCAGGAGGCTCTGACTTGGCTCTGGGCTCTGCGCTGTGGGGCTGCCCTGCTGCACCCAGGGAGACAGAGATGGGCTCAGCTTCCGAGCACCACACATCGGCACAACCATGAGCTGAGGGAGGTGAAATGACAACCCCAGTGTCTTGCAGACACGAGCAAGGGCAGGAACCAGAAGCCAGAACCAGCCTCACACAGCTGCTCAGGAAGGAGCAGCATGAAGGGCACCTTGGGCCAATCCCCAGGTCGTGCCCTGCAGTTGTGCTCACCTACTTGCTGGAGTTGCTGCAGAGAAGGCCTTTGGTGGTTTGGGTTCCTCAGGCTGCTAGGCGCCGAGGGCAGGTGTCGTAGGCCTGCATCCCTCCCTGTGTTCCTGCAGCACCAGTGCAGGAGTGAGTCTGTCTGCCTCTATGAATACCAATTGGATGTACTGCAGTTAGTGTCAGATCCCGATTGCTAAGGGCTCAGACCCAATTTCAATGCCAACTGAAAATTCAGTTCAAGTGAAAGCCTTAAATACTAGAGAGTAAAATGGGAAAGAAGGTATGGTGCTAACCTGTGGGTGTTTGGGCTTACAGTGTGAGAAGAAATGGAGATTTGGACCATAAAGAATAGGAAAACTTCATGTCAAGGGTTACTATACCATGGCCACAAGAATGCTATGTAAGCTGGGCCCAGCGGTGTGGCCTAGCTCCTGGGGTCCTCGCCTTGAATGCCCCGGGATCCCATATGGGCGCTGGTTCTAATCCCGGCAGCTCCACTTCCCATCCAGCTCCCTGCTTGTGGCCTGGGAAAGCAGTCGAGGATGGCCCAAGGCTTTGGAACCCTGCACCCGCATGGGAGACCTGGGAGGAGGTTCCTGGTTCCCAGCTTCGGACAGGCGCAGCGCTGGCCGTTGCGGCTCACTTGGGGAGTGGGTCATCGGACGGAGGATCTTCCTCTCTGTCTCTCCTCCTCTCTGTATATCTGACTTTGTAATGAAAATAAATAAATCTTTAAAAAAAAAAGTGCTATGTAAGCTACCATACTGAAACAGTGGATTACAATCAGGATTCCCACTTAGGGTCTGCAGGTGGATGGTATCATTATACCAGAGGACTCTGCAACTAAGATTGGCTCTGCTTTTCCTACAGGTCTGCACATTGGCAAGAACAAGGCGGGGGCTGGTCCTAGGGTGTCCACTAAGGGGTCCAGGCAGAAGAAGCACCTGCTACCCACTTTCCAGTGAAAGTGGACAAGGGAACAGAAACTGACAAGGCTTCTTAAAGCCTAGAGTCAGAACCAGCGCCCTGTCGTTGATTCTTCATTCCATGGGCCAAAGCAGACTGTATCGGCAAGCCCAAAGCCAGAGGGCAGCAAGCATGGTCCACCACAGGGCAATGTGTGGTTCAGACAGGGGCAGGGAACTGGGGCCAACAATCCCACCTATCCCAGGGCCTGTCTTTGAGGCATTGTCTGCAAACTTGTCATTCACCCACAGTTTATGGGGGCAGGCTCTTCTACGATTTTTTTTAAGATTTATTTTTTATTACAAAGTCAGATATACAGAGAGGAGGAGAGAGGAAGATCTTCCATTCTATGATTCACTCCCCAAGTGACTGCAACGGCCGGTTCTGTGCTGATCTGGAGCCAGGAGCCGGGAACTGCAGAAAGATAATGAACTTTCCAGGTGATGAGGCAGCTTTGGGGCTAGACCACTTGACTTACCACCCTCAAAGCTTCCCCCTCACCCCCAGCCATCACCCCTCACCTTGTCTCCCCTTTCCCAGTTCTGTCCCTTCTGCTGCAGGAAGGCTGCTGTGCCTGCTGGAACTGGGGCAGCAGGGGAGTGGGGATAAGATTGAGAGCAAGGGAGTGAGGTCAGTGAGGGAAATTGCCCGTTATTCCCTTACAAATTGCTGACCTTTATTGAAATGTGAGACTGCTGGGGTTGGCAAGATGGCTCAACTGGCTAATTCTCTACTTACAAGTGCAGCATCCCATATGGGTGCCAACTTGTGTCCCCGCTGCTCCACTTCCCATCCAGCTCCCTGCTTTTGGCCTGGGAAAGCAGTGGAGGACGGCCCAAAGCATAGGAGCCCTACACCCATGTGGGAGACCAGGAAGAAGCTCCTGGCTACTGGCTTTGGATCAGCCCAGCATGGGTTCATGTGGAGAGTTAGCGTGCGCTGACCCAATTTCTCCCAACGCCCGAGAAAATTCAGACTCCTAGAACACAACACTTTGCTCAGTTGCTTCCAATAAACAGGACTGGAATTGCCACCAAGTGTCTCTAAAGCCCTGTGCTCTACACAGTAATAACGGAGAACTCGGGCTGGAATAACTCAAGTGTGAACACAACGATAGGTTGTCAAGAAAAGATACAGGACTTTTGGGGGGGGACAGTATTTTCAAAACACTCTTCACTTGCCAGAGCAGATACCTACGCATTGGCAAGCGTCTTGCCTTGACAGAGCTACAGAGCCTCTAAGCTCAGCTGCACTAGACTCAGATTTGCATAACATTTGGGAGACATGATATCTGGGGAAGGCAGAGAGAAAATTACGAGGGTCTATTCTCTTGCTAACATCATCTAACTGCAGGGTGCAGAAAAAGTCGAGAAAATAACAAAACAAAAACCGAATATCTCTTCCAAAAGGAATAGTTAAAAGGCAGCCCAAGCCTGAATTCAGCAAGGTAGTGGGCCGGTCTTGGAGCTGCGGTTCATCCCTGAGGGGCAGAAGACTCAGAAGGATGAAAAGTCTCCAGCGGGTGGGAGGAAGGAGAAAGTTGAAGCGGGCCCAGGAGTGAAGCCAGCAGCTGCAGTGGTGGAGAAGGGGTGCCTAGAGAAGTCCATGCCTCGGGCACCCCGTGACAGCCACGTGAGGTGACAGACCTTCATGTCTGTCACATGAGGCGCGGCCCCAGCGCCGTCCAGTGGGCACTGAGGCCGTGCTGAGCTAGGCCCTGCCCGCCGCCCAGAGTCGGGCGCTAGCGGACAAGCAGGGCCTGTGGGCGGAGCGTCGGGCCAGGTCAGGTGACCGTGGGGGCGGGGCCACGCAGCACGGAGCCCCAGAAGGCGGCCTAGCGAGCCCTTCAGGCCTGAGGCGGGCAGGCCCCCAGGCACTGGTGAGCACCGAGTTCCCACAGACCGCTTGAGGGATTTAGGAGGCAAGAAGTGGGACCTTTAGGGGACAGTGGTGGGGAGGCGAGACCTGCTGAAGGGATGGCAAGGAAGAGTCTCTGGGCCAAGGGTGGAAAATGGAACGTAGTGTGAGAGAGTCCGTGAAGGAAGGTTCCAGAAAAGAACAGAGAGGTGACTTGGGGGGGACAGTAGAAGGGGCAGAGACGCGACTGGCACTGACCAGTGGCCTCTCAGAAACTGTGGTGATCGGACGCTTCGCAGCTCCCTCAACTAAAGAGTCTGTCACTCCGCGTATTTCCCTCTTGCGGGGTAGCTGCCTGGCTGTTTCCCTGTCCACCTACTTTGTTCCTTACGAAGTTGTTGGCTTCATCAAGGGGGACCTTGGGACTTCTCGCTTCGAGTTCCTTCTTGGAGAGGACGTTCTCTCTGTATTTTCTAAGCAATGTACATGGCAGTGGTTCGTACTTGATGAACATTGATGAATGGCAGCAGCTGCCGTTGGTGGGCATCTGTGGCCCCTGTTGGGAGAAGTGAGTGTGTGGCTTGTGAGGGGGGTACCCCGAGAGAGAGAGAAGGAAAGTTCTCTTTGGAGGGATGTCACACATGGTCACCCTCCACGAAGACTTTTCTCATCATAGACCTCCAGGACCCCAAGTCCCCATCCGGTCACTATCATATTTCTTTGTTTTCCTTTTAGCAGAATTCCTTGAAAGTCTACTCTGTTTCTGGTTTTTAGAAAAAGTTAATTTGTTTGAAAGGCAGTTTATAGAGAGTGAAGAAAGATCCGTCTGTTGGTTTTCCACTCCCTAAATGGCAGCACTTGTTGGAGCCAGAATGTGAAAGTTTGGTTTTAAATCAAGATAAAACATCTTTTGTTTGCAATTCTGTTTTTCTGAGAGGCAGTGTTGTAGGTAAATGTAAAGATGGTGGACTTTTAGAATTTGAATACCTGAATTCAAGGTCTGCCTGCTATTTGCTGTCTGTACCAATCTTGGAAGACTTAATCTTTTAAGTCTTAATTTTGCTCATCTAACAAATAGAGATAGTGATGATTCCTTAAAGGCTCGTTACAAAGAATAAAAATAGCTCATGTCAGAGTATTGTGACGTTCAGCTTGCGGTGAGCATTCAGTCACATGAGAATGACTGTTGTTTCAGCAGCTCTGCTTTTAGTGTTTATTTGAATAAATGTTTAATTTTTCCTTTTATGTTATTTGAAATTGCATTTTTCTGCTTCTTATACCACAAAAAGTAAAGTTAAGGGTCTGGATGATTTCCTGTGATTATCATCTACTGTTCGTTTTTGCTTTAACCCAGTAGTTGTGTTGCTAAAGTTTATTAAGTAGTATAGTCCTGAGTGTTACATTACAGAGAGAATGTCAGGTAAGGAAATGAAATTACTTAAATCTTTTAAACATGACCTGCTTTTCCCTTGTTTTTGTTTTGTGGTAGGAATCCTGTCATCCTGTTACTTATTCATGCTAGTCACCAAGGTCTTTGAGTCCTCAAGGGCCAAATTTGCCTCTAAACAAAAAGCTGGAGGCTGAACTGCATTTATTCTACCAGGCATTTATTCAAAAATGTGTTTTAAATATTCACTTTTATTGTTTTGGGTTATATCATATCTGTAAGCGGTGAGTCCATTTGTAGAGTAATGCAGTCATAAGGAACCTGCCTAATTAATAACTGAAATGACTTCTGAACTCTTTTAGTGGCCAGGCGGTAGGCTGTTAGTCTAGAAACCCCTGATATACTGCATAAAGAAGTTTCTGTGGTATATAATGAGAGTATTTTGGTGGGGAGTAGGTCCCTGGGTAAGTTTAGGAGACTAAAAGTTAAAAGTTCAAATTTTATGAGAAGTGCATTATGTTTTTCACAAACTCTTGAAGTACCATGATATAAATCTATATAGATTCAAAAATTGCTCTTTTTACAACTAGTATTTTTTCAGGTTTTTACTTAAACCAATGTTGAAGATGAATTATTTTTTGGTAAGGGCTTTTTCTTTTTCTTTTTTTAATTTGAAGAGCAGTTACACACACACACACACACACACACACACACACACACACACACACACACACACACACACACACACACACACACCAGATGGCTGAAGCAGCTGCAGCAGACCCTGGCTGAAGCTAGAAGCTAGGAGCTAGGAACTTCATCACTCTGTCATATGGGTGTTTCCAGATCCTTGGGCCATTTTGCAATGTTTTCCCAGATGTATTAGCAGAGGACTGGATTGAAAATTGAGTGGTTAGGACTTGCACTAGCACTCATATGAGATGCTTGTGTTGGAGGTGGCAGCTTAATGCACTGTACTGGATTAATCCACTGTACTGGATTAATCTACTGTACTGGCACCTGAAGATGGATTCTTAAAAACATTCATGTTAAAATTTCATACTAGTTAATTTTCCTTAGGTTGCATGGTTTCTCTCTGACAAGTTTATTCCTCACCTGTAATTACAATGGTAGGTATTTTCTTCTTTCTTTTCTTGGTTGTCTTCTTTGAATTATTTGGTGATCTCTGTTCACATTGCCTTTGATGACAGGTTCTCGATGTCTTCCTCAGTTAACTCTGGGGTTGGCATAGGGTTTTGCTCCTTTGCAGGGGAGTTTTCAGTAATATTCACTGTGCCTTTGTCTCTTCTTTTGCTCTTGATCATTGTACTCCTGGTTAGCAGAGTCTTCTCCTTGGGGCAGGATTCTAAGGTGTGTCACCCACAGGTCTACAATGCAATTTTACTTATTGCCGTTGGTACACAACTTTTTGCTTGCAGCCACTTGTGCCACAACCTCCAGCGAGTTCCAGGTTTGGGTTCTTATGTCAGATTTCCATCATGGTCTCCACAGCCCCAGCTCCTGGCTCACCACTCTCCACCTCCTGTGATACCGTGCAGAGGCTGCACGGTTGTCTCTGTAACCTTTCTCCCACTTCCGGTTGGAGCAGGTCCCAGGATTAGAGAGATACCAGGTGTCCTATATAATTAGGTTGTTGGTGGTGCTGATCTTTTCGGAACCTATTGGATGTTAGGTCTGGGTGCCACATGGGCCTATTTTGCCCGGTACGATGCCACAGTCGGTATTATTTTCCTGAGAGACCAGTGCAATCCACTGACATCAGCGAGATCTCGCGAACTCAGCACATGCGCAGTTGACTGTTGTCCCTGCAGTCCCAAAGCTATTGCCATAGTGCCCAAAATGGCGCCTGACGTACCACCACTGCAGTTCTTGATCTGCTGGCAGTCAGGTCTGAGGGCTACCCAGACCTGCTCCAGGTGGAACCCATAGAATGCCACATCGTTGCAGTTCACTGAGTCAGAAATGAGTTCACTCACAGCTCAGCGCATGCTCAGCCCTTGCCTTTGCCCTTTCCCCCTTACACAAAATGGCACCCAACTCAGCTCTAGGGGGCTGACAACCTGTGAAATCCACCCTGTTCTCACACTGCCCATCTGAGATCTGCTGCTCTGTCTCTGCTCCTGGTCAAATCAAACGGACCAGCAGGACGGACAGATCTTTGGGTTCACTTCCTGAGCTCCCAGTGAAAGTCCCTTCCCACCTGGTTACTGCTGGAGTTCCGCCTGCTGGTGAAGTTCAGATCACCGTGCTGGAGTATGAGTCACTGCAACACCACACTGTTGTGTCCGCTGCTTTCCTTTGTCTGTCAGTCTCCAGGTACTCCTCTGCTGTTGTTCTGTCCTTTCCTATTTCCTGAAATATGTCCTCTCTGCTTCATACTGATTAAATGCTTTTCTGTCCCTTTAAACGTGTCCTCACCCTATTCCGCCATCTTGATTCTCGATTCTGTGGTTTGACTTGACAGAATTAGCCCCCAGTGCCAGCTTCTGCCAGCTGATGCTGCTCTAAGCCCAAACAACCCTCACCCACTCTAATTTTGTTTGCTCCAGTAGGAATAATCTGCTCAGCCTGGCTTTTCCCTGATGTAGTCCACATGAGGTGCACAAGTGTTGCAGCCCTACTTAGTCTGGTCTGCTCCCATCCCAGCTCACGCTCTCCAGTGGGAGGAGTGTCCAGCAAGAGAACCATCCCTTATTCCCCTGCCGTCTCTGCCCCCTCCCTTCCTGGTTCTCCCGTGTGCTGGATGGGCGCTGCAGTCACATCCAGTACAGGTACCCTCACCCTGGCATTCTGTATTGTGGCCTGGTTTTTGTCGCGACTGAACCTGGCTCGACCCACACTCTGTTCTGGTGTTCGGATTTGCCAGTGGATGACATGAACTGATTCATCCTGGTCTGCCCCTGACCCATGCCAAATGTATGCCAGTGGGAAACTTTCCATGGCCTATTCTGGGCTGTTTCCTATCATGCTTCTTGTGCTTACCTGCAAGGACTGTGTCCTGCCAGAGGAATTGCCCAGGCTCCTCCATCAGAACCCCTCCCAATGCCAGATTTTGTGCATACTGGGGGTCCATGAGCCAGCCCTACTCTGTTCACCTCCTGTCCTAGTAGGAACAGTGGCTTTTCCTGACTGGCCTTCAACCCAAGCTGGTTCTTGCTGTTGGATGGTTCAGCCCAACCACGTCTCGTCCAGACCCACATACGGTTCACATATGGTTGAGACCTAGCCTAGTCTGTCCCACATCTACCCTGGCCCTCCAGGACACCAGACAGTGTTGGGGTCTGTCCCAGATTGGTGCGTCCAGTCCCAGTCCATACTTGTGCCAAGGGAGACTATAACTATTTCCTGGTCAGAACGCAGCCCCCATTCCAGCCCACGCGCCCATTGGTGGGAACCTCAACCCAGTTAGGGTGTCCCCTTAGCTCCCCAACCGGGCCTGTTCCCAGCCATAGATCACACACATGCCAGTGGTTGCTCTGACTCAGCTTGATTCAGCCCCTCACCTGTCCCGGCCTCTGCCTTAGACACTGTGGCTTAGTGTCCCTGACTCACGCAGACCAGTAGGTGCAAGAGCCTAGCTCGGCATGACCTATGCTCCATCCTGGCTTCTAGTTTTGCTTGTAGGCTAAAGTTTGCTCAGTCCTGCCCAGTACATCCTGTTCCAGTACCAATTCACACATTAGCCAGCTGTTGGAACTACTTTGCCCAGCTTGTCTGAACCCCAGGTCTGGACCACATGTTCACCAGCAGGAGCTATGACTCTCCAGGGGAGTTTCCCAAGTTCTTCCACTTGATCTACTCCCAGACCCAGTTCCCATACATGCCCTTGGGTTTTAGGCCAGTGCCCGGCACAGTCTGGCCTTCCATTTGGCCTTGTATGAGCTGGTGAGTGTTGCAGCCCGGCCCACCCCACACCCTATTCAGAATGCACATTTGGGTGCTGCTGCCTTGACCAGTCCAGACTGTTGTGGGTTCCTTTACCTGTGAGTGATGGCAAGCTCCTTGGTCACACCTGGCTTAATCCATCACCACCCCAACTCTTAAGCTAACCAGTGCGGCTAGAATTTCCACAGGGTTTGGCCCACACATCCCCCACAGAATCTACCCCCGGATATAGTTCTCGAATGCTAGTTAATGTCATGGCCATGCCTACTGTGACCCCTCTGCTGATCCATCATCATGTCAGGTAATAGGATATTCTGCTGGACAAGCCCCGAGCCTTAGCTTTTGCATCAACTGGTGTTCGGTGCTCAGCATTGTTAAGTAAAAGTTCTTCAGAGGAAGAGTTACTGTTATTGGGAATCTTTAGGATTGATTCACATCCCCAAAGCACTGTGGGTTCAGCCTGGAGCTACCTAAGCAGTGATTCAAAGAACCAAAACCCCAGAACTCCCCGGCCGGAGCTCTGAAGCCAGGAGCCATGAGCCTCTTCCAGGGTCCCAGGGCTTTGGGCCATCCTCAACTGATTTCCCAGGCCACTAGCAGGGAGCTGGATGAGTAGTGAAGCAGCCAAGATACAAAGCAGTGCCTAAATGGGATGCTTTTATATGCAAGGCAGGAACTTTAGCCACTAGATGATTGCTCTGGGCCTATAGATTATTATTTTGAAAAGGGGGGGATTGTTAGTGATGATGTGGAGGAATTGGAACTCAAAAAGATTGGATGGAGGTCTTGATCTGTTTCCCTCTGTGTTTATCTCTCTCTCAAAAAAAAATTGAAGCAAATAAAACTATGGGGGTGGGGCATTTATCCCAACAGTTAAAATGCTGGCTGAGATGCCCACTTCCCATATTCAAGTGCCTGGTTTCAATGCCCAGCTCTGCTCATGAATCTAGCTGCTTGCTAATGTAGACCTTTGGAGGTAGAAGTGAGAACTTGGGTTTTTGGGTTTCTACCACCTACATGGAAGACCTGGATTGAGTTTGTGGCTCCTGGCTTAGCGGGACCTTGTGTCAGCCACAGTGGGCATGTGGAAACTGAGCCAGTGAATGAGAGCTCTCTCTTCCTCCCAAATAAATAGTATTTTAAATTTCAAAAGAGAAGCCAATTTAGAAATCATTATGTACCAAACCACAGGCTTGGCATTGGGAGGAAGATGAAGCCTCCACCCTGGAGGTTCTGTGCTAGGGGCTGTGCCAGACAATAAACAGTGTATTTAATACCACAAGTGTCTTCTCTGAGTGTCACATGAGCTAGGCCTCTGGAAAGTGGTACTTTTTCAGGGTGGGATGGGGCAAGTGCTCCTAAGCCAATTGAAAGGGTGAATTATTTTAACTCTCTCCTCTACATTGCCTATTCATCCCAAATCCCTCCTACAAAAATCTTGGAGTCATCCCTGATTTCATGGTAATTCCTACCAAATAGAGTGAATGAATGATCAAACGTGGACATAAAAAATACTGAGGCTGTAGAGGAAGTGGACACAGTTTTAAATAAGTAGCCATAAGAAGCATTCTGTCCCTTCCCTAGCTGGCTCTGGTGAGAGGAAGAGCATCTCTTGGATTTCAACTCAAGGGGAGGCAGAGTTCTGGCTACCAGATTCAGACTAGCCATTCTGAATACCCCAAGAAGCCAGGCCTTGTGATTTCCTTGGGACTTCCTTGGGAAGCCCTGCCTCCCTTCCCCCCACTACAATGGTCTGCTAGTGTCCTGGGGCCACCTGGGCTTGTGAACCACAGCCTGCCTTGCCATGGGGATAGGGGGATATAGTGGGAACAACTGTCTTTCCTTCAGGAGAAGGACAGCAGTGACTATAAGAAAAAGGCGCCCAAGTTCAAAGCAGCAGAGGCCAACAAAGGCTGTGTAATGATGATGTCATAAGTAAAGGGCGGGGCAGAAGGCAAGGTAACTAAGGAACAGGTGCCAAGGGACTGCCATATTGCTTTGCACCCTTTAACAAGGTGGATTGCGTTTCCCTTAGTAGTTTGATTTACTACTTCCAAAAAACTCAACCTCCCCGCCACCCCCCGCCAAAATGAGCTTATGGCTCTTTTTGGTGTTGGCATCAGTACAGGCAACTCCTCCTCAGGAGTGGTACCAGGACTTGGTCCAGCTGACTCCTGAGGCCTGGTCTACCCAATCCATGGGTCGACCAGATGAGTTGCTCAGTGCGCTGACATCCCAAACAGACCCCAGTGGCTTTGACGACCTGGGGTCTATGAATATTCAGGATGACAAAGTCATCTATTCTGGTGCCTTCCCCATGGAATTGGAGGAGCACCCAGGTGAGCTCCTGGAGCCCTTTGATGGGGCAGAACCATCTGAACTGCAGCCAGAGGACATACCTCAAAGCCTTGAGACTCTTGAGGAGGGCCAGCCCTCTTTGTGTCTGAAAGAAGGCCTAGGCCAGGTTCCACAGCCTCTCAAGGAGACTACACCTTCTCCAGTGCTGCAGGGGTCTGCTGCTGCTGAAGAAGCTGTCCGGCACCTAGGGCAGAACAAGATCAACATTCGACCTCCACCGCTGCCTTCACCCTTGTCCAGCATCACAGGGAGACCTACAGATGTGACACTGAAGATCATGCTACAGCCAGGCGGTGAAGCTCAAAGCACTCTGGGTCAGCTGCAGGCCCCAGTTCAGCCTCCACGGATCTTGGAAGGAGAATCCCCTCGCTCAATCCCACAAGAGGCTCCAGCTCAGACTCCAGACCCTTCTGTGCATACAGAGCCTTTTCCCAGTAAGCAAGAGGAGTCTGCCCAGTATGCTGAGCCTTCAGTGGAGGAGGAACCTTCTCTAGGCCAGCAGGTGGCCCCAATTCCTCCAGCTCCAGGCCCAGCTGTGGGGACAGAATCTTTTGCAGGCCACCAGGTGACCCCAGCTCAGACTCCACGTCCTTATGTGGAGATCACATCTCCTCCCACCCAGCTGGAGCAGCCAACTCAGGATGCTGAGCCTTCAGTGGAGGCAGAACCTTCTCCAGGCCAGCAGGAACAGTCTGCTCAGCCATCCGAGTCCATTGGACCTGGTGAATCTTCCAAAAGCCAGCCTGAAGAAGACGCAGTTCAGCCTCCAGAGCACCAGGAGAAAACTTTTTTATCTTCAGCTCGCCACCACTGGCAACAACACACGGACTTGCCCAGTATGGCTGCTAAACCTGCACATTTGCAGAATTCCAGAACAATGGAAAAAATTACGGAAGATGACTTGGCAAGAAAGCACAATGCTGAAGCTCAGCCTGAGGCCCCAGCTGCGCCTCCAGAAGCTTTGGAAGAGGTTGAGTCTATGCCTTCACCAGAAGTACCTCAGGAAGAGGGACCCTCATCTGAGGAAATCAGATTGTCTCCAGCCCAGCAGGAAGCCCCAGCTCTGCTGCCAGAGACCTCAACGACACTTTCACCACTTGACCTGACAGTCCTGTCAAGAGGTCACCATCTTACATTGCCCACAACTATGGAGAGACCCGCCCATCTTGAGGTCACCTTAACTTCACCTTCAGAGGTAGAGCCTTACCCAGCCTTATCTTCTGCAGCTGAGCCAGAGGCCGTGGATGAGACTGCAGCTTCCCCCAAGGAGACAGAGCCGTTTCCAACAATATGGGAATCTCCAGCTGAACCCCTGGAGACCCTTCACGTCACCCTTCCATCTCCACCATGGCTGAAAGTCTCAGCTCAGAATCCGGAAATGACTGTCGGTTCCAAAACCCAACCCCGAGCAGATCACCTGACTCCACCTCCTACTATGGATGATGTCCTTACTTCAGAGCCCCTAACCCAAACTCCAGAGTCACCTCAAGAAGTTGTACCTCCATTCCAAGTACATGAGGAGGTAACAGTCCCCAAACCAGCTCAGGAACAGGCTCCATATCTCATGTCACCCAGGATCACATTTCAGCCTTTGAAGCTGGAACTGACCATAACTCCAGGACCCAGTGTGGAAGCTGAACATTCCACAGCCCTGAAGACCACAACACCTCCGGACTCTGAGAGAGAGATTTCATGTCCAGACCAGGTCCAGACTCACCATGCAGTCCTGCCTGAAGTCACAGTTGCACACTGGGACCTGGGAGATACCCCAACTCCAGAGGTTGACCAGGCTCCAACCACTCAGGAGACCCCTATGCAGCTTACAGAACCATCTACAGGGGTGGGAGCTCAACTTCAAGTGTTGCAAGAGGTGGCTGTTCCAACGCCACCTCAACCTCCAGTGCCACCCAGTGTCACAGATCAGACCTTGAACCTACCACCTACCAATGGTCCAGAACCCACTGCAGAGGCTGAGCATGCAACCGCCCTGAAAGAGCCTACAGGAACGAGTCCAGACACAATTCTGAATCAGCATGTAAACCTGAGTCCTGCCCCGAGGACTGCCACAACACTGCCCCAACGTGTCCCTGAGGCGACACTTCCACAGGCAAACCTGGTTCAGGCTCAGCAGCCAAACCTGCCTGGAATCACAATTCAAGCTTTTGCTATTCAGCTGGCTTTTCAGTCCAGAATTGCGGAGGTTGAATCGTCTCCAGCCCTGCAGGAGACCTCAGCTGAGCCTCCATTGGAGGTTGTAGCTGAAACTCAGCATATAGTGCCAGTCAGTGTCACAGTTCAAGGTGTGAAGACAGCACTTTTCAGGATCCCAGAACCCACCACACTGGCTGAACAGTCTACAGCCCTGGAGACTACACTAGCAGCACATCCAAGACATTCTGAGGTGCCACCTACATACACAGACCAGAGCCAGACTCAGCAAGTCACAGGCAAGCCTCTCAATTTGTCTGCAGAGGTCAAGCCTACAACTATTCCGGTTACTCTAACTAAGCCACCAGAGCCAGCTATTGAGACTGTAACTGTAGGAACATCACCCCGGGTCACGGGTCAGCCTTCAGAGGTGGAGCCTATCAAAGCTCCAGTCCTTGCTCCAGAGGTTGACCCTTCTAAAATCCTGAAGACTACAGCTCCACCTGTAGGGCAGTTTCAGACTGCACATCCTGCTGAATATGATACGGACCTCTGCAAGCTGTGTACCTGCAAAGATAAGACACTGTCATGTACCAATCTCCGCCCTTGGCAGAAGCTCCACCAAGTGCCTGTGCCAGGATCCTTCAGTGCCCACAATGACACCAGCTTCACCATCTTGTAAGAACTACCCTTCCTCAGAGTTCTCTAGATCTTGTCTGTCACGGTAGCCTATTATTGCTCAATACCTTGCTGGGCCTTCCTCCTGACTCAACCTGTTTTTTCCTGACTTCCTATTGTGAAATTTTTCTTGTCAACTTTCCTTCTCCTTCTCTCTCTCTCTTTTTTTAAAATATTTATTTTTTTTTATTGGAAAGTCAGATATACAGAGAGGAGGAGAGACAGAGAGGAAGATCTTCCGTCCCATGGTTCACTCCCCAAGTGAGCCGCAACAGCCGGTGTGCGCCGATCCGAAGCCGGGAACCAGGAACCTCTTCCAGGTCTCCCACACAGGTACAGTGTCCCAAAGCCTTTGGGCCATCCTCGACTGCTTTTTCAGGCCACAAGCAGGGAGCTGGATGGGAGTGGAGCTGCCGGGACTAGAACCGGCGCCCATATGGGATCCTGGCACGTTCAAGGTGAGGACTTTAGCCGCCAGGCCCTCCTTCTCCTTCTCTTTAAAAAAAAAAAAAAACTATTAGATTTACTGGAAAGGCAGAGTTACAGCAAGAAGAAAAAGTGATCTTTCTTCTGCTGCTTTACTCCTCATGTTGCCACAATGGCTGGGGCTGGGCCGGGCCAAAGGTAAGGAGCAAGAGCTTCTTCTGGGTCTCCTGTGTGGGGTCAGGGGCCCAAACACTTGATCCATTTCCCACTATTCCCAGGCACATTAGCAGGGAGCTAGATAGGAAATGGAGAAGCTAGTAATCAAACCAGTATCCATATGTCTGGGCTGCCAGCATCCTGATAGCCCACCCTGTTACACTTGACTGTTGGAATCAGCAAGAGTTAGTAGACAGTCTGGCTGCAAAGAACTGACTTACAAAGGAAAGATATTAAATGAACAACCTTGAATATCAGCTACTGGGGTTTCAAAGTTATACTACGAGCTGCAGAGGACCCTGAAAGTTTTCAAGCAAGAGAGAGGTGATCAAAACAGAAAGATTATATTTTTTAATTTTTGAAAGAAATTGATCATTGTCTTAATTTTTTTCTATGCATTTACTTGAAAGGCAGAGAGACAGATTCAGAGAGAGAGTTTCCATCTGCTAGTTCATTCTCTAAATGCCTGAACAGCAGGCACTGGGTTGGTCAAAGTGGGCTAAGAACCCAATCCAGGTCTGCCATGAGGGTGGCAGGAGGACAACTATTTGAGCCAGCTCCACCACCTTCTGGGTGTGTGTGGGCAGAAAGCTGAAGTCAGTAACTGGAGCCGGGTAGCGAGCCCAAGCACTCTGATGTGAGATGTGTTTTATTTTTTTTTTAAAGATTTATTCATTTTATTACAGTCAGATATACAGAGAGGAGGGGACACAGAGAGGAAGATCTTCCATCCGATGAATCACTCCCCAAGTGAGCTGCAACGGGCCGGTGTGCACCAATCCGAAGCTGGGAACCAGGAACCTCCTCAGGGTCTCCCACGCGGGTGCAGGGTCCCAATGCATTGGGCCATCCTCCACTGCTTTCCCAGGCCACAAGCAGGGAGCTGGATGGGAGTGGAGCTGGGATTAGAACCGGCGCCCATATGGGATCCCGGTGCGTTCAAGGCGAGGACTTTAGCCGCTAGGCCACGCTGCCGGGCCCGAGATGTGTTTTAGTAACTAGGCCAAATGCCTGTTCCAGAAATATGATTTTAGACACTGTATGGAGAATCATCTAGAGAGGAAAGCTTACTTCAAGGACATTAAAAAAAAAAAAAGACCTCTAGCAAAATCAAGGAATAAATGAGAATGGGACCAAGTCACCAGCTATGATAGGAATGAAAAGTCCCTGAGATGACAAAGGACGACGGACCTAGAGACTGATCATAGGCTGGTGGTGGATGTTTGCACAGAAGAAAAAAGTATGACTGCAAGATTTGTCCTGGTGAGAATGAATGGCCTCACAGGTGCAGACAGCAATCAGAAAGGAGAGGCAATCTTAGGGAGGTGTGTTCAGGATTTTTTTTTTAAGATTTATTTTTATTACAAAGTCAGATATACAGAGAGGAAGAGAGACAGAAAGATTTTTGGTCTAATGATTCACTCCCCTGTTGTGGGCTAAGGAGTTGGTTAGCACTGGTTAGCTGAGCACTACAGGGAATGGGTTTGGGGCTGAAAGCACCTGGTCTAATGGAACTCAGCTGTATCCAATATTCTGCTAATGAGGGTGTGGGGCAAAGCCTAAACAAGAACTAGGTGAAAGGTCAAGAGTGGAGGCAATAAAAGCAGGCCTTGAGAGAGGCTGGAGAGAGACATTTTCCACCATCTCTAGTCTCCGTGTCGGTGCCTCATCCCCAGATCCTTCTTCGTGTCCATGTTACCAGCCCAGCCAGCCTAAACACTCCCCAAGTGACTGCAATGGCCGGTGCTGCACCAATCCGAAGCCAGGAACCAGGAACCTCTTCCGGGTCCCACATGTGGGTGCAGGGTCCTAAGGCTTTGGGCCATCCCCAATTGCTTTCTCAGGCCACAAGCAATGGGATCCCACCATATGGGATCCTGGTGCGTTCAAGGCGAGGACTACTTTAGCTGCTAGGCCACGCCACCGGGCCCTAGGTGTGTTCAGTTTTAATACTTCATGTATTATACTTCATTTTAATACTTTCTGAACTTCATATAATGCTTCATTTTAATACTTCATGAACATAGAGCAAAGCCTTCTGGTTAAGTGAAATGTCCACCAGGCAGAAGAACACAGAGGTACAACCGTGTACATAAGCCATGCAGGTGCACTGTTGATGATGGAGTGCAGACAGACGCACAGGTAAAGACTCCAAGTTACCCAGACTTGAAACTCACAGTATTTTAGACTGCTTTGGAACGTGCATCATTCATGGGTACATTCTCACTTTGCCAAAGGGTCATGGAACATAGAGAAAAATATCAATCTGCACCTCTACACCCTTTATCATCCTATCCTCTCTATTATCCATAAGACACTCCCGTTCCCATCGCGATATGTGTCCCTCCTCTCAGTTTCTCTCCTTTGCACTTTTCCCCTGAGGGAGGTGATGTTTTGCTCCTGGCTCAGTCATTTGTGTTTTCCATCCCTCACCATGGATATTGCCAGTGACCCATTCATGTCAACACATTAGTCCATCTGATTTTTCATTGTCCATGTCCATTCACGTAGGTAGAATAATTTCAGTAGAAGGTACTTGGCCAAAGTGTTAAAATTACTGTATGTTGGAGTTTCTCTATTCTTACTTACTGATAAAGATAAATTGGTCCCTTGTTCTCAGTTGAATTATTTTCTTACTGATTTGCAAAAGGAGTCAGTTTAGACACCTAGGGAATTTTGGAGACAGTATGTCCCTCAAATGCAACTGATTGGCATTATCTATCAACGAGATTGCACCAACAGGAAGTTAAGCTTCTGAAGTGACACCGCAACGTTTGTGCCAGGGCCCCATGTTCTTTCGTAATTGTGCCTGCCCCAGGTGAAGCTCTAGAAACTAGAAAACTGGTAGTAATAGCCATATTCGATATCCCCATGAAGTTGCTATGATTGTTTTTCCTTGTTCTGTTCATTGTGTTCCTATCTATTCAAGGATATGAACTGTGCTTCTTTACAGAAATCTCCAAGGAAACGCTATATCCTACATTGACAAAAATGTATGGAAAGCATATCGCTGGGTTGAGACTCTGTGAGTATATTCTCTCTAAATATGGATACAAAACAAAAAGTAACTGCATCTTAAACTCTTTGGTCCAGTATTTAGAGGTCAGAATGTCTCAGAAAAGGTATTTACCCCTTCATGTTAACAAATCAACCTCTACTTATTACAGTTCTAAAACACACTATTTGCAATGAGACCACTGAAGTTTATTTTTCATCTTGTAAGTAACACATGATTGTATTATTTTTTTATTTTAAGATTTCTTTGCTTTTGTTGGACAGATTATTCTTACAAAGAGGAGAGACAGAAAGATCCTGTATCTGTTGGCTCACTTCCGAAGTGGCCTCAACAGACAGAGCTCAGCCAAGGTGAAACCAGGAGCCAAGAGCCTCTTCTGGCTCTCTCTTATGGGTTCAGGGTCCTAAGGCTTTAGGCCATCTTCTACTGCTCTTCCAGGCCCTAAGGTAGGGAGCTGGATGGAAAGTGGAGCAGCCGGCACATGCACTGGTGCCCACATTGGATCCAGCTCTTGCAAGGTGAGGATTTAGCAATTGAGCTTTCATGCTGGGCTCCATGATTATGTTCTTAAGAGACTAAAAACTGATACAGTAAAAATCTTGTTGTAGTGTAACATTCCATCCCTGAGGTAAACTTCTGTGACTGTGATATACATCGCTCCAGACCTTCTCTGATGTTTTTCTGTACAGAATTTAGATACAGGAAAACTAGTGTGATATGTGGGCTTTTGAAAAAAAAAAAGATGTATTTGTTTTACTTGAAATTCAGAGTTACAGAGAAAGGGAGAAAGATCTAACCTGCATTTAGTGGCACCCTACTGAGGTTTCCTCTACATCAGAGTTATTCCTGAATAAAAATTGTTGTTATTCTTCATTTTGATTCAGGATTCTCAGCGAAAATTATTTGACTGAATTACATAAGGATTCATTTGAAGGCCTGCTATCCCTGAAGCACTTGTAAGTTAGTTAAGCACATTTATTTCTGAGATTTTAGTTGTTTTCTATAAAATGAATAAGGTGTTTAAATAATCTCTAGTTTCCTCTAGTATGAAAATAACAATTCTGTAAGTATGTATAGGGTCTCATGCATTGAATCCATACTATTCATTTTGTATTCTTCAAGCATAACAGCTGGGTTTTTGGAGGGGGTTGGTCAGGGGGAGGAGTGCCAAGGATTTGGCCATCTTCCACTGCCTTTCCAGGCATATAACAGGAACGTAGATGGGAAGTGGAGCAGTGAACTCAAACCAGGGCCCATATGGGATGTTGGCACGGCAGGGCTGTTTTACCTACTATACCACAATGGGCTCCAAATGCCGTTCATCTTTATTAGGCCAATTATTGATACTCTGTAGGAAATATATTCTTCTTTCCAATGTATACAGCTGAAGGACAGTGGATAGAAACAGCCTTATCTGACACTAACAATAATCCTTTGAATGACCAAGCTCTCTAGGCCTGAAGGGGACAATTGCTTCCATCTTTTTCTTCTGGACTCTCAAACCTTATAGACCCGATCTGGAGAAAAACAGAAGAGATAATAACTGTCCAGCACAATAGGCCCTTCCTTGGTTTAGTAGGAAGTCCTTTGCAAGCTAGTTATTCTCTGTCAGCATCTATAGTGTCATCACTTTTTAAAATGCCATCAATGTTTACAGCTGAAAGAGAATGCTAAACACTTTGTCTAGTTTGAGGCTCTGAAATGTGTAAGGCAGGCTTCCTACCCTCCTAGGAGCTGCAAGGTCGCAGGGGAAACAAGCACAGAAATCAAGCATGATCCAACAAACAGGAGGTCGATGACAACACACTGCAGAGGGTCGTGGAGTAATGCAACCACAGTCCTTAAAAACTAGTGATTCAGAAAAAAATTTAAAAGAAAAAAAAACTAGTAACTTGTTCCTCTTTCCATTCAGTCACTCCTTAGCTATTCCTTTATTTCCTAAGTATCTGAGTTTGCTTTGTTTCCACGAGCCAGGTGGAAACATGGTGAGCAGTGCACATGAGCAAGGCCAAGTCCATGCTTTCAAGGTGTTTATGCTTTGAAGGAACTGGAGAGGCAAGGGTAACAATGTGAACAAGAAAAGGGCACAGACATGATGTGTAAATTGTTTCTGGAGAAGAGAAAAGGGAAAAGAGACTCCAAGTTGGATCGGGGGCTGTAGCTAGAGTGATACTGGTTAAACAGGGCATCATTGGAAGGACACTGTGTAGAGCCACTGGGCATCATTGGAAGGACACATGGGCAATACCCTCAGATTGCAGAAGGAAAGTGAGAGAAAGGCAAAACACAGGAGAGTGTCTGAGGAATGCCAAGAGTACCTGTGGAATCCACGGAGGAAAGCCATAAGGAGTGTTGGGCCACAGCCTCCAGGGCTTTGACTGTCATGGAAAAAGTCACCAGCCAGGAGAGCCACATGTTCCTGGCAGCACTCTACAGCAAAACTGAGCCTGCATCAACATCATCCAGGGGTTTGCAGGGCTAGGTTCTGTCTCTACCACCCCCAGCCCCGCTGAGTTCCTGACTGAGGTCTAGATCCGGGCTGAGAATTTGCATCTTCAGTGCCTAGGTGAAGCCAGTGTTTGAGAATCACTTCTGGAGAGTTCCAGAAGAGAGACTAGAGATGGAGACAGCCACAGTGGGCAGGTGGCAGCCATGTGGGTGAGGAGTGAGGCAAGCTGGGATCCATGTAACTATGGTCACAAGTGAGTGTTTTCCAACAAGAATCCATCTCCATGTTGTTTTCTGTTCTGCTGCCACTGTGCAACTGAAACAAATCTACTTTTATGCAATGTCAAGACAGTGTGAAATCAGAAAAGAATTCCTACTAATGATAATATAATTCTGAATTAATTCAAAATTATGAGTTCCTCTGAGGAGTAACTTCCCTTCAAATGATTTGAAAGGTTCTCTGATTTATTCTGGAACTGAACTAGTTCCAAAAAGAGAACCACACCAGGAAGATATAAAAGTAGAATATTCATCTGATTATTAGAAATTACAGATAGAGATGCAAACTTTGATCTCATTATCTTGAATTTGATGAGACTACCCAAAGGTCATCTGATCATATCTCTTGCTGCCAGGAAATTTTCCCTTCAGAGTCTTATCAAGGGCTATAGCCATGCTGTATATTTTATTTATAAAGACCCTGAAGGTGAGACTGCTAGGAGAGGTTATAAGTTTGATTAGGAGCTCTGGAATGCTCAAACAGATGTCCAAAGGTGTAGTTTAGACAAAAACTGCATATTCAACATTAAGAAATGCAAATTCTGTTCCTTCCTACTCACTAGAGATCTAATAGACATTTTCTTTTTTCTTTTCCTAGGGATTTATCCTGTAATAAAATACAATTTATTGAAAGACGTACATTTGAATCACTTCCCTTTTTGAAGTCTGTGTAAGTTATAATGTCATCTTTGGAATTAGAGTAAGTCTTAATTGTAACCCCCCTTGGTAGTCACTCATATTTTGCAACATCATTATAATTCTACTTGTAGGAAATTCGCTAGAATTATATAGCAATTTTTTCTGGTCTCCGGAGATATTTTGGGCCAAGGTCAGAGTGCTGCAAAACCACCTGCCATGAGTTGTTCTAGAACAACTGCCATGTACAGGACAGACCTCCACAAGCAAGAATCACTCAGCCCAAAGCATCTAAAGTGCTCAAGTTGTGAAACTTGTTCTAGAGAGAGGATATGAAGATCACTGAGCACAAGTGTTTGTGGCGTGTGGTTTGGTGCACCTCACGCTCCACAGGTGCAAATGGGAACGTGTTGAGTCAGAAGCCAGAGTCTTCCAACTGGGAAGTCTTTAGTGTGTGGAGGAGATGTTTCACCTGTACAAATTAGGATCACTGCTGAACGATGAATGTTCTAAAAGAGTAACTTTCTTCTTAATTTGTGTCTTTTTACAGAAATCTTGGCTGCAATTTACTCACAGAAGTGAGTTTGGGCACATTTCAGGCGTGGCATGGAATGCATTTTTTGCACGTGGTGTAAGTGAAATACAAGATAAACGCATATTAAAGAGCTGTGTATATGTAAAATCCATATAGTTATCGTTAGCTGAGTGTAAGTCATGTACAAACTCTGCAAAGTATGGCTTAATTTCCACTCTTTTTTTTTAAAATGAGGACACCAAGGTGCATTGAGGCTCAGGACTTTGTGTGACAGCTGACATGCTCTGCTTTTCCTCATGCTGATCTTGGCCTTGGGCAAGAGAGCACATCAAGCAAATAGTACTCCAGTTAGCACTGCTACCAGAGTCCCCACAGTGCTGCTCTGATTCCCAAATGCTCCTTGAGATTCCACCCCGAATCTAACTGGGTTTGCCGCTCAGTGTGGGGAGCCGAGGTGCTGGTGCTTTCTCAGGATCATTTTCTTCTAAGTGATAAAGCAGAAAGAACAACTGAAAATTCAGCACAGTCACCCAGCTCATGCTGTGTTTTGACAAGTATTTATCTGTGAAGTTATGGACCATCTGTGGGCAAGGGAACTTTTGAAGTAAGCCAAGGTGGTGGTTATGTTAAGCTGTGGTGTGAACAATAATAGGAAAGCATTGCTCTAGCCTGATTTTGTTTGCATCCTGGGCACACTTGAATGAAATGTTGCAGTTTTATTCCCTCCCAGTTTAACAATTCTGTGATAGTCCACGGCCTGGGGAATTGAGATTCGAGATGGAGATTTTCTTCCAAGCCTGACCTTGGACAAGATAGCCACCTGTCCTGTGCTTCATGATTTCACAGTTCCATTTGCACTCGAGGGAGGGGCTTAAGATATGCTGGGAGTAAGTGGACCAGCCATTGTTGCAGATCAGGCTGTATGGCCTCCTCCCTCCCTCCATTCAGGTGGTGCAGGGTCCCAAGCCTTGGCCATCCTTCACTGCCCTCTCAGGCCACAAGCATGGAGCCGGATGGGAAGCAGGGCTGCCAGGATTAGAACCAGTGTCTGTATGGGGGGATCCCAGCATGATCAAACCAAGGACTTCAGTTACCAGGCTACTGGGCAGGCCCATAAAATTTTTTTTTTAATTTACAAATTCTCTCTCATATATATGTATATGTATATAAGCTTTTGCACATGTTTGTACATAGAGAAGAGGTGTACAATTTTAATCTCATTGCATTTTTCAGAAATCTTGATCAGAATCCATTGACAACTGTTGAAGATTCCTATCTTTTTAATTTGCCAGCATTAAAACATGTGTAAGTATGAAAAATAAACCTCATGAATCATGGAGTGATTTATACTCCTTGTTTTTACTTTGATAAAAATTTGTTTTGCATTGAGGCTAAAAAGTTGCAATTTTAAGTTGAACTGGGCTCCTGGATTAAGCTGTACAATGTGTAAAACAGCCCCAGCAGAGAGACAGTGTGGAAGAGCATATTCAGATACATGTCGAAATACAAAGCAGATGAAAAGATATTAAGTAACCAAGGAGTGAAATAGGCAAATGAAAAGGAAGATAATGGTAAAAAAACAACAACAACGGTGCAGGTTCTGTCCTTCAGTGCCAAGGTCACTGACTTGACAGTGCAGAGTAACTTAAATTTCTTCAATGAGAATTTCTTGGAAGGATCTGCCTTGACAAACTCTCAAGCTGCCTTGTTTTACAGAGTAGCCACAAGTTAATGCAACCACATGCTCTTAAAATACTCTTTGTACTTTTTTAAAAATCTGAGTGAGTTTTTCATTTCATTTCAATTTTATTTTATTAGATTTTGTTCCTTGAAATCATCTTTTTAAGGACAGAACTTCTTCTTGGGGCTCACATCATGAATGTTTGGGCTTTCTCCCTCAGAGACCTCGGAAGAACGCAGGTGTCCATGAGCACAGTTGAGAACATCCTCATGAAGACTCGCGAACTGGGAAAACTGTAAGTTACTCTCTTAGGGTTATGTTTTTGTCATTTTGAAGATTTAATTGCTTTCTTACATCAGACTTATTCAGGAATAATTTGCACATCATAAAAGTTTTAAGTATGCAGTGTGATAAATTTCATCATATGTGTCATTATAAAATCACCACTAAATTCCTACTATAGATTGCTTCTGACATGCCAAAAAGGGCCCTCTGAACCCTTTGCAGTCAACCCTTTCCAACCCAGACACCTGTTGCTTTTGCCTTTTCAACATTACTGAGTTTTTTTTAATGTTAGCAAGATTTATTTTTATTTAATAGCAGATATACAGAGAGGGAGAGACAAAAATCTATTCAATGGTTCACTCCTGAAGTGGCTACAATGATCAAAACTGAGCCGATCTGAAGACAGGAGCCAGGAGCTTCTTCTGAGTCTCCCATGTGGGTGCAGGATCCCAAGATTTGGGGCCATCCTCTGTTGTCTTCCCAGGCTGTAAACAGGGAGATGGATGGGAAGTGGAGCAGCCAGGACATGAAGTGGCAGCCATAGAGAAACTGGTGCTTGAAGGAGGTGAAGTAGGCAATTGAGCCGTTGTGATAGGCCCTCGTCAGTGGTAGGCTTTAGCATTGGACTCGTTTAACTGAGCACAATCTTTGTGAGATTTTGCTATTACCCTGGTGTTGGCTCCAGCAGCAGTGCTGTGACTGAGTAATATCCCAGTTGTGTGGATAGGCCAGTTTGTTTTAGTCACTCATCAGTTTGCATATCTGGACTTTCTCAATTTTTGCAATGATGAATAAAGCTGTTAAGAGCACTCCTAGGCAGACCTTTGTCTAAACATGTTTTCCCTTCTTAGGGGATAAACACAAGGCTAGGATCGCTGCAGCAACTACTAACTGCATTTTTTCCTCCTTAAGAAACTGTTCAACAGTTTCCTAAAATGACAGTGCTGTTTGCATTGTCACCAGCAGGGTATGGGAGTCATGATTGCTCCACTTCTGGTTGCAATCTGTGTGTTTCCATTTCAATTTATTTTGTAGTGAGTGGGCAGTGTGGCACAGCGGTTAGAGACTGCTGTTCTCTCCCTGAAACTACCTGCAGGAAGCCTCGACTCATAAGACAATCAGTTTGGCTATCTTTCACTGCAAGATTTTGTGGTGAGAAAATTCAAACCTACATGGGGCCCAGGGTTGTGGCACAGCAGCTTAGGAGTGCTGGTTTGAATCTTGGCTTCTCTGCTTCTAACCCAGTTTTCTATTCATGTGATTGGGAAGGCAACAGAAGAAGACCAAAGTGCCAGGGGTAGGAGATCAGATGGAGCTCTTGGCTCCTGGCTTCAGCCTGGCCCAGCCCCATCCAAGGATGGAAGATTAACTCTCTTCCTCTCTCTCTCTTGTGGTATGTGTGTGTGTGTCTCCAACACTCTACTTTTCAAGTGAATATTTTTACCATTGTATTTTTTTAATTATAAATAATCGGTCTCTTATGGATGTTTGATTAATGAATTACATCACAAGATGTTATTACACAATCGCTTCTCCACCTTTTGGCTAAGATTGAGTGAAGATCTTATTACACAAGGTACAGGTAAGTATGAAGTGACATAGAGTAAGATTGACATATAATATCCCTAGATTTGACATCATATTATATTAGAGCAAATATATGATACCTGACATTTTAAGATTGACTCATTTCCCTTAGCATAATGGTCTCTAGTTTGGCCCATTTGTCCACAAAATATTGTATTTCATTTTTTTTAATACCCAAGTAGTATTGCATAGTGTAGATGAACCACAGTTTTTTTTATCCAGTCCACTGTTAATGGGCATTTCGGTTGTTTCCATGTTCTTGCAATAGTAGATTGCACTGCAATGAACATTGGTGTGTGTGTTGCTTTCTCATGTAACAAGTCTTTTGTATATATTCCTAGTAGTAGTGGTATTGCTGGGTCATATGGTAGGTGGATTTTTAATTGCCTAAGTGTTCTCCATACTGACTTCCACAGTGGCTGCACCAGCCTGCATTCCTACCAGCAGTGGAAGCAGGGTTGCTTTTTCTCCTCAACCTTGCAAGCAGGTGGTGTTGGTAGTTTTCTGCATGTGGGCAATTCTTTCTGGTGTTAAGTGGTGTTGTTTTTAATTTGAATTTCCCCTATTGTCAGAGAGCTTGAGCATTTCTTCATGTGTCTGTTAGCCATTTGAATTTGTTCCTTTGTAAAGGTGTCTGCCCATTTCCCCTGCCCATTTCTTGACTGGTGTGTTTGTATTATTGTTCTGGAGTCCTTTGTATATTCAGGAAAGTAGCCCTTTGTCTCCTGTGTAACGTGCAAAGATCTTCTCCCATTCTGTTGGTTGCCTTTTTACTTTGTTGATTGTTTCCTTTGCTGTGCAGAAGCTTCTTAGCTTAATGTAGGTCCCATTTGTTTATTTTGGTCTTGGCTTCCTTTGCTTTGGATGATTTTTCTAGGAAGTCAGTGCATATACCTATATCTTGTAGAGTATTTCCAACTTTTTCTTCCAAAAGTTTGATGGTTTCTGGGTGTAGATTTAGATTTTATCCATTTAGAGTTGATCTTTGTGTGTGGAGAAAGGTGTGGGTCTTGCAGACTATTACTAGTCGTGCCAACAGCATCTGTTGAAGAGCCCTTCCTTTTTCCCAGATTGTTTTCTGTTTTCTTGTTGAAGATTAGATAGTTGTGCATATGTGGCTTCCCTTCTGGATTTCCTGTTCTCCATTGATCTACCTCTCTGTTTCTGTACCAGTACCAGGCTGTTTTGATAACTACCGCCCTATAGTATGTCCAAAGATCTGGGATTGTGATCCCTCCCGCTAGGCTCTTATTCTTCAGGATGGTTCTGGCTATTCATGGTTTTTTGTGTTTCCAAATGAGCCTTTGTATCATCTTTTCCAGCTCTGTGAAGAAATTTCTTGGTATTTTGATTGGAATCGTGTTGAATGCATATTTTCCTTTTGGAAGTGTGGACATTTTGATGATGTTGACTCTGCCCATCCAGGAACATGGTATTTTTCTCCACTTTTTTGAAGTCTTCTATTTCTTCTCTTAACGTTTTGTAGTTTTCCTCATGGAGATCTTCCACATCCTTTGTTAAGTTTATTCCCAGGTATTTCATTTTCTTCTCTGTTGTGTATCTCATTTTGGTTACCTTCTAATGTCTGAAATTCTTTCCTCTGCAGCATTGATTCTATTGTCAAGCTTGCTACCATATTTTTCAGTTCCGAAATTTCATTTTGTACGTGTTTAATTTCTGTGATAATGTTACTTTTGAATTCTTTGAGCTCTTCCCAACACTTCTCACTGTCTATGAAGAGTTTCATGTTCATTTTTTTAATATTCCTTATCAATGTCTTCTTGTTGCAACTCTGAGGCAGATTATTTTTTGGTCATTTTTGAGGGGAGTACTGGCTCTTTCATCTGAATAGTTTTTCTGGTATTTCTTCCCATTGCTTTGTGCCTTCTTGTCATTTTGCGATTTTAGCTCTGATGTGCTTTGGGGGTTTCTGGGAGCACTGTATCTGTCAGCTGCCCTGTGGGTTGTGAGGCCTCTCAGCCGGCCAGGTAACTAGGATGTTTGTCAGCTGCTGCCACCTTGTGGGCGATCGGTGCTTTCACTCTCCTCATCATTTGTGTGGAGCTTTGCAACCAAAAGCCTGCCAATTCCAGTTCTGTGTGCAAGCTCCCTGCTGCCCGGGGCCTTCACAGCCTCTGCCCGCTGTGCAGTTGCCGAGAGTGGAAATGACCCAGCCTCTGCTACCCAGTTTACAGTCAGTGGCTGGGATCTCCGCACTCTGGGGTGCATCACGCCTTTCCTCACCTCCAATGGGCAAGCGACGGCAGGGGGTTATGTGGCTTTGGTTTGCCCTGGAATTTGTACCTCCACCGCTGGGTTCTGCGGTCTGCTGGGTGTTGGTATGGCACTAACCTACTCTCAAGTACTTTTGGAGTCTGCTCTTATGCTGCTGGGTCACTGAGAGAAACCTCTAACCCTGGGGGCTCCCGCATCTCCATTTTGGGGGACTCTGGCATCCCTCTGGGTGGCCCAAGTCTGAGAAACCTTGCCAACTGTGTCTCCGACCCTCACCCTTCACTTCCCAACTACCCTTTCCCCAAAGGCGTTCCCTTCTCTGGGAGAGACTGCTCATATCTGTGCCTATAGTTTTCTCATTGGGCCATTTTTTTTAATCCCACCAGTATCCTGATCTGAGAGTCGTCCTGACTCCCTCTGTCTCTTATGGGCAGGCCAAGGCTCCTGCTGGTGTCTTCCCTGCATCGACTCACCAGGTTTTTACTGAGTCCCTCCTGCCTGTCCCGGATGGTATCCTGGTATCCGTCTCCACAAGCTCAGGCTGCAGGTTGCCGTCCTGAGAGTTCTTCCAGGTTCTCTCTTGCCTGTGTGAAAGTTGCCTCGGTTTCACCAACTTCACGGAGCTTCGGACATCTTTTCCTGCAATTCTGCGCTTCCTGCCTCTCTTCTGCTTAATTCTGTCCCTGTCTTTTCACACACTCAGCAGCACCCTCAAGTAAATATTTTTACAAATTCAAACTTACGGACAGAATATAATGGTTGTCCATATACCTGTCCCGTAGATTTGGAGTAGCCTGTCTTCTTCCCTTCCTTACTCTCTTCTTCCCGCCCTCCCTTCCTTCTTCCTTCAGTTTCACAATAATGCCAGAGATGAAGCATAATTGAGACCATAAATAAGGTATAGATATATGTCTATACAATGAAGCCATCACCCAACTCCAAATGTACCACATCAACAGGTCCTTATCTCTCTGGAATCCTTCTGTTCCATCACTCTTGCTCTCCCCCGTGCCTGTGTAAGTCTCAGCATCTTTCTGTTACTATACAATGCATTTTCTAGAATTTTATATGAATGGAATTAAACACTATGCACTCTTTCTCATCATCTTTATTTACGTAATATGATTAAGACACACTGTTGTCTGTAGCAATCGCTCATTTCTTTTTCTGGTGGAACAGCATCTCATTGTGTGAACTCAGTATCATCTATCCACTCATCTGTCGACGGACACTTGGGTTCTTTCTAGTTTTGGCTATCACAAATGAAGCTGTTACAAGAGCAGCAGTAAGCCACCACCTGGGACACGCATACTGCACATCAAAGTGATTGAATTCAAGTGCTGGATTCATTTCCAACTCTGGCTTCCTGCTAATGTGCACCCTGGGAGGCAGTAGCTGATGGCCCAAGTTCTTGGGTTCTTGCCTCCTATGCGGGAGACTCAAGTTGAGTTCTGGGTTCCCGATGTTAGTCTGGCCCAGCCCTGACTCTGGTAGATATTTGGAGTGAACCAGCTGATGGAACATTCCTGTCTCTGTTTTTCTCTCCACCTTTCAAATAATTTTTTAAAATATGTCTCAAGAAAAGCTTTTAATCAAATTAGTTTTGGAGTATCATAAAAACTTTAAGACCTACCATATGTTCCAGCTATTCTACTTCTGGGTGTTTATTAAGCTTTACCTGACACCTCCCAGGGAATTCACTGGTGGAAGGGGAGACAGGATTCAAACCCAGGTTCATGGACTGTGGCTTGCCAAGCAACATATTCACCATTGGGCCAAACGCCTACCCCTGGCAAACTTTTTGTAGACCCCAACCTTGATTGTGAGATCCTTTTACTCTGTATCTTTCTCCCAACAATTGCTAGAGTCAGTCTTTTCTGCAGTTAGAGTAATTTCTAATATTAGATCCTTCCAACAGCAGATGAGAAAGGCACTCCCTAGGCTGTGGGCTCTGACTCCTTCTCACAAGTCTGACATTATCCCAGAGTGAGACTTGTGAGCTGGGGGGAGATGCTCCTGAGTGACAGTGCTGACTAGTGGCACTCACTTCCAGCCCCTGTCACCTTTATCCCGAGCATACCACACCCACTGCCTTGTTTGCCTTTCTGTTGGGCACCTCTGCCTCCTCCCCATATTTGCAGCATTTAAGAGCAGCACTTGGTCATCGGGTTCCCAGCCACATAGTCTGACGCCACATCTCAAGATTTCTTTTTTCACAGCCTTGGCCTGCCTCTTGACCTACTCAGGTAATCCCTTAATTATTAGCTGAATTCTCTGTGTTTCCCTCTAACAGGATCTTACCTAGCCACATGGCCTGCTGCCTCTGCCAATTTAAAAAGGACATTGAGACTGTCTGCAAGATAGTCAAGCTGCATTGTCGCAATGAATGTCTGACAAACCCTCTATCTTGTGGTGAGTCTGAGATGCCTGGCGATTTTGATTTCTTCTTTGTAAATTAGAGATAAATGCTTAAAGTTATAATGTAATTATTTTTAGTTCATTTATTCAGAGTAAAACTCTCAATTTCTGAACTACTCTGTCAATGAACATCAGGCTCCCAGTGACTGATAGGAAATTTGATGCTCTAACTGTTCCTTGTGCGTAAAGAATCCCAGGAAGGAATTAACGCTGAGGGCCACACGGTGCACCGTGCTCTCAGCTTGGTGCTTTGCTTCCATGAGCACTCATTTGGGCACTGCACCACAGCCTGTAGCCTGCTTTTATACACAGCAGGCCTCCAGTGCCTCTGCCCTAGAGAACAGGTGCAGAACATTGTTGTTTGGCTTGTTTTTGCAATTGTGGAAAAGAGTACAAGTGACACTACTTGATTCTGAGCCTGGGAGTTTGTGGTGCCAAGCCAGGCATGGCCGCCTGGCTCCTCTGATGGAGCGGAATGCCGTTCCACTGTAGACAGCCCAGCTCTGAACCTGCTCCGAGGCTCAGACTGCTCACTGGGCAGTCACCCAGGGGCTTTGCTGTGGTTTTCTGGATATGTGAAGTGCCACTAAGTAAGTAACTAAACTCCACCAACTAACTGGAAGTCCCACTAATGTTGGGATTCCAGACAAGACTGCTTTACTCTCCCTAGAGCTTGAATATACCTCTCTGTCAGGATCCAGGACTTTAGCGCACTACTGGCTGACAAACAGTGTTGTTTATTGTCCAGAACACTTGTCCACCTGGTAACCCCTTCTCTCCAAGAGGGGGCAGAACAAACAATTTAATGGGCTTTCACAGAGAGGAGACACAAGACGGAGGCATGAAGGGGTGAAGCCAGACACCCGGTCTTCTGCCCACCGTTGACTCTCCACGCACTCATGTTCCTTCTTTCTCGTGATGCTCACCTCCTGCTCTCACTGGCACGGCAGGGTCTGGGACAGAAGCCCAGCCACACAACAGCACACTTGACCTTCCTGCACTTGGAAGCTTGAAGACATCCCCAAGTCAAGCTGGAAATACTAGAAATGAAAGCAAAACCGGCATTTGCAAAAGCGGCTTGTTTCCCCCTTTTTTAAAAGATTTACTTATTTTTATTGGAAACTCAGATTTACTGCGAGAAAGGGAGACAGAGAGAAAAAAAATTTCTGTCCACTGGATCACTCCCCAAGTGGAAGCCCTGGCCAGAACTGAGTTGATCTGAAGCCAGGAGCCATGAGTGTCTTCCAGTCTCCCACATGGTTACAGGGTCCCAAGGGTTTGGACTATCCCTGATTACTTTCCCAGGCAACAAGCAGGGAGCGAAAGGAGAAGTGGAACACCTGGGATATGAGCTGGTGCCCATGTGGGATCCTGGTACATACTGGGTGAGGACTTTAGCCACTAGGCTACCACTCCAGGGCTCCAGCGTCTTTCCCTTTTGCATTTTAGGGCACTGAGCAACATTTACCCAGACACTGCTACCACCCCAGAGAGCTCACAGAACAATCTGTGCATGCATACCACCTAGCAACCTACACATCACTCCACCTACATCCCAGACCTGCCCAGATTGAAAGAACCAGGGTGGATGTGGTGGTTTTCTGTATGAGGAACCTTCTGTGATAAGGGCTAGGAAACATTGAGCAGGGACCAAGTAACCATTGCCTCGATGGAAAAGGACACATCCAATGAGGAGCAGGCTCCTGTTTTAGCATCTGTGCCTTCGCTCCCCTCATGTGAATGCATTTGGCCATGGTCACCTGTTGACAGCAGCCAGAAGACAAGGTTGCTGGAGAGGGAGTCAGAGGAAGCCTTGTGCTCCCTGGGTGTCTGAGGCAGGATGGTGCAGCATGTGCCCGTGAGGCGGGCACTTCCACACTGGGCAGCTGCACAGAGATCGTCTCCCAGCCTTGGGCTTTTACTGGGTGCTGGGCAGTTGACCACTGGGGAGCCAAGGAACAATCCTAAACAGTGACTGCTTTTCATACTCGGTACTCCTCTGAGGACACTCTTTTTAAAAAATCACTTTTTTCTTCTTTTCTGTTGCTGCCATGTCATAGACTTAAGCTTGGGTTATTTTTTCTTCCTATGTGGTAACCAAATGGTGGTGACTCCGAGCCTAAACTGCTAGGGATCTATGACTGTACACTGACATGCAATTTCCTGTTAACGAAAGCATTCTCTTCCTCTCTGACAGTACCAGAACCATCGACAGAGAATCCCAAAGCAGAATTCCTGAAGATACTGCAAGCCCGGAAGAGGAACACTAGCACCAAATTAATTATTACTTCAGAGACGGATAATTCAGAAAAACATACACTTGACATTCTAGACTCTACAAATGAGCAGCTAGACTTGAATGAAAAAGGTGACGTTATCAGTGCACTAAATTACATACTGCGTTATTTCTCAGGCAGCAATCTAGAAGACGTAGAGTCAGTGTTACTACCCTACGTCAGGTTGCTTTTTGCAAGTCCTCAAGATGATCGGTCAGTGAAACACTTGAAAAACAATCTAGAAGACTTCTCTGTGAAAGCAAATAAACGTAAATTGAGAAAGATCCACTTTCTAGAAAATTTGATAAGCTCCAAAGTTCAACAAAAAATGGATGAGGTTAAAGACACACAAAAAGCTGCCATGCTGATGCAGCCTCCGTTAGATATCAGAGGGAAACGACGATTCTTCCTAAGGAAGTTAGAAAGGACCCGATCACAGCAGATCAGCCTGGCGCTCACCCCAAGCACAAGGCAAAGATTACACAGACAGAAAAATGTCATCAAGGGGTCAAAGGGCCTGAGGAAAAGGCAGCAGCGGGAGGCGATCAGGAGGAGAGAGAACGCGCACCCCCTTGTGGAGGGCACCATGCAAGGCGAGCTGGGAAGTTCAGGAGCCAAGGAGCAGGAGGAGCTTCATGTGGCCCAGAGGCCCTGGCACCTGGTGGCCCACTCCTTCCTCCCAGAGCCCCCACTCCCAGAGGAGCACAATGCCAGGGCCGCCTCTTCCCTGAAGAGGCACATCGTGGGCAGACCATCTGCTGCACCCCTTGCAAAGTCCCTCTCTGTAAAGAGGCCTCCGTTCCTTGCCCTACAAAGTCTCATAGATTCACTCCCCCGAGAGCCTTCTCTCTCTTCTGGAGACCCGAGTTCTCAGGATATTCTTTCTCCAGAAGCGAAGGCTCTTCCAATACCTCCTGCCGAAGACGTTCTTAAAGCCAGCCTTGCTGCAGTAAATGACTTACAAAATACTTTGATGCACAGCGTGGCCGTGCGAGAACAATCTCCCCCTGATGTGAGAAAGTTCTTGTCACACGTAATCAGTACTCTGAAAACGGACTGTGTGGACCCCAAGGTGCAGCTGTCCTGCGCCAAGCTCATCTCCAGCACGGGCCTCCTCATGAAGCTCCTCAGTGAGCAGCAGCCAGTAACGGCGGCCAAGGCGGAAAGGGACACAGACCGATGGGAAGAAGAGAACTACATCAGCGAGAGCCCGGGAGGCCAGAGTGATGCGGAAATGATCGAATCAAGTGAGGTGAGGACGGCCACGAGACAGGAGACCTGCCCTTTCCTGTCGCTTAGGAAGTGTCACTAAAGTACCAAGGAGGAAGAACAGGGGCTCCCAGTCCATATCTTGTATTGGGCACATAACTTTGGCCAAGGTGGTGATTTCCCACTTTGCTCCTTTAGAGAATGAAGCAGCCCTGACAAGCTAGATGAACTGTAGAGTACCTGTGTGATCATTAGATCATGTAACATTGGATCTTATGTGGCCTTGAAGATCCTGTAAGTCACTCACCTGGAAGAATACGGGCTGGAATAATTAAATGTTCATACTATCTCTTTATTTGATCTCTTTTAATGATCCTTTTTCTTTTCTTCTAGCTCAAAAAAGAAGTCCGAAGATACATGCTTAACGAAACACTCATCATGGCAATGTCTGTCATTGGAGCAGTGGTGTTCATAATAATGGGAGTCTGTCTCATTTGGGTAAGGACAACTATTAAATCGGGTCTAAAAAATCCTTTCTTTACAACAGATTTGAATGCAGAGTGAACATCAAAGCCACTTGCCCACATACTGCCAGTTGACAATCTTCTTTGGTTACAAAGATATACTCTCCTGAAAAGCATGCACTTGAGATTTTGAATGGATCCTACTCCCAGGAAATCTCAGTGCAACTGGAAATTAGGTAGCAAGCCAAGCCACTGGCTATTGTGAGCGATGAAGTAGAAGACAGGACTTCATAGATAACAAAATTTCCCCACAGCTATGTTAACTGTTTGATGTGCTTACCACTCCCCTCTCTGCTACTGCTGATCTCTCTTCTCGTTGTTGAAATGATGAGAGCTGTATCAGCACCCTCAGCTCACCTCACAGAAGGGTTACTGTCCTCAGGACACTACCAGACAACATGTTAAAGATTCTGTCTGCTCTAATGTATAAGGCAGGTCTAAAGACAGGTTGTTTATGCACCTGAATGTAACTGAATCCTGCTTCCTAAGCTGAACCCTGAGGTGTGCTGTATTTGTCATATCCCATTCCTGGAGCCCGACTCTGTTCACCTATTGCTCAGTTACATAAAGTGTATTCCTTTTCCCAACAGGAAAGGGCTTGAATATGAAGTCATTGAAAGATCTGACAGTCTCGACTCTACCCAACCAGTCCAACCCAGTCTACTTCACTGATACTCTTATTGTCATGTCTGCCCTGTCTGTGCTCCTGCCTAAGTGGCCCCTTACCATACCCCGGTCACACCATGGCCGTTCCTACTTTCACTTGTGCGTTTGTCCACTTAAAATGCCCTTACTTCATTCCCTTGAATCCTCCAACTCTCCTGCTTTTGTTATTGCTCTGATCAGGGTCTCGTGAACGGTGGAAAATAGTAACAATCCCACCAAGCAACCTAGTTTCCTTGACTTCTGCAAGTTTTCTGATCAAATTAAGGATGCTTCCTTCTTTTCATCTTTGGAGGAATTTCATGGAAAATAGTCTGCTTAATGTTATCTAAAAAATCCAGTAACATGTATTAAGCCCCAGTTGCATACAAAACCCTAAAGTAGGTGCTGTCCAAGAGTCAAAGAATTCTGTCCTCAGCAGGGTGCAATGACTTAATTAGATAATACTCCCCCTGCAAGTGCTGGGCTCCAATGTGCTCCTCTTCCCATCCAGCTCCCTGCTTACGGCCTGAGGATGCGGCAGGAGAAACCCTTGAAACCTTGAAAACCTGGAAAGCCTTGAAACCCTGCTTTCAAGTTGTGTAGGAGACAGCCCAACTCCTGTCTTCAGTTTGGCTGAGCTCTGGCCATTGCTGCCATCTGGGAAGTGAATCAATGTATCGCAAGATTTTTGTGCCTCTCTTCTTTGTAAATCTGCCCCTCCAATAAAAATGAAGGAATGTTTAAAAATTCCTGTCAGTAGGGCCCGGCACGGTAGCCTGGTGGCTAAAGTCCTCACCTTGAACACACTGGGATCCCATATGGGTACTGATTCTAATGCCGGCAGTTCCACTTCCCATCCAGCTCCCTGCTTGTGGCCTGGGAAAGCAGTCGAGGACGGCCCAAACCTTGGGACCCTGCACCCATGTGGGAGATCCAGAAGAGCTCCTGGCTTCAAATTGGCTCAGCTCTGGCCCTTACGGTCACTTAGGGAGTGAATCATCAGACAGAAGATCTTCCTCTCTGTCTTTCCTCCTCTCTGTGTATTTGACTTTCCAATAAAAAGAAAATATTTTTTTAAAAAATCCTGTCCTTAAAAATGTTCTCATTTTAGTGGGTCAATGACAGTATAATGAAAGAAAGGCATGTAAGTGATCTGGACTTTG